>NC_134572.1:111364008-111694008 GCF_050947875.1 Dermacentor variabilis
TTGTGTACTCTGTTGAAAACATGTGCGGTGCTGTATCCGGATTTTTGCGCGAGGTTGTGCTTTCTTATAAGTTGTTAAAAGTGCGTTTTCCCCACACTACTTGTACAGTGATCCCAAGAAAAAGCTTTATAAAGATATTGTGGACATCATGCTGTCGGTGCCATTGTACCGGGCGCCTTACTGTGGAGGCCCAGAGCAGAATATTTTAAAGCGAGTGAAGAAGATGCAGTTAGGCCAGGAGTGAAAACATTGTTTTTAAAGTTACTCGCTAATACACTACCTGTCAAAACGTGGCTTCAAGAAAAGGGAATCTTTGTCCCTTGGACAACGAACTGTCTGCTATGTAAGAAGCCAGAGACAGTCGAGGATATTTTTCTGTACAGCTGGGACGCATTATTCCACGGGGACGTCCGGCAGAGAACAATCAAGAAAGAGTTTCTGCTAGACTCATGGTGTTAGGTTTTTACCGGTTAATCACGAAGATGTACCCTGTGACTTGTTCATGCTTCTTGGCCTCCACAGCTTGTGGAAAACACGAATGCAAGTAAGGCATGCAGACAGTAATACCCGCAGTTCACGTGAAAACTTTATTGAAAGTGCTGCTTACCTTAGGCGATGTATCCGGGCACTGCATAACCCACCTCGGTGGGTAGCACCTCTTGATGATCTAGTGAGCTTGAAGAAAGTTTAACTTACATCGCCTCAGGTAAAGTGTAGCTGAAGTGTTTTACTGTTTGTGACTTTTTTGTTTCTCATGTGAACTTCGGAAATAACGAAAAAAATCCGCTATAGCTCAGTGGTAGAGCACTGGTCTTGTAAACGAGGGGTCGTGAGTTCAAACCTCACTGGCGGCACTGAATTTCCTTTATATTTTAGGCACGTGCGGAGGATAATGTACGATTTTTGCCCCAAACAATGAAAGTGCTGCTTTGGTGAAACTTTTGGCTCGACGCTTTCGTCGGCCGCTATAGCTCAGTGGTAGAGCACTGGTCTTGTAAACCAGGGGTCGTGAGTTCAAACCTCACTGGCTGCACTGAACTTATTTTACTGCGCCATGGCACGTGCAGAGTAGAATATATCCTTTTTGCCCCGAATAATGAAAGTGCTGCATTGGGGAAAATTTTGGCCCCGGCGCTCCCGTCGGCCGCTATATCTCAGTGGTAGAGCACTCATCTTGTAAACCAGGGGTCGTGAGTTCAAACCTCACTGGCGGCACTGGATTTCTTTTACTATTTTAAGGCACGTGCAGAGGATAATGTAGCATTTTTGCACCGAATAATGAAAGTGCTGCATTGGCGCAGCTTTTGACCCGCCGCTCACGTAGGCCGCTATAGCTCAGCCATTCCACTTCCGACCACCGAGCGTTACGGACTCGTGCATCATGTGCTCAAATGGTGCATTATCAGCCGCCCAGCTTAGCCGTGGAATGTAGTTTGCTGGCTCGAATAACCATCATTAGGGAGTTATTTATTTTTACACGGGTGCGAACAGGTCGAATCGCTTTAAATACGCTGTTTTATCATGCCGACGTCAGAGCAACGCCCTACGAGGTCGAGGATTTTCGCGACGGACTGGTTCGTTCGGCATTCCTCCTGGAGGTTGTCGCCGTGAGGGCGTAACAAATGCACCATGTTTAAGCTATCACGTTCTGGAGTGCTGAAGGAAGGAAGATGCTCTCATCCCATAAAGTGACTGTGAAAGAACGTCGGTGCCTTGGTATTGAACCCGATGACCAGGACGTGAGGTTGGAGATCCACTGAATTTGGTACAACGTGCAGGATGAAGATTTGCGGACAGCCCTTGCACCCTACGGAACAGTGACGGAAGTTGCTAAGGGACGTTGGCGCGCTCAGGGTGTCATGGACAAAGGTCCGTGAACGCGTTCTGTGCCTTTGAAGTTGAAGCCTGGTGTTACAATTGATGACCTGCCTCACTAGCTACTTATTGCAGAGAAAAGACCTCGTTGTAGTTCCTGGAAGAGCCCCACTGTGCCTAATGGGCCATAACTCTGGACACGTCCAACGTGAATGCAAAGTTTACGGCCGTCGTTTCAGCCATGACAAGTTGCAGTCCGTCAAAATGTACGTAAATGTCACAGACCCCTTGAGAAGAGAAGACGACTCCGAACTTGTCATGGATGCGGATGAATCCGAGGAGGTTGCGACAACAGCACAAAAGAATATGCCGCAGCCAGCGCCTAACGTCGTTAGCGGGGGCGGGGCAACGACACAGACTGAAGACCAGAGCACTGTGTCGATACCTGCATTTGTAGTCCGGAAGGTTGATGCAGCGGAACGAAAATGATGTCAAGGTGATACTACAGAAGATGGAAAATCTAAAGAGGACCGAGACGCCATGGACGTCGTAGAACCAAGGATGAGTAGTGCGCCAGCAAAGTAGTTTCGCTCAGAGCCCAACATGTCGCCGGACAGAAAGCCGGCGGCGACTACGCCTACGTAGAAACCATGACTCCCTTCTGGCTTGGCAAAGGACGAGAGGTGCACGATGGGACTACGAAGAGCAGCGCGCTGAGGCTGCGTCAGTGTGCTGCGGATAGAGCGCACGTCTCTTGGATGTACTCGATAACTCTTGAGGCAACAATTGTTGTATTTCTCTTCTTGGTGTATTACGGCTGAAGGTAAGCACGAAGCCGTGCGGTCTTTTTAATTTGTCGCGCACATGGCTGTAAACACAGAAGCAGCACTTAAACTCACCACGTTTAATGTAAGGCGGCGTCAGTATCATTTATGTCGCCTCCTGCTCGAGCACGATGTTGACTAAGGTGACTAAGCACGGGTGCAAGAGACTAAGGTGGCAAGTGTAGCACAGACGAACAGTATGGTTGAGCCCTTTAGAAGCCGGTACAATGTATGTGTGTGTCATTCTGTTGTTACATCGGTAGGGTGCACCATTTTAATCCGGAATTCTTTAGGTGGTATTGAAGAATTTGTTAGTTTTCAACACCGGGCGTTTTGTCATTTGTGATTTTGGCTGTCTTGATTTACGGTAGCGCGTAATATGTGTGTGTGCTCCAAATAAGGAAAATGAGCGCAAAGCTTTCTTCGAAATGCTGCAGCCGTATTTGAAGTCTCCTAGACATATTATCTTTATGGGTGACTTCAGCTCTGTGCGCATGCCCGAAGACAGAGTTACTAACACGACCATTGGAGGCTAAAGCTCGTTGCTTTTGAATGCAATTGACCTGAAACACAATTTGGAAGACGTCGGGAATGCTCTGTCGTCAGGAGCCCGTCGGGAGTACACATATTTCTCTACACATTTCGAGTACACACACAAGCGAGCCATGCAAGACTTAACGGAGTTTATGTGCCTGCAGGCGTGGTCCAAATGTGCAGTGACTACTTGGTTAAAAACGTTGCGTTCAGTCATCATTGCGTGTAATTTTTACAATAGGAACGAAGACCAAAACGTCAAAGTTCAGCTGGGAACTACGGAAATTTAATGCAAAGCTTCTTGACGATGAACCTTTTGCGCTTACAGTAAAATAAAAAAATGGGCTGTTTGCAAACGGGTGATCAGGGGGACGTTATTGGAAACCGAGAACATTTTAAAGAAGAAATAAAAATGAACGCTATAGAAAGACCGAGTGCGCTGCGCCAAAGCGGCAAGGCAGACGAAAAAGAATTTCAGAGCCGCTTAAATTAACTGCTGAGTTCGGAAACTGCACAGCCAGGCCAGTATGCAAAATAAATAAAAGAAAAAAAATAAATTAGAAGGATAGGACAAAGAGAAATATAAAGGTGTGGTCATACGCGCAAGTGCAGAACGGTTGTGGTCGGGCGAGACGCCGACAAAACGGTCCCTCTGCGACGAAAAGCGGTATGCAGTCAAGAACGTGATAAAAGAGATAGAAAACAAGGGCGAAATAGCTCGTGACTCTAACACTATTCAACGTGTGTTTGTTGATTATTAAGAAGGACTACTGGGTCACGAGTCGTGCGTAGAAGAAGGCCTCGCGGCGGAGTTTTTGCCACTGATGCCTATATTAGAGGATGAAGTCAAGTTTGCGCTCGAGGCATCGATTAGTACAGCGGAAGGAGAGCGCTCAATCGACAACTTAAACTCCGGCAAATCACCTGGACCGGAAGGGCTAGGCGCAGTGTTTTACAAAGCGTTCAAGTGGGACATGGCACTTTGTTTACCCAGCGTAATTCAAGAAACATACGAAAAGCAGATGATGCCTGAAGAACTCTCAACGTCCTGGTTCCGAAGAGTGAAGACCAAGTTAAGAGATTTTCAGTCAGAGGGTATCGGCCCATAAGTCTCACGAATGTGGACTATAAGATCTTCGTGGAGTTTCTGGGCAGAAGATTGAATAATGTAATAAAAGCTATCGCAGGCCAGCACCGTGCGGGATTAAAGGACTTAGGATGACGACAAATATTCACGTATCACGGAGCATATTAGAATGCTGCGATGCACTTGATAAACGTGTAGCCATGTTGCAACTTGGCATGGAAAAGGCCTTTGACCGCGTCAGCCACGATATTCTGTTTTCTATCCTCGAACACGTCAATGTCGGCCGAGTGTTCTTGAAAGGTATCCAAATCACATATGCTGGTTGTACGGAAAACATTATTGTTAATAAGCAAGTGAATGAAAGCATCGCAGTTCGTTCTTCCGGGAGACATTGCAGGCCCCTTGTCTCAATTGTTGTTTGCCCTGCATCTCGAACATTTCTGCCTGAATATTATACCAAGCGAAAAAGTGCATGGCTGCACGATGTTGCCCATTGAAGTTAAAGTATTTTGATATGCGGATGATATCGCCATTTTTTTGTGAAGATAAAGAAAGTGTAACGGAAGCGGCGAAGAACGCGAGGTTTCGCAAAGCCTCGGGAAGCGTGATAAACTGGGAAAAGTGTTTTGGCTTCTGGCACGGCAACTGGGATTATGCGCCTGTTATCTTCAAGAGCGTTCAGTGGGCAACGTGACTTGTCAAATACTTGGGAGTATCGCTAGGCTACTATCGAGGACCTGCAAGGTATTGGGAGGCGGAAATTGAGCACACATGCGAATGTGCGCACAAATGGGTGGCCGTGATCGTTCAAATTTTTCTCGAGCCACAGTATGCAATCTTTTTCTGGTGGCCAAGGTACGGTATGGGCTTCAGGCACTGTGCATGTCACGGACCAGCGTCCAGAGAATGCACCGAGTTTTCGCAGTGTTCATTTGGGGGTCGAGTTTGGAGAGGACAAGTCGCACAAATTTCTTTTTGTCTGTAGGAAAGGGGTGCCTTGGTTTGGCTCATTTGTTTGGCTCAACGGCGGGCTTCGCACCGTTGGCGCCGTCCGCAGCGTGAGAGGTTTGGGGGGTGAGAGTGGCGCCATAGAAAAAATTGCATTGGAGGCTTCCGTTAATGAAAGTGCACAGTTCTGTCACGTGACGCAAAGCTCGGTTCTCTGCTACCCCGCCAGATGTTGTTGCCCCTCGTACTTCGCACAGTAACTCTACACATCACGAGTGGTGGGACACACCGATTGCGCCCGCAGTAGCGTGGAAGTTTTGCCCTCGTCGAAGTTACGCCTCGCCTTTCCTTTCGTGAGTCGGTGGCGGTGCGGCCGTTTGCCGTCTCTTCGGGTAAAAGCGATGGTGTACAGGAGTGCCGTCTCGGGTGCTGCGCTCGGGGCGCTGCTGGAGCGCCTGGCTGCGCCAGTTTATGCTTAGAAAGCCGGTAAGCACTCGTGCATCGGAGAAGAGCGTAGTAGTTTAAACGAGAACGCTAGAAAACATACTTTACACTTAACTGGCGTGGAGGAAGCAGGACCAAGCTTCAGATCCCCGAGCGATTCGACGAGCTTCAGATCGGGAGCAAAAACGTCCAGACCACACCACAGCTGAAGCTCAAACGTTCGCGTTGCACAATCGTAACCGTCCTTCGAGTTTCTTTCGTGCTGTTCTCTGATACGCGCCGGTAATAATGTAAAGTTTTAGCGTCGAATAACGCTGCATTGTTTCGGCGTCTCCTCTGCGGTTAAACCACGATTTACAGCTGATCCTCACGACGCAGCGCCCAGTGAGCCGATGCTCCTGCACGTGGACCGAGTGGGCGGAGGCAAAGCGCTCCTTTCCTGGACGGCTCCCGAGGCACCCCGAGGGCCGCTGCAGGCGTACGACGTGTCCTGGTGCACAGCCTCGTCGTGCGAGTCGCTCGAGACGCCCGCAAAGACGCGACACGTGCTCCTGCACGACGTGCGGCCCTCCACGAACTATACGTTCCGCGTGCGTGCCAAGAACGTGCTCGAGGACACGCCGCTCGAAGGACCGCACGTAGAGGCCACCGTATTCACGCCGCCCAAGGGTAAAGAGCGATGATGCGAAACCGATGACTCATTAAGCCTAATTTGAGTATTTGGCTAAAGAAAGTTGACAAATGTAACAAAATATGTTACAAAACGCGAAAGTCATTGCGCAGACTCTGGAGCTTTCATTACGTCGGAATATCTGTCAACTCATATGTTGCTTCATAAGTTGTTCGGCACTTTTTCTTGCACCTTGCGATGCAATTTTTATTACGCCAAACCTTTCCCTTCACCTTTATAGTGGTCCTAGATTTGACCGGTTACATGGCGCTGCGTTTCAGCAATTTTCGTTTACTGCTGCTTTAGAACTGCGGAATATATTACCAGATCAACTGGTTCAGGAACGTGAGTCAAAAAAAGAAAAAAAAAGCTTATATTTTAAGTTCTTTAACCTTTAATCGAAACCTGTAACATAGCAGCAGCAGCGTAGCTGCCGTCATGCAAGAAGAGAGACGTTGACGATCCAGTGGTTAGCCGAGGACAACGCACAAGTGTTTAATGCACGTATATATAAAGTAAAAGGGGAAAGGGAAAAGGAGCAGTGAACATAGAAAAAGAACTTGGCGCCTGCGCATTGACAGCCCGCATATGATGCGGCGGTCAACAACAAAACACCACGCCATCACATGTGCTGCCTCACAGCGCCAGCTCTTATGTATATCTAACATATTGCGCATTTGATGCATTGTACAGTTAACTACCACTTTGTGTTCTTTTGATGTGATGACAAGACTTTGTGACGGTTTTGCTCCCCCCTGCATTAATACTCCGCAACGACTCTTGAGGAACAATTAAGTGATGAATATGACCACACTGCTCTTCCCAATCTCTTGTTCACCTCTCTGGCCTCCTCGATCGCAGGGCTCATCTTCCAGCTGGTGGTGTCCATGTGGACTGCGGTGTTGCTGTCTTGGACCAGCACCGAGCAGGATGGGACCGTGGTCGGCGTGTGCACGGTCAAGCACTGCCAGGCGGATGGAGTAATGGCCGGCAGCTGCGAGAAGTTCTTCGTGCATGACGGTCGCAAGGAGATCGCCAACGGTCAGCCGTGGACCATGGCCAGCGTCGAAGTGACCAACCCGTCCGACGCGCTCCTTTTCTACACCGTCTACCGGTCGCCGCCCGGACGTGAGTTTGCATGTATCGCGTTGAGTGGAAAATGTTGCAATAAAATGTTATACTACCGCCTTCATAAGCTGTTCACATGTGCGTTCTTTAACTGGTACGGCAGGCGCACAGTATCCTAGCTGTAACGCAATAAGAGGTTTATAATGAGGCCTGGCGTTTAATTTAGCTCATTATTTCGAATTCATTGTAGTCAAAAATAGGGCTTAGCTCAAGAACGCGTTCGCACACGGCGATGGATTCAGCCGCCAAAGGATAGAAAGTTCTGCCGAGTTGCGGACACAACGTTTCAATATTAGGCAGTATACGGATTACATTTAGGCTTGAAGCAATCTCTAGACTTTATTGGTCAGCGTCCTACTCCTATTTTGACGTGAGCTTCCTCTTAAGGTAGACAGAGTGAGAGAGGGGAGTTCTGTGGCAATCCATTATTCGTAGTGCACAGGCAACTAAACGACGCACATCGAGTGGCGTGAATGACTCCTTCTATCTCTTGTTTGCGTTGAAAGATGTTTGTTCATAACGTCACGTGCTCATCTCTAGCTCGCTTGGAACCGTGTCTAACCGGTGCGGCCACCACAGGTCCCAGTGCTCCGCTGGAGGTGCAGGTGTCCCCGCTGAACTCGTCGGCTCTGGAGCTGCGCTGGTCCCCACCCGAGCAGGGCCGGGGTCCCGTGGACGGGTACCTGGTGAAGTGGCACACCTTCTACGGCGACGGCGAGTCGCTGCGTCTCGGCTCTAGGGACCTGCGCTCTCTTGTCATCGCCGACGTCGAGGAGCTGAACACGTACACCGTGCAGGTACGCATGCACGTGAGCAGAGCGTCACTATTGTAACCACCACCGAGTCAAAGCAATAAATTGTCGGAGGTTAAAGGGGACATACTGCACGTCGGAGAAAGGGACTTATAAAAGCTGCATAAATGTCTCAATGCTTTCATGTGACACTAACGGACCGACAGCGAAGGAAACGTGGCTCTATACGTATGAACATGTGTCTGACAAACATATGGTCGTCCGAAAAAAAAAATGAAAGAAAGAAACAAACAAAACTTTGCGGTTACCTCTAGCTGGTTTGTTCTTGGTCACGTTTAGGAGAGAAATCACATTCTACGGTCCAGATCTTTTATATAATACCTGATAAAGTTACTTGCCTGGTTTGTGAAAACAAAAACAATATGCGAATTTGCCTTCGCCTGCATTCCACGTAGAGAGGGATGCTCGAAATATGGTGGCTGTATCGCTTTCTGGTCGCTTCCGTCCTCCGTAGCACGGCTAATTATTATCTTGGGGATTCGTTTTCATTGATTGATGAGGTGATGGGGGGGGGGGGGGGTGAGGAGAGGGTTTAATTTATATATACGAAGAGGTGCATAGAAGAACCTGAACTTGCTTTCTGTTTCTTGAAAAACTAAGCAATTAATAGCGTTTTATTGAACAACGAAATATGATCAAGAACAAACCGTGGCTCGGCGTAAAATCTTTGAAGAGCTTTTAAGGAAGAAACCAGGCTAACTGTATGAATGTTTTTTATTCCGTATTTCCCGCTTTTGTCTGTGCTGTTTTCGCAACGAGCGCGATGTGGCGCATTCGTGAACGTCACATGTGACATCTTCTCAGCTCAATCTTCCTAGTAAATATCGCGCGGCGTTTTTTTTAAGTGCCTCGTGATACAAAACAGGTTGCCGCGTACAACCTATGGTCCGGCAGTTTCCTGGCCGGAGAGGAGGCTGTCGCCTACGGGATCTCCTACTCCTCCGGTGAGTTGGCACACCATCCGATTCCTTTCCTCTTAAATCTTGTTTGAACACAGTTTTCTCTAATGCTTTGTAAATGACAATAAGGAAGACGATTCGCAATGACTCTAAGGAAGTATGATACCACACTGACTTTGGTAGCATTGAAAATTCGTAGGATCTGAAGTGCCATCGTTCACGAAACTGGGCTAGCCTACGCATGTTTAGACATGTATAAGGCAAAATAATAGAAAGACAACTTCATTTCTTATAGCATATAAATAAGCGTCGAACAAGCTATTCCGTGAGCAGCTACGTCCTTTGCACTGCTTATTATAATTTTTTGTCCGTCGCGCGCTGACGATATATGCATGTCCGCGAATCGGATTTTTTTTATTTTCGAGCACTGTCTTTGGTGAAAGGAGATGTGCAGGGATAACAGAGACTTATTACAAATTGCAAATTCGGATTTTGGTACGTGCTGCCGTAGAAAGAAAGGGTTCGAGACGCGTATTATGTGAGCGATGCTTTATTTAAGGAGAAAGAAATATATGTGCTGCTTCTTGAACAAATGAAGCGAGTGGTCAACGTGCAGTTAGGGTCGAGAACAAGAAACTGCATTCCCAGAATTTTTTTTAAAGAAACATGCGCCATTGTATAAGGCGCCTCCTTGCGGTCGTTTGGTTGACTCAACACTCGGCCTGTTCCTGATATTGCAAACTGTTCTCGAATACTGTTGTCTTGCAGCGACGGTGAACAATAAAGCACTGCCACAAGCTTGAGTTAACCATTTTACTATTTGTTGGGCGAACGTGTTCCCTGGGAAACAGGCAGCATTCAAAGCGCAATTATTGTGGCGAACGCAGTCATCGGTCGCCGAAATCTAACTGGTAGATCAAGTTCGTAGCAAAGTGTGCGTGGTACATTCTAGAGTAATTACTGAAACTCTCGTACATTCGAAAATGTACAGCACTATTCGGGTCGCGCGAGCAGTCTGATTCGCAAGACCCTTTCGCAACAGAATAGGAGACAACATTAAGGAACGTTCTAAAACAGCGGTGGATTTTGCACCGAGCGATAAATCATCAAATAACGTTCACCGGAACAAGAAAGATAAGGCGACATGCGCGTGAAAATACAAACAGCTCTCCGAATGCTAAGTCGCGTCAGGGAAAGAATGTGACGGAGGCAAAACCGAAGTGGTGCGGTTGGGATACACATGTGACACAACAAGACATCTTGGAAGCTCACACCTTGAAGTGCATTCAGAAACGAGACATACGGTGGCACAGAAAATTTGTGTCGCTATGGGAACCACGGCTTACTAATGAACATGCGCTTTTAAGTGTGGGGATATGTCAGGGGCAAAAGGATTGCGGCATGTAAGTGTCGTTGGAAAAATCTATCAAGAAGCACCTTGACAAAGCGTTCCTTGAGGCTTTCGAGCTGTCACCAGTGAAGAAGAGAAGTAAAGTAACTGCTCAATATGCGGGAAGACAGGGAGCATAAAAATAAAGAAAAGGCAAGCACAAACCCGTCAAAAGTTTGTTAGCATTTGGCTGTATCCCGTTTTTTTTTGTGACCAGAAGTAAAAACCGGTGGCACTTTGTCGCAACGGCTGCGTGCGGAAGAAAGCGGGGAAAAAAATTACGGTACAAACTCCCTACCCGGGAATTGTCATATAGCGTGTAGCATTCTTTGTAATCATTACTCGTCGAGCCTATATACTGTGCCCTTGAAACCAAGACTGCCGTATTTTAAGAGATAAGCAACTGCAAATAACACCACCCACACTCTGACGATATACCCAGCAAATTGAATTTTACTACTGGTCATGTGTTTGGCAAATGAAAGAAATGTGGCTGTAGTGTTATTCTTCTCCCATAGTTTGCCTCCCGACGCACTCACCTTCGTTCCAACGCGTCCTATTCAGAAGCTTCTCCATGTTGTTGCAGATGCATTTCTCTGGTTGCTCGCGTTATCCGCTAGTTCATTGTCCGCGCAAGCTCTCGCCTGCGTTCTAACTGCGCTCAGTAAGGCCAAGTGGAAACGTGCCAAACGTTTCAACGCACTCACTTGCGCGCGAGGGATTCATAGGTGTGTTCTATACCGCTTGTCGATTCATGCGTCCGTGGCGTAATTATTAAAAAACAAGTGTCCGTGGAGTGATGGTTTCAATATATGGCTTCTGTATTAGAAACCTAGTGTTAGAATCCTGCTTTCGGACGAGTTTAATGGGTTTTACCCAATTATTTATAGAATAGTACTTTTGTTTGAAATGATACGTTTACACATCTGCCAAGCCGTTTGAAGCCAGATTGACTAAGTTTAGGCAGTTATAGGTATTAACCATCACTCTCATGGTGGCTTATAAAACATCGCATCGGGAGCACCGTGCACCAACAAGTAGTTGGCGTTAAGCGCACAGAGGTTTGTGTATTCACAGAAATTCACCTGTTCAAGCATGGATGGTGGTACAGGTTTTCTAGGACACAAAACGGAAGGACAAACGGAACGGCGCAGAAAGTGACCCCGGGCACCTTGCCAAAGAATCCTACGCATTAAGAACATCCGCTGGTCCGGCTTAGGTGGATGAGAGGGCAGAGATAGGCAGCGCTCGTTCGAAGCAATAATTTTTTGCTTTCTAGCGGATATAAAAATCTTGCACTCTTTTCTGCTTGCCAGCTAGCGCGCTTAGAGTAAAAAAGCACGCGGACAGGAGGAACATTCGCACACACGCTACACAGAAAAACCTCAATGAAATATTGGTCGTGATTTCGCGTCATTATTTTCGACTACGATGAGAAACATTTTGTCAGATAAATAATGTGCGTGCCTTCCCCCCCTCCTTTTTTTTGACGCTTCATTGAACCCCTTAAAATCTTACGAGACATAGTAAGGCGACCACACCTTCGCCGCTATGGTGGATTCTATCGCGGATGCGGTTGCCACCAGTTTTTCTCATTACAGGCTGCAGAATACAGTTGAGGCAGTCACCTGTAACGGCGAAGTCCTCCATTTATATCTAGAGGGTCCGTTCTCAGGAGTTGCCATGCTCTTTTCTACGAATCGGGTTTGTAAAGCGTGCTTCACCTCGCACTTTGCATTATTGCCAAAAAGCACCTCGCATCTTTTTGGCCATACTGCAATTATTTCTTCCTATAGTTCGCAAAACTCAGCAATAAATTTAAACGTGCATCCGACGGCTTCGTTAATTAACTGTGCTAGCTACCAGCAAGTTCACAGGCTGTTTTCTTAGAAAGCTGCCTCATCAGTTTGGAAAAAAGATCCGTTGTAGAGCCTTTCTGCTCTTTACTAAAGATTTCTGTAAAGCATGCTTCGCCTCGTGCTTTTCATTACTGCAAGAAAGCGCCCCTTGCGACGCGACACGCGCTTTCGGAAGCTCCGTAACATTTATGGCGGACAAATGGCGTAGGAAATAAAGATAAATGATCGACGGTAATTCAGATATCACGTCTTGACACTCATTTGTGAAAGCCATATAAGATCGACGTGCCCTGTTTGGAGTGTTGCAGGTTGGAAATGTTGCAAAGAAATGGTGGACGATGCCATGCGGACGACTAGCAGAAAGCGAGACGTAATAATCCCTTGAAAAATTCAGAAAACATGACTTAAGGGTATGCTCACAGTAGAACAGACTTGTCGTAATAGTCCAATAACCATAACGTCGTAATAATCCAATGTTCCAGTAACCCACTAAAGTATGCATATACTGAATGTTTCATGGACGACTGTGAAATTCGCCGTAATACCGGTGTCACGCGAGCACTTCAGATTGCGATCGAGCCTGATCAGGATCGAAGTTTTTTATCGTTATCGGTAATGATCGCTGCTGGACAGCCTGACAGTCCGGATCTAATTCGGTGAGCTCTAGAGCTCAAGGTGTGGCTAAATGGACCCAGACACGATAATTTGCCTAATGTGCGGCAAAAATAGTAATGTAGATGTAAGCCTACGATCGCAATCGAGAAGCTTGATGACGATGCACGGATTGCAATAGTCTGGATCTGGATCGAGAAAATCGGGCTCGATTGCAATCGAATGGGCTCCTGTGACGCCGTATTTAAGCTTGTTAATTGACCAAATTTCCTTATTTAACTTCTCAATTATTAAAGTTGGCACACAGCTGAAATTGGGTAATTCAAGGCTGTCAGAACCTCAAAGCGTGCACATCATCATCATCATCATCATCATCATCATCATCATCATCATCATCATCATCATCATCATCATCATCATCATCAGCCTGGTTATGCCCACTGCAGGGCAAAGGCCTCTCCCATACATCTCCAACTACCCCGGTCATCGCTCATTTGCTGCCAAGCGTGCACACATGGCAGCAAATCTGATACTATCATCATTTTCGAGATAGTTGTCGTCGAAATCGGTCGCAAGGCATATTGGTGTACAGTAGATATGTCTCGAAACTAAGCGTAACGCCAGTGAATTTCTATGTAAGCTGTCGGACAGGCACTTAAAATCTGGTTCTAATGAAACTTAGTGCTATTTTTCAATTCCGCATTTTCAACGTGTTCCATGCGATATTTAAGTAAAATATTAATTGGCACATTTTACCCAATTAAGTCGTAATGCGTGAATATCTCGCAATTTCTGATATCCGCCGCAGCTACGAATCTCGGCCAGCAAAATTTAAAATTTCGTCCCGAATTCTGTATTGTTATTTGAATAAAGTTATTGGTTTCACCTCCTTTTCGTCATCGTTCCTGTGGAGTTGAAATTCACAAGAGTGCAGGAAAGACGCTCTCGCGGCATCTCTGCCAGACAAGAATCCTTATTGCGCAGCAGAAATTGTGGCTTCCGATGTGTGTGAACTGCGTTGAGCGAATCGCCCGTGACGCAGGCATGAACGTCAACGTGAGCAGCGGCCTGACGTGGGCCATGCTGACGTGGACGCTGCGTCACGACGTGGTCGAGGAGGTGCTGCTCACCTGCTGCGAGCCCGAGCAGCTGGACACGTGCCCCCACGAGGTGTTGCTCAACAGCAGTGCGCGCAAACACCGGCTGCAGGGACTCGAACCGTGGCGGGCGTACGACCTGCGATTCTTCCGCTACGAGGGAATGGCGCTGGTGCTCAGGAAGCGCTTTAGGACCGGGAATACCGGTGAGGACTGGCTTTTGCGACACCGAGTCTATGCGGTTGTACACGCTAGAATTAAAGCTGAACGCTGAGCTAGTTCGAAAGTAGACATTATGTATCTATTTTATTTTATTTTATTTTATTGGTGAATATTGTGAAATTTTCGTACTGGCCAATACAGGAAGTGGGTTGTAAAAACGATTACATGAGCATGGAGAAGAAAAAAAAAGATTGCGTCAACAGTGCAATACAACATAACAAGAAAAATTCATTGTCCCCAGGGAATAAAAAAAAATGTCAAAAAGGTGCTCAGTATAATGCACACTATTAGACGTGTCACATTGCTCTAGTTCAGGAGAGTTTAATGAACTACTTGAGTGCATCAAAATAAGTACAGCAAGAAAGTAAAGGTAGTACACAAAATCACTAATGCCATTCGTCCATTGCCCAAGTATTCATCATACGCGTTATATTGAGTGGAAAGAAGAAACAATTGAGGAGAGAATGAACGAACGACAGAATTATGACGCTGGCATGGGGCTGGGGGGGGGGGGGTTAGCAATGAAAGAAAGGGTCCGACGTACTCAAAAGTGCCGTATCTAGTGCTAAGAGAGTAGCTAGTTGGAAGCTACACATTCGTAACATTTCCAGCTCTTGTATGGAAAAGAAACACTCCGGAGAATACGCAAATTGTCACCCAGCTGTAGATAGCACAAAACAACAATACAAAACCCTATTTTCTGTCTCATAAAACTTCGTTCGCTTTAATGATATCCGCAGAACTGATTTGCGAGATTCAGTGTCCTAGCGCTTCGAGGTGTCGATTAATTGGGCCCCGCTGTTCAACCTACTAGCCTGCCGGTTAGATCGAATAGTAGGGCGGCAACCCTGGAGAGCGCAGGGCTTTGGGTTCACATAGGGATGATTTTTTATTCAAGTGGAAAACTATGAAAAAAAATTGTGTTGGTTTTCTGTGCAGCTTGGTGTTACTTTTGCATGCGTGAATGCCAATTCCACCTTTAATGAGACTTGCTCCGTATAGTGAATTTCCGCAAGACAAATTTACTAACACAGAACAGATTGGCAAAGCTGGTTCTCATGCGCCAAATGTGTTAGAAAAAAAAAAGAAGCCCCGAAAATAGACGTTTCGTTTTCCGCCGCTGGCGCCAGTATGTGAATATGTAGCGGGATTTCTTGTTTCGCTGTTATTCAGAAATAACGGTTTGTGTCACGGAACTTCTTGAATGACTGGTCGTTGTTAAGTGCACACAGTACGTGACATAGTCGATCTTGTTCCTGTGGCTGCAATATGTTTCGGAGATTAGGGGTGTAGTCGACATTTGGTGAACAAGATTAAACCCACCGAGAATTTAAGAAAAAAATTCTGTTTGTTTTTTAATGCTGGTTCGCCATAACGCTAAATATGCAAGCATAGTGGTAAAACGTAATCTTGAGAAGACAGAACTGATTAGCGCGTGAAAGAGGTAATAGATCTCGACAACATATGTTATTGAGAAAATTGACGTAGCCACTTCGCGCAGTATACCAGACTAAACATTCATACGCAACATATCTTGTTGGGCCCTTGGAGAAGTAAGATGCGGAGCTTCACTTTCCAGCGAGATGCATCACAACTGCAACTTCCAAGTATAAACAAGACATGACCTCTGCGAATGAACCTCGTGAGTCATTTGGGTCACAAATAGGTTAAATATCACCCACGAAAATTAACTTATCAAAAACTCATATAATGTTGAGTCTGCCTTTTATGTATCACTAAAACATACTTTGAGGTTGGTGGCTTCTGTGCATATATTTTGGAGGCAACACCAAGCAATATTGTAGGAGGCAAAGGCGAAGTTTTGCTAATCGCAAAGAAGTTGTTCACCAGAAGATGGTGGTATCAGCTGTGAGAGTTTGCTGCTTTCACAGTAAATAATTTCAGCGCCAGAGAAGTCGCTGAAGTCTGCTTTATTTCGATGCGTAGTATCATATGGTTAGTCGGCCGAAAAATGTCTTGTGAAGCCAGAAAACGCCTTTCGCAATACAGGGTGAGAAGGCGCAGTTCAAGCCCATTGTGCGCGCGGTTGATAGCTGTCATCCTGTGTACAGTGACGAATGACTCATAGCCCACGATAACAAGAGGCGCACCGGCGTAAAACATAATACAAACCCGTCTACTTCGGCCGTTCCCCATACGTTATACGCAGAAAGGAGGTGTTAATCCTAGGACAAAAATGCCTAAAGCTATACAAAAAGGGGGATAGCAAGCAATATGGGATGCTATGGCAAGGCACCCGACCAGTGAGGATGGACGGTGACTAAAGGGGAGCCAAAATGAGAGGATGCGCCGTTAGTACATTAATTACGCGTGTACGCGCAGACGTCCCCTTTTTACTACCTATGATGGCATTAACGCATTGGTATGCCGCGCCAGGCATCGCGTAATAAATTAAGCGGAACCTCCCTGAACTGGAACTGTCGAAGTTATGCGTACCATTATGTGTCGGTCGGTGTGGTGCGGAATGGAAATGTTCGGCAATCTAAATATCTGCATCTCCCTGCTTGTTAACCTCACGCATAAAAAAATGCAGATAAAGGTGCACTTAGTTGTCTATACGTGGATGAATTCGAAAGCATTGCGACAACCGCGCGATGCTTAGACATTATGCCACGCCGCAGGCTCGTGGGCTCGACTCGCACCAAAGGTCGAGGGCTCTACTCCCAACAAAGGTCGTGGGTACGAGTGCGTTAATTAAGTGTATCTTAATTCACTGTACCTAATTAACTACGCCTTAATTAACACCAAAAGTCGCAGGTTCGACTCCCACCAGAGGTCCTATGTTCGAATGCCCTAATGAACCTTATATTAATTAGCTGTACCCTAATTAACTTCGCCTTAACACCAAAGGTCGTGCGTACGACTCCGACCAACGGTCGTGGGTTCGAGTGAATCAGTTAACGTTATCTTAATTAACTGTGTCCTAATGAACTTCGCCTTAATCGTGGGTTCAATTTTCATAATTAACTTTATCTTAATTGACTGCCCTATTTCGTCTTAATTAACACCAAAGGTCAAGAGTTCGACTGCCCCCAAAGGTCGAGAGTTCGTAGCCTTTTTTGACTATCGCTTAGTCACACCACCAACGCCAGATTTTCCGCGTCATGAGCCACTTAATGCTTTCGCATTAATAATGAATATTACATCAGAAAAGCACCCCACACATCCTTACCATGCATAACAGATATCGCAGCACGCCGACAGCCATATGGCGTAATGGTGACAGCCATACGCGTAATGCTATGCAAATCTTGGACATTTCCCGCTCAAGAAAGTACCGGTTAGTTTTTGTTGCGCTTTCACTGGTAATTTCAACCAGTCAAACCACTTGAAGAACCATGCCTGTCGCAATACGATACAAAACTTAAACTTGTTAGAAAACTAATTTCTCACTTATCTTAGTGAGCACTCAGTCACATCAGCTCTTGCCACACACAATGTAGTCAATATAGTGTGGCTCATTTCTCTAAACATAAAAACGTATTACCAATACAGTAACCAGTTTACGTTAATACGCATGAATGTTCAATAATGACCGTCTTTAAATCACTGTGTGAACGATGGCGCCAGGCGAGTTGCTACCACATTTACTGACACACTTTGGTGACGTCGCGGCGCTCAACATCATCAGGAGGCTCTGAGCACCACTTGTTCTTGGCAATTCACAACGCTCCAACACCCCTGATGTAGAAAGCTCTGTCCATATAATGCTTGCAGTGATGCCAGCCGCCTACTTTCGTTGTCGAGCCTATCGATTAACGACGACGGGACGACGGCACCCAGCATCAACACCAGAGTGCTTAGAATAGGCGCGTGAGAGCTATCGCACTTAGTATGAGTTGCATGCCAAGGAGCATTTCGCAACTCGCATCTCCGCGTCATACGTTCAGAGCTGAGACTACCGTGATCGTATACGATGCATCTCGGCTGTGGCCGTCTCAGCCGCAGAGAAGGCGGTCCCGTCCGCAGCGCCACCTAACGCGACCTTCACGTTCCTGGACGATGGCTCGGCGCTGGTGTCGTGGATCCCGGCTCCCACGTGCACCCCTGACTCTGCTCCCACCGGCAACGTCAGTGGCAGCGGCGACGGCGAAGGCTACCTGGTGTCGTGGGCGCCGGTGCTCGAACAGGGCTCTTCCGTCGCTGCCGACAGCGTCCGGGAGGAGACCACTGCAGACACCCGGCTGACGCTGCGGAACCTGACGCCTTCCACCGCGTACGCGGTGGAGGTGCGTGCTCGGACTGCGTGCGGCGCCGACGAGGCGCCGCGCGTATGGACGCTTCGTATAGAGACACCGCCCGCGACGTCCTCGATGGCGGTTGCAACGAACGCTACTCAGTAAAACGCTCTCGCGTCGCTCGCGTTCGCAACCGCGACCGCCGTGCATGAGACGGTACGACCCCGAATCACGGCGCGATGTTGCGGGCTGCGGAAATAAGAATGCCTCTCGTGTTCTTCGAGGAGGCACCGCCGTTTATCGCGTGCGTTCGATGTTGTTTTTACCGAGGTGTTTCTGAAAGAACTGCATCTTTTTTTAGACTATCATGGTGTCTCTGTCGTCCATCATTGTAGGAGAAAGCTTTCTTCGCGAAGGTCGCCGAAAAGCCCCAAATAACAAGGGAAAGAATGCAAGGTGGCTAGTCAAACACTGCCGATGCGGTTGTGGTGAGGATACTGTTGTGGTTCTGCACCAGGTCATTATCTTCGAAGGTGTATCAATGTGCTCAGCTAAATATTGGTGTGCTGCTTTTTCCTTGATTTGTGCTCTCCCATAAAGAACAAATTGCAGTACGCATGTGATTGCAGCTCGGTGCAGCATAATGGATTCTTCACGTTTCTACCCCGACTTTATTCTGAAATCGAGTTTAAAGAATTCAGTTGTCGTACTGATGAAGGCGGGGTGGTGAGCATTACGACTTATCTGTAGCCAAGCCGAAGAACTTCTCATAGGTTGATTAGTATAAATGTGTCTTGACGTCTGCATTGGAACATCTAGACGCTTGATTATTACTAGTTTTTTTATGCATAGCTGATCTTCGTATGAGCGCCAACTGTACAATATCATGCGCTATGCGCGAGCACCGCGCATCATAGCACGGTATGCATGCAGTGGTCAAGTTTGCATTAATGTGTGTGATTGAATGGGCAGATCGCCTGTTTAATGTCTGACATTTTCCTAAGTATGTATCCTCCGAATGCTCATCTAAGACGTGCCCTGGCAAATGAACTGCAGCTTTTTGTTGGAATGAAATAAGTTCCGTTTTACTGTAATGCTTTCGCGGGATTCTTTCGCCTAATTTGTTGTCGCGTATTGAATTAATAATGCTTTAAACATTGTCTCGGACGACTGTAAATTTGCATTTGAAAATGAGGAGGTGCGAACAGTATTTAAGAAAAAGGACAGTGGGAGATGGGGGTTGGGGGATGGACCCTCGTCACTTCTTAAAGTGCTGCGTTGAACTTTCCTCAGTACGTGCACTGAGGACATTGAGTCGGCAGGTGCCGCGTTTTGAGGTTTAGATAAAGCCTCATGTAGTAATAGGGAAGAAACAAGGCCCGCAGCGCGCTGGTGGCCGCTGTTCACATACGGCGCATGCTCACGAAGGAGAATCGCCGCACAGAATAAGTTAGAAACCTAACAGAAAAAATAATTTCAACCAAATTTAAGATAGTTTGATTGATGCTCCTGAAATAATAATTAAAAAAAAAAGACGAGGAAAAGTGGGGAGCTGGCAGTATCCCGTACCCCTAGAATCGCAATCTTCCGGATTCGTCAACTTGGTCCAACATAACCTGCCTTAATCTTACCTAATATAGCCTAAGCAAACGCAGCTACGAAGCACAGTACTTCCATATATTTGAGTTGATAAAAGCAAATAATGCCTTATTGAAAGATCCAAGATGATTCTACAGATAGAGAAAAACTGTGGTGACAGGAAAACAGCAAATTACCAAATGTGCGAGCTAGAAAAAAAAAAAGAAAACCGTTGAAAACTATGAAGCCATCTTGAAAAAGCCAAATACTTAGAGGTGCCCTGACACTGCAGCGAAACCTTAACGAATTCACCTGGCATCGTCGCGAAAGGCGTGAATTACATGGGAGCTGCAGCTGTCGCAAATCATCAGAAGACGGAAAGGTCGATAGTCTGTTGCATCTGATTAACAAAAATTGGTTTATTTGAAAACCAAAACGTTTAAAAACCTGGGTATTGGGCGATGGCTATGCTGGTGCTGCAGATGATGATCCTGTATAGTAAGCACAAAACCACTGTGGAGGATAGGCTAAAAGCGGAATGGTATTAGGACAAAATATTATTGAAAATACGAAAGGGACCGATCATAAGGGAAATAAAATAATGCACACTGCGTACAGCCAACCTTGCAGAAAGAATAAAAAAACTGAACAGTAGTAACTAAGGTAAAACATGGGATTGAGGTAAATTGTATCTCGCAGATCTTGAATTCGCTTGTTTTGTTCGTATTTACGGTATTTGAATTTGATAATTTATTGATGAAGAAATAAATCGTGGAAATATTATAGAGGAGGATTAAAATTAAATAGAAAGGTTAAAAGAATCAGCGCGTTCTTAATCTTCTGTAGCACAACAAGGGATTGAGGTAAAATGTATCTCGCACATCTTGAATTCATTTGTTTTATTCGTATTTACGGTGTTTGAATTTTATAACTTATTGATGAAGAAATAAATCGTGGAAATATTATAGAGAAGGATTAAAATTAAATAGAAAGGTTAAAAGAATCAGCGCGTTCTTAATCTTCTGTAGCACAACAAGGGATTGAGGTAAAATGTATCTCGCACATCTTGAATTCGTTTGTTTTATTCGTATTTACGGTGTTTAAATTTCAAAATTTATTGATGAAGAAACAAATCGTGGAAATATAATAGAGAAGGATTAAAATTAAATAGAAAGGTTAAAAGAATCAGTGCGTTCTTGTCCTCATCTTCTTTAGCACAGAATCAGGTTGTTATATTTGCGTGATAGAAAGGAACATTTATATCAGAGCAAAGAGACGAATTTATTCATCGATATGGAAAGCCCTTCGTGCACACAAGAAAAAAAAATCGGTTTTAATGTGAGCCCCAACGGAAACAAGGAATAAAGCAAGGAAATCCGGAATGATCTGTGTAAACGACCAAAACCTGGCCGTCCAGAGTGCCCGCGATCGGGCTGTCAAGCTCGGCTCGGCAGTTCCTACGTGGAGTCTCCCCTGCGTCTTCTATTGACCCAAATCAAGTTCCTTCACTGACTCACTTCAACCAGTTTCCCATCACAGGCAGCGACCACGATGCCACTAACGTTAGCATATTACAAGAACAATCTGAATTTCGCCCGCCCTTTGCTATATTACTCGCTTGCGGCGTATGCGATTTCGCTGCACATAATTTCTGTCGCGGGGAAATGAAGTAGTAGATGAGATATACTGAAGAGGATGGAAAAGTGGGCGTGTTGGTATTGATTCATATCAAATGAACAACAGAGCGCTGGAAACGAAGACGAAGGAAGATGTAGATACAATTTCTGTTGTGTCTACATAAGGTGGAGGAAGCAGAAAAGGGACCTTCCTTCATCTTCTATTCTAGTTCGCTGTGGCTTATTTGCCATGAGTAGATCTGGTCGACGCTCCTGTCGCCATTACTGGCTAGTGGCTCCTGTGAACGACATACTAAAGGCTATCGTCAAATTCTTGCGCGGGAGTGGTCTGGATTTGAGAATTTTAGCGCTACCATTTCCTACCCCATCATGAATTTTTTTTTCTCTTTCAATGTCCCATTTTTCTTGCCCAATGCTGCTTCAGAACTGTGAATCAGGACAGTCTCTCAGTTCTTCTTTGAAAATAAAATGCATCCCTCTCCCTCTCTTTCTCTGTCTCTCGTGGCCAAATTCTTTCCCTTTCGTCTTATTAAACGTTCTCTTTCCCTAACCGCAAAAACTTAGTGCTTACTTTTTTTTGCCTGAACCGTGGAACCGGCGTGGCGTCCGGGAAGCGTGCTCGCCTCTCATCCCAGAGGCCCGAGTTTGATTCCCACCTAGACTGATATAAACCAAATTTTCTTTTCAAAGCCATTATTTACCTTTGTTTACAGGAACCTCCCTGACAAATCTGACGTCAACCTGAACACGTTTGACATGCTTTTAAAAGCTCTTTGCGCCGTCGGCCATTTTTTGGTACCATCGCTAGGTCACACGGCCGCCGCTGCGGCACGATTTTCGCGTAATGGGGCATATAATGCTTTCGCATTAATAATCCTGGATACGACTCCCGCTTAGATGGTTGAGAAGGTTGCGCGGCATCTTTATTTCGCTATATTTCGTAGCATTTTCAGAAACGTGCGTTTTATGCTCTTGTATTTACACATGGACAACAATACTACGTATGTAGCTCGGTTGAACGGTTTCCACACAAGTTAACTAAGCATTTATGTATAAACAATTCAATGCATCCTTTAAAGGGCTCCTCACGAGGCCCCATTGCAAATTTTAGTTTTACATGGTGATGATGATGTTTACTGGAATCCCCTATAAAACAGAGCGCGAACAAGTGCCCACCTAGCCTGTTTGATTTATTCAGGTTTTGAATTTGTCGCCATGCAGCCTTTTGCTTATTTGATCTCGATTTTAACTTTTGTTTTTAAAACCTCTATCACTATATTCTACGATTAGCAACGCCTGTAACGATTGCCTTGCTATAATTACTCACCTCCTTTTTTTCCTGCAATACTCTAATCTCCTATTTCGACTGCTGACCAGTTGTAACATTCAAAATTATCGTGTACGTAGGGAGCGTATTACAGATATTATTTAAAATTGGCTCATTATTGAAGAAGACAGACAAAATTTAACTATCCGGTTGCCCTACCGCCAGGAATCGCTCCCCTTTTTTGTCGACCAGCGTCAGCAAGCCCCGTTTATTTCCTACCTGAACTGAGTCACACTGTCGACGCAACGAGCCCATATTCCTTTGAACGCGAAAACGTTAAGGGGACCATGTCGCAATAAATGCGGCGTCAGCGTCAGACGTCTTTCCGCGCAAAATCATTCTGAACCACAACCACGCAGGCCCTCCGCATGGCGCAGTGGCGTTATTGAAATAACTTAATTCCTCAAAGTAAAATGCGTCAGAAAAATCATTAAAGTACGACCTAAACACAACTTAGATATAATAGCGTCGGTCTGTAATTTGAATATACTAGAAAACATAACTCTGTTACGCGGAAACTCGAAAACAAACCCCTTTTCCAGCGTCTCTACCATTCATAGAGCGGCGCGGCCCGCTCGGTTTCTTGTAACAAAGCCATCAAGGTGGCGCTCGCCTCCGCGCACCCGCAAGAAAGCTGAGGTTTCCGGGAAATGTGCGAATCCGTCAGGGATCTTTGAATGCTATCGCTTTCCACTGTTAAAGTCAAAGCTTAGGCGCCCTCCAAATTTTTTCTTTTCTTTTCGGTGCGGCGCATTTCCAGCGGCAGCATTGCGCGTTCCACCTTGTACGAGTAACCAAAGTCACGTGTCATATCCAGTGTTGTTGTTTCAGGCAGTGCACCTTGCGTAGCGGCATTTGTGACCTCGACTCTCTCGCTAGAAACGCGGCTACCTGGAGACGAAGGGCGCGCGGCCTTCTGCTTGTGTTTTCACTACACGTCGCCGTTTCGTACTTTGCGGACACGATTGCCACGCGCGACCTACCCGGCGAGCCTGTTTGCAATGCCGACGCCTGGTGAGAGGTCCATTAATAAAAGCCCGAGCCTATGGACACTAGAAAATATTCCCATCATTCGTCGAACCTTGGTTCGGCGGGACTAATGGGCGACATCCAATTGGATTCACGTCGCTGCTGGGGACGGTACACGACGCTTCTTCCCGGGGACACATTTACAACATTTGTGTGGTACTAGCGCGCTCATATTAACAGAGGTCGAGAGCAGCATTTATCAGACGTAGCATTCTTTTTTTTTTTGTCCTTCGGCCACGAATATACACTAACTCGTTGCCAAATATCGAAAAGCCGCCCTTCGGCACTCATCAACGAAGGACGTTTTACATTACAGCTAATCAAAGTCGTCGTGATTTAGCAGGTTCTGGCACCATCTGTCAATATAAGGCCATACTTTGACGGTGCGACGTGACCTTCTCCATTAGATCGTTGCCTCGTTCCTGAAAGCCGAAAAGGAAAAGACATGGTGATAGTTGCAGAAAACGGGGCACTGTCACGTTGGAAACACCGGAAAGAGCGCTTGTGCAGCCTTACCACTGTAGTGTCAGCCACCTTTAAGTCTTCCTCGTATTCGTTCTGCCTCTCGTCGTCTGCTTTGGTTTGGAGCCAGTCGACTTCCGGCGGAAGCTTGTAGCCCTTGCTGGCGATTATCAACATCACCGGGCGCAGCCGATCTTGGTAAAACTGGTGAATGAAATGAAATTCGTTGTTAGGTTGCACAACTAACGCCCGTGCGTCTTGTGCGTGTACCTAAATAGGCGTGTCTTACTGGCGAAGCCTATTGCGAAAGTTGGCGAAATCAGTTGAGCCGGCCTGGCTCCACTGAAGCGGCTGAAGCACCAGTAACTGAAGCGCAAGTGGTGAATCATAGCTAGTAAAAATATTTTAAAAAATGCCATAATGTAATCCCTGGTGTGTGCGTTAATTCACGGATTGTTCGCTATTCCTCAAATATGCAAGCGCACATCGCATACACTAGTAAAGTCCTGTGGCCACAGCAGTTTGCAACGCGTCCATAACCGCGCAGCAGATTTTAATAATGAAGAAATATTTCGAAGACATTATCTGCCTTGCCGAGTTACTGCCATTTTTCTGCATCGGGTATGTCTGTTTTAGCCTTTTTTGTGGGCCTATCCCGAACGTACCGCAGTCTAAAAATGTCACAATACTGATGATAATTACTGATTATAATGATGATAATGATAAATAATGATAACAATAAATATTGTGAGAGGCATGCTGATAATGACTACGTCGATGATGGAGGAGGAGAAAGAGACGGAAAGACAAGGAGGTTAGACGTCGATCATTATGATAATGTTGATAACATGGCAATGATGATGATGATTGCGATAACGACGTCATGGTGGTGAGGCCAATGACGATTATGATGATGATGTTAACTAATAAGCTGTTGGAAGGCGATTCATCCTCTAGTACGTCGATGCACCGTTGTCACCGTTGTCAGCGCGGCTATAACAATAAATTATACGGCTCACACGCACTATTACCACTCCCGACTCGCCAAGGAAGACATCGTCTTTCATCAGCTTCATCTTTCCTTCCAAATGATTAAAATTTGATAATTGTGAACCACATTTTGCACACTGTGGAGGCTCAGTGGCCATGGTGTTTTGCTGATGAGAGTTTTTGCTGAGAGGTCGGGGGTTCAAATTCCGGCTGCGGCGACAGCCTTTCTGTGGGGGCGAAATGTAAAAAATGCTCATGTACATAGATGTGCGTGCCCGTTATGGAATCCCAGATGGCCGAAATTAACGAGGAGCCCTTCGCTATGGCTCCCCCGTAACCCACTGCGCAGTTTTCGGACGGTAAATGACATAATTAGGAGTGTTACCTCTGTACTGTCAAGCAAGCCTCGACTGGACGCTATTCCTTGACTCCACCTAGGTATGACGTGATATGAGCGTTTCCTTTGTAAGTGGGCGGGGTTACATGTAAACAGGCTTTTCCTTGATAACCTTCTTGCGCGTTTAAATATTAAGATACCCATATATGGAATGAGCGAGACAATGCTGCCACTCGGCAGAGGGATACACTGGGCTTC
Source organism: Dermacentor variabilis (assembly GCF_050947875.1). Lineage (NCBI taxonomy): Eukaryota > Metazoa > Arthropoda > Arachnida > Ixodida > Ixodidae > Dermacentor > Dermacentor variabilis. The sequence goes on from NC_134572.1 coordinate 111,390,167, forward strand.
AAAAACCATTGGCCCCGAGACCGCGCGCTATTACCGTACGATCTCTGAGGCCGTTCACGAGCGCTTCTCGGGTAATTTTCAGGAGGAGGAGTTGCTGAAGAAAGGCGTCCTCAATAGGGTACATTCGTGCAAGCCCCGTGAGCGCCTGGACACAAATTTTCGCCCAAGCGTCGCCGTGGAGTGTCAGGGTCAAAAACGCAGTGAGCACTTCAGTCGACGGGTGGCACTGCCATCCAGTTTTTTTATATGAAGTGCAAGAATGACACGGACACGACTGAACAGTACGCGCGCTTGTGGCGTTCCATTTGTGCCGTCTTTTGTGCATTATTTTAATTTTACTGCATATCACGAACCAACTTGACCCCCCTCCCGCCCCCCGCAACAAGTCTTCGTAAACCACTTTCTTGAGCAGAGGTGAGTGTCTAGTCGAGGGACATTCCAGAGTAAAAAAAAAGTCTATAGAATTGGCTTTAATAAAATTGAAGCAGTTAGTCCCACCAAACGGAGTTTTCTGCACTTCCCGTATCCTCGGCCACTATCTATATTGAATATCCATATTAATCCGCATATTCATAGTATCACTATTGCTATGAACGGTATAAAAACATGTTAGAATTAACCGTTATATCTATATTAAGCACATTGTACCATATCGAAACATTCATATCAAATCCATCCATGTTAGACATACTGAGTGTGAGGTGCGTAAGCACGTTTGTCACTGACAAAGCACTGTCGCAAGGTTGTGGAATAAATTATCGAGACACCGTCTTTCTGTGTCATTCGTGCATGCTGTTCGGGTCGCAGGGAGTGGTAACAAGTGCATCGATTTCTCTCGTAAGCGGTGGCACATCTCACATGCGTGTCCGACATCCACTAGTGGCGTACACGCCCAGGGAATGGGCTCCCAGGTTGCTGTTGGGCTCGAGTATTATTGGTGGCTCTGAGGAAAAAGACCGTTAAGCTTCGTTTTTTTCTTGGGGGCGCGCGCGCGACAGCGTTTCCTGAACCCCTGCAACGCGGTCGCCACGAGGGCGATGCAATGGCCGCCCAATCGTTCTTGCGGGGGTCAGGTGACGCGTCATTACGTGAAGCAAGGGCGCCGCCGCCGCTTATTCAGTCGTTGAACGGGCCCTTTAATTTTGCTCGCAAGTGGTTCATGGCGCGCGAAATTTCGTGGCTCTCGGATCGTGCGATAATAGTAATTCCGGCAGTGTGACGCGGTGGCTGAGATAGCGCAGTAGCGTGGCCGGAGCCACTTCCGGCGAAATGCCTAGTCTTTTCCTTTGATTTCGTTCCGCTGTTATTGACCGCACCGTATCGATATCGTGGGTAGAGCCTATGCTGCTTCATACTACTAGTGCCTTTGTATGGCCGCTACAGAGCGCTTCAAGGGCGCCATGATTTCGTAAGGCAGCACTGAATCTTATGTCGAAAGTACGTTAGGTCCAACAGCGATAATCAGGCATCATTATTTATGTTAAGGCAACCTAGTCTGGGTAATAGCGCTTGCTTTCTGCCTTACGCCACGACCATCGGAATGCTGCCCCAGATAGATTACTGCATGGGGATACGATTCGCGAGTGTGTACCGCCAGCAGGACGGCGGTTTGGCTGGCATGAGAATGACGCACGTTACACGAATCCGTCTAAACTTCATGCTCCTGACTTCAACCATGGTTGTGGCTCTTGATATGCTAACCCATTTGAAGCGAAATTTCCAGAGGGCGCAATGCGGAAAAAGAACAAAAAAATGTTCGTGTACCGAGTTTTGAATGCATGTTATACAACCCGAAGTCGTTACAGTGAACCTGAAGGCCGTCACTTACGGCGTTCTTCAGAGCCACTGTGTTGCTTTGGGATGGCAAAATCGATCGATCGATCGATCGATTGATCAATCAATCAATCAATCAATCAATCAATCAATCAATCAATCAATCAATCAATCAATCAATCAATCAATCAATCAATCAATCAATCGCACAACAACCACGGGTGTTATAACGTAAAACTATTCCAATCTATTTTTATTCAAATCTCCTGACGTCAAGTTTATGTGACCACCGACACAAGCATCAGGCGGTGACCACCAGCGTTGCTTGAATCGCCCTATCAAACGCTCTGCTCGTTCATCGGAAGCCACTATTCGCTTTCAAAGCGAAGAGCATTGCCTTTCTTGATAGTTTCTTGTTGCCTAATTGGACGACAAAAGGCGAAGAACACCCAGAAGTGAAGAGGATGTTAGTTGGACGAAAATATCACAGTGAAAGTAGGTAACAGTATGAGGAGGTTGGTGCCGGCGTCTGGGACTGACCATCTTCCTCTTACTTAACTTGCTGTAACTTGTCGAAAATCGCGGCGTGGAATGGAACGGAAGGATAAGATTTGCCGCCTAAAATAGGTTCTCAGCGAAGCGATGTTGGCAGAAAGATGTCGCCTACGTGTCGAAAGGGCTCGGCAGCGCTATACTGTCATGGAAAAAATTATTATACGCAAATAAATCCCTTCTCTGCGGCAACTCCAAGCAGCCAGTGCGATCCTCTATTCCTTTCGGAACGGGGCAGTCTTCGGCAATTACAAAAAAAAAAAAGGAAACAATTTTTTTTCCGGCATAATAATGCATCTATAACGCGTGCATGACACTTGTATGTGGTGAGCTTTCGCGGGTTTATGACGTCGTGTGACAGACAGACGAAGTGGAATCAGCCCGAAAACTTTCGGCCAATAGCGGAGGAATGGCGAAAAAAGGGCAGGATCGGAACTAACTACTTTACATTTGTTCGGCCTGACGGGGCATTCCCGCGGTTTTCGTGACGTCGCGTGAAAGACAGGCGAAGGGGTGTGGGGGTGGCCCGAACTAGTTTCTGACGAATCGTGGAGGGCTGATTGCAGAAGTGGCATGGAAACATTTGTAATAGATTTACGTCACAGTGCCCCAGAAGTTCTGATACTGCACTAGAAATCGCTTCCGCTGCTTTCCACGTTGGGTGATACCATTACGGCTAATTGTAGTTTTTCAATAAAAATGTCAACGTGGTGGGTGCAACGACGTTTACCGGGAAGGTGATCTTCATAGAATGCGATGGCAGGTACATTGGGGCGACGAAACTATCTTGCGTTTCGGGATCGAGGGCGGTGCCCTGTATCAAAATGGCGTCCTCTATTTCGGCGGTCAGGCTGAATTTCGAGCAGCGTTCCAGGTCGGGCAGGAGGAAGGATTCCAGCCGCCGGCTGATTTTGTCCAGGGGCCACGTCTGAGTCGGGAAGAAGCGAGAGAGGCGAGGCGAAACAGTGATCACTAGAGCGGGCGACGTGCTTGTTACTTCGTTTGTTCCTGTATGTTTGAGCACACCGCTACAAACGTACCATTACACTGTCACCGGTCCTGCTGTAAACAACAATGCTCTCGCGGTTCTTGCTTGCGCAATCTGCAGCAACGGCGGCTAAACTGTAGAAAGCGTGTCAACATTAACGATAGTATGCTAAAGCATACCGAGGATATGCTATAGACTCGTTGCTGCTGATGACATACTGATGACTTCGCAGTCAAGAGCACGATTTCGAAAGTGCCCCTGTGATGGCGCGTTGTTTCCTGTAATAGCGTCTTGTATATGCTCCTCGCAGGGGAAGGCTGAGCGCACTTTATATATATATATATATATATATATATATATATACACATACACGCAGAGACACTATGTGTTCTGCGACTTTTTATTTATATTTTGCGGCTGTAGTAGACAGCAGATCGTGCGACTAAAGCGGGTTTAACTGTGCCTTCTCGATGACATCTAGAAAAGCTGCTTTTGTCAACGAATGTAATGTGAGCCGCACTTTGTTACTGACCTGGTATTTCGGCTGCTTCTGTAGTACCATGAAGGCAATGATCCTGGCGATGTAAGACCAAATCTGATAAAGGAAGCTTGGAGGCCTGGTGAAGATCTCTATTGCCTCGATGACGCGCTCCCTTGGTACCTCGTACGCCTGCGTAATGAGGGCGAGGAAGAGTACATTCACCTGTTCCGACAGCGCAAAGCAGTCCTCGTGATGCCGGAACGGAACGACATCTACGACTGCTGAACGCTGCGTTCTAAGACATGCACACGCGATGTCTTCTTCTGTAGGCCTAAACTTCACCGTGATGACTGTTAAAGGTTCAAAGTAACATATTTGGAAGATTCTGGTATAGAAGATCCATTTAGCAGGCTAAGGAGACCATTGCATCCACGTATATACGAGGAATATCTTTGGATTTACACACATGGCAGTTGGCAGTTCGTGCGAAATAGTTCGTGAATAGGAGTCACGACCTCAGCCATTGATACAGGAATACTCAATTAGATGGTTAATAAAGTAAGCGTTAGCCGTTCATGTTTCTTGTGTAGAACTCGCTATTCTTTGTTACTAGAGACTATATACCTTAGGTAGATGCCAATAATTTCCTCTACGTGAACTACGTGCTATTTTTACACATGCGCACGTATTGTTGGTAGATATGCAGTTCATAGCACTACCACTGCGAAGCCGACGTATACAAATTTAGGATATATATATATATATATATATATATATATATTCGTTTCTTTGCCGCGAAACACCTTTATTTAGTGGGATGGTTTGCTTTGGGGGGGGGGGGAACTTGTGAGACACTTGCAGATTTTACTATTCCTTATATACAGCATGTTCAATTCAGATCAATTCAAGTTTATTACGTACATTAGGAATGATGCATAGTTGTGCATACAGAGAAGGAGGTCTGAAGGTTTGATAACCGTTGGCGGGACCTCCTGTGCAACTAAAACGAGTAAACCTACACAGTAAAAGAAAGCAAAGCAAACGAAAGAGAGCATATATGGTACAAAACGAAAATAGCTATATAAATGCATGAATAACGTTCATTGGTTGATAGATAATTTATAGTTCAAAAACAGAAATTGTTTCAGGTTTTTCTTAAACATATGCAAGGATGATACAGATTTCATACGAGTGTGTAAACTATTCCAAAATGTTATTGAAGAAGAAAGTGCACCTACCATAATTAGTTCGGATACTAGGCAAGATCAAATTACGATGGATAGCGAAGCGAGTAAATTTGGGATTAGAGAGCGCATGTTGTGGGAAAATGTCTAAAGTGAGGTCATCGTTAAAAAACTTTATAATGCCTATATTATAGAAATCAAGACTAGACAAGGGCAAACTATTAAAAGCAACAAAAGTTGGAAAGGAAGGTGAAAACCGTGGAGCGAATTTAATAATGCGAACTGCTTGTTTCTGGAGTTTAACTTATGGGTAGAGGTGAACGGCGTATGTATGACGCCATGATGAGATGAAGTAGTTTATATGGTAAGTGTTTTTATTATAATGCGCGTTACATTAAAGAGTGCCTCTTATTTTGTGCTACTCATGTGCTGCATTTTGTTTGCGTATTCGTACTGTGCACTAAGGATGTATCAATGTCGCAAGAAAAGGTATCCGTAAAGAATAATGATGCACAGAATGGAAGGGGAAACATTGCGCATGACACGAGCTCAGGCAAGCACTATTATCAAGCGCATGAATGTTATTGTAAAAGTTCTAGTTCTTATCCTTCTCCCTCTCCCCCATCTTCGCCCTGACCCCTTTGTTTAATAAGCCCTTATTGGAGTCCTTTAAGGGTACTGTGAAATCAATCAATCAATCAATCAATCAATCAATCAATCAATCAATCAATCAATCAATCAATCAATCAATCAATCAATCAATCAATCAATCAATCAATCAATCAATCAATCAAAGGGATTCGGCTGGAACTCCCTGCCAGTTAAGTGGCTAACGGCCTCCGTCTGCGCGCGAACTTCACCAAGCTTTTTCTTCTAAGCCTTGTAGACGGCACAAACACATAACGGAGCGCATGTACTTCGTAACTGAACAAACTACAGTGTGAAGCTGCACTCTTGGAGTCATAGTTTTAAACAAAATCGCCGTTCGCATTGTTGCTCACGTTGATCTGCGTCTCGGCGACCACGCGCGTGATGGAGGGCTCGTCGGTGACCAGCCCCAGCACACCGAGACAGGCGGGCGCGCTCACGTAGTCCAGGAAGTAGCCCTCGTTGTAGAAGAACAGCCGCGACACAGAGTTCGGGAGCGAGCCGTCCCGGGGGTTCCTGAACTCGCCTTCGATCTGCGAGCACGGGTGAAGCACCTAAGAGCAGTGCCCCTTCGCGCTACATTTGAGGGACACTAAGTACTTTATTAGTCTGAACGGGCAGAGTATTCCTTCAGAAGTAAATTTTTGTTACTTTGGCGCTGAGAACTCGCTTAACGGAAGGGAAAATAAAGGATGGATTATATTTTTTTTTCTAATTTTGCGCCGAAATTCCAGCGCCGTTACGTCAGCACCACGTCAAGGATGTTAAGAAGAAGTTTATTTTACCACCTAAGTACACTGATGGATACAAAGCGGTAGGGATTGCAGGATAAAAGCTGCATAACGGCTGCTTGACTAGTCCCACCTCCCCATGAACAACAGGCAGCAACACGGCAAGATATTCGTTGTGCATACTTGTGGCAGGGTTAATGTATACATATTCACAGACGCATATATATACACACATTTATACATATATATACATATACACATGCATATACGCATACATATATGCAAGAAAACCAGAAATGACAACTTTGAAATAATAAAGAAATACTTTTCAAGCGACAAACCAAAAAGTTAACATTCACAGAAATTTTTGAAGTAATGTGGTCTTGGATAAATGACGTATGTTTACATCACTTAGACTATATTTGTTAAGTGTTGAGGGAAGACAGTAGGAGAGTGCTTGATGGCCATAGTTAGTCCGAGGGCGCGGGACTTCCCAGCGTTCAGTGTATCGATTTTGGCGAAAAGAAGGATTCCGCTGCAAGTTCGCGATGTTTATATGATTAGTACCCTTAATCATGTCACGTTTAAAAGAACACATGAGTTGATACTCGTAAAGGTAGTCTACTCGTAAAATTTTAAACTTCCGAAATATATCACGCGTATGTGCACTCTATGGCAAGTCTGAAATAGCACGTAAGGCATTCTTTTGAACTGAAACTAAATTACGTAATGATTTCTTAGTACTATTTGACTAGACGAGGTTACAATAGCGCATGTGAGAAGCAAATAGTGCGTTATAAACCAGAAGTTTCTGTGGTATTGGTAGTAGCCTCTGGCATCTGCGCAACATACCTAACGCTGTACTAAGTTTATTTCGTAAGTAATCGGTGTGGCGGTCCCATAGCATCAATTCATGAAAGATAACACCCAATGTTCTTGCTGTAGCGGAAAGTTCTATTTTTGTGTCATTGAGTGTGAGGCATTGAGATGTCAATACAGATGTCAATACAGATGTCAGTGTATTTTCTCGTTCTTGGGATGTTGTCGCGAAGAACTCTAATTTTATTTTTTGGCTCCTTCAATATACGATCTGGTCATTTGCAGATAATAAGATTAACTGGGTCCGAGCTGACGACATCAAATCGATGACGTCACGGCAGAATGGTACGGCTTCAGGGGAGCGTCGCATCCAGTCTTCTTATTGTCCGTGTGCTGGCTTGATTGCCTTCTGTCACTGCAAGAGTGGCTGTTTTGGTATTTTACACAGGCGTTATACTATTGACGCTGAAGTTGTTTTTACCTGTAGTGTCTCTTTAAACCTCGTTGGTACAGAGGCGCGAATGGGGCTTCAGTGTATACGGCAACGACGAGCGTACCTTAAGGATTCCAGAGTAAGTGAGCAAGATCGGGTTCTCGTCCCCTCGCTCCACGATGACCGCTTCGGGCGGGTAGGAGACCGGGCGAATTTGGATCTGCAGGAAGGGCAGGGCCTTGTATAAGAAATTGGCGATTTCAATAAAATACCCGTTTTAGTAGTGAAAACGACCTTCAACGTTTACTGACCGCTGCTAATATATATATATAAAGAAAGACGCTAGACTTGTGACACCTTGCAGAATCGCAAACCTATTTCCAGCGAAGGTGTTTATTTCGAGCAGTCGCAATAAGAACTTCAGTCTCCTGTAATCAAATCGGATACATTAGAATGTTGTCCCTATATGACAGGTCCATTTGAGAACTTGCCCGCACATAACGCTATCGAACACTTGTTAAGAAATTTTCACACAGGCAGCAATTTATCCACACGCATGTTACTTTACCAGAACATTGGTCAATATATTCCTCCACTTTTCAGTGGATGTGATCTTGGCGGCTTTGGTAGTCTCTCCAGGGTAGGAGGGTAAACCCTGCGTTGATCTTAAAACACACTTATAACGCTCCGTATTGCTTCCATATGTCATTATCAGTAGACTATTTATTTTATGTCCATTGCAGGACGAAACTTATCCCAGTGATCTCCAATAACCCCTGTCCTGCGACAGCCCGTTATAACTTGTGCCTGAAAATTCCCTAATTGCATCACTCTACCTAATTCTCTTAATGTCATATAGAATATCGGCTATCCCAGTTTACCCACTGATCCTCACCGCTGTTTTCCTGTCTTCTGCTGTTATGCCCAGCATTTTCGTTTCATCGCTCTTTGCACGGCCCTTAACTTGTTCTCGAGCTTCTTTGTCAACCTACAAGTTTCTGTTCTGTATGTTAACACTGGCTTTTATTTTACACTTTTCTTTTCAACGACAATGGTAAGCTCCCAGTCAGGATTGTTATATTTCCTTCTCATGACCAGGGTCTCCTTTGAGTAACTGACCTAGATAAAAGTACTCCTGCCCAGACTCTAGTGGCTGACTGGCGATCATGAATTCTTGTTATTTTAGCAGGCCATTGAACGTTACCTTTGTATCCTGCATATTAATCTGCAGCCCCACTCTTAGACTTTCTCTGTTAAGGTCCTCTGTCATTTTTTGCAGTTTATTCCCAATGTTGCCGAACAAGACCATGTCATCTGCAAACCGAAGGCTGCTTAGATATTTGCTGTTGATCCTCACTCCTAAGCCTTACCCGTCTAATGGCTTGAATACTTCTAAGAATGTAGTGAATATCATTGGAGAGATTTCGCCTGCATGCCTAATCCCTTTCTTGATAGGTGATTTTCTATTTTGCTTGTGGAGAAGTAAAGCAGTTGTGCAATCTCCGTAAATATTTCCCAAGATATTAACATATGCTTTCTGTACTATTTGATTACGCAATGCCTCCATGACTGCTGGTGACCTACTGTACTCTACTCTGCTCGCATACCTAATGTAGTATTTAGTACACCTAATTTAGGCCATAATTTTTCCACGCACTTTGAACTTCGTCTGCACATACCCGTAACCTGCCTCTCATTCGCAGCAAAGGAAAACAAGGTGCTTTATTCAGTTCTCATAGGACATCGGCGAAACATATTACGAACCTCGTATAACGCATGAAACTAAAGGCAAAAACCGGGGTTCAGTAATGATTTGGAACTTTTTCAATAAGGTCATGAACCTTAAGGTTTCAGATCACATTAAATTTAGCATGAATCCCCTTTCCATCAAATATAAACGTTGTGTAACGTAGAGTTCTCTCGGGACATTTGGAAACATATCTAAGGACGGTCACGCGACACTTTCGAACACTTCATTAGGAATTTTTTTTTACAAAGGCTGTATTTTCTCCACATGCATTTAACTTTGTACACAGATTTTCTTAGCGTTTCCGGCACTATCACTAAATTTGGTTTTCGTGGCAATTGTGGTTCTGTCAGGCCAAAGGGCTTGGTTATGCACCGCTTGTAAAATACATTCACAGCGCTTCGGAGTGTTTGTATACATAATTTATAGCCAATCCCGCAAGTCACCCACCCTGTCTGAGTTTTGCCTACACATCAGCCATAACGCGGCCCTTAGTTTCATCGAATATGAACAAAGTGTTCGTTTTAGTTCACTGAGGACATCTGAGAAACTAACCACAAACGCCTCAGGACGCATCAAAATAGAAAAAAAATCTAGGGTTCAGTAATTATTCACAACAATTCTAAATAAGCCAGAAAGGTTAAAGTATATCACCCGTGCAATAACACTAACATTTCCTTTATTTTCACCGAGTTTGAAGTTGGTGTCTTGTACAGTTGTTTTATGACTCTTCTGGGAAACATTGCGGTTAAGGGTGGCTTGACACTCCGGAGTGCTTGAATGAAGTAACTTTCTACAAAGGCTATAATTAACCTACACAGATGAAACATTCATTGTTGGTCACTTACAACATGCTTCCCATTTGACGAAATATAAATACCGTGCCTCGCATATTTTATGGAGGAGACAGAAGAACAGGAACTGCATTCCTCGTATAAAGCATAAAAGTTGGAAGGCGAATATTGAGGAATTATTCCGGAAACCCATAATTAACGCACAGACGTCAAACTTTACGTACACGTCACCCATAAAGTAGCCCATATTTCCTGTAAATATGAAATCTCTACAGTGATATGAAATCTATATATATATATATGTACACGCCAGAAAAAAGCGTTTCTGGTTAGTGGCAAATATACACAGTGACGTAGACGCGTGTATGAAGCGATTTATTGACGTTTCGGCCGGGGTCCGGCCTCCATCAGACTACAATGTATGGCATAAGTGCAGTTCATCTAGACCTGCATATCAACAGGATGAAGATATGTTCACATGAAAAACGAAGAAGATGGGTGAACAAAATGGGTATCAATTGTTGTAAAGAATAGCTGATACATGTATAAACAGATAGCGTTTGCAAACATCATCTGAAGATACAAAGCGACGATACGCACAAAAAGTGAAGTTCGAAAGGCAATTAATTGTCAGGTAATAACAGAACACGTCGTCAAATAAGTGCTATGCTACGAAGCAAAAAAAAAGATATCTGAAATAAACATAAATACTATAACGATAAAATACTGGCGTGATAGTAAAAAAAAATAGTGACGCGCTATAAAAAGAAGGCAAACGAGGGAAGACGTGACGGGCTATGAAGACAGGTAACTCAATTTTACTGCGCTTTCATTCAAACCAGACGCCACTGTATCAAACTTATAGATAAGAAGGGATTCACGGACTTCTATATCATACCTTTAACGAAATACAGATTCAAGCAACGTGACTTTCAGCTTATCAAGAGAGTTGTTAGGGTGGCGCACGTGTTTTAAGATGGGCAGGTTGGGCATCGTGTTAGCGTGGAATTTATGGTCACAAATCATAAATACCACGTGATCAGACATTCTCCCACCCGCAAGAAAACGTTTCTTATACGGGCAGCAACCGAAGAGTTCAGACTTGTTGCAAAGGCCGACTCTGCCCGAAACAAGCGAGAGCAAGCAAGACTCAGTGCGTAGCGCCACACCACGCACCGCGAGGAACTGCCGCACGCTGTCCGAGTCGATCCAGGGAATCACGCGCAGCATGGCGATGGGCTTGTAGCTGGTCGGCAGGCTACAGGGACCAGCGATGACGTGCATGCGTCGTGCCTTCAGCATCTGTGAGAATGGGGATTCGACGGTGTGGCAGACTGCCTAAACTAACTGTCCGGGGCAGACTACTCGAAGAGGAGAACGTTAATTGCGAGAGTGCTCGGGGTAAATATTTAGGTAGCTTGCAAAATTTAATAATGCATCTTTTAACAAATCCCATAGGAGAACCAGCAATTGTTGAATCGAAGCTGGCGATTTCTTGAGGCACGTGCAGTTGCAGTGAAGTTTCGAAACTAACCAAGTTTTGAGACAAGCACTGTCAAAATTGCGGCAAAACGTTTTGATGACCAACAGTGAAGAACCAGTTTATCTAGAAGGTCAACGCATTTCGTCCCGCAGTTTGTGGGAACAAATCTAGAAACTGGTGTCAGCCTCAGACCTATAGGTGCCTTGCGAAGTCACCGACAGCAGTTCGTAAATTTCAAAACGTGTCCTAAGCTGGTTCGTTTATATGCTAATAAGTGAACAATTAACTAGTGAATTATGCATAGATTGCTACTCGTGTTACAGCGCGGAGCTGCGCTAAACTATTGCACAACTGACGTATACACAGATGCGTGGACGATTCGCTTATGGTGCCTTACCGCAGCATGCACATGCTTCTTCCTCAGTGTAGCTCGCGTTATATGTACGCGTACTAAGGCATCATGATCTCGCTTCGAAAAGAGCTTCCCTTTGAGTTATCAAAAATTGTTTCATTCCCAATTTCATTTTTATTGCAATAGAAACTATAAGGACACTCCAGGCGCATTTCTGTCGTCGGCGTCGGCTTCGCCGTGAGGTTCCGTATAAAGTCTAAGGGCGATAAAATCGTCGCCGCGAGACGTGCGTTATATGTGCGAATGAAAGCGTGGTAGGTTCAGTTGGTGATCGCGGCTCGATCTCGCGCACGCAACGGAGGAAAGTGGGAAGGAAGCGCGCCGCCTTCCGTCGCGTGCAAGGCTTCGAGGGGGGGGGGGCAAGTAACGTTCCGCCATTATTCGTTCAATCGGTTGATGCGCACTGCTTCGCATCCCAAGCTTCTTTGTTAACCCCCCGAGTTTCTTCGCCTTATGTTAGTACAGGTAGGAGACAATTATTGTACGCGCTGTTTTTTGACGTGAAACATCTTTCATTTCGGTCAGCATAGGGTCGCTTGTTCAAACCGCATCTATTGAAAACATGTAGCCCCATTATCACGCATATCATTGCAACGATACTACTTACGCGCCTTGCTTTGGTATCGCTGTGTAGAGGAAAAGAAGCGATCACTCGATCATGCATGTGACGCATGCGCAGATGGCGCCACTGTTGCGCCGTGCATGACGTAACTGGGACTAAATTTAGTCTCGCACGCAGCGTTGAGAGGCACACGGCTCGCCAGTACTTTTGTCGATCGTAGCAGGAGTGGTCACGTTTGAGAGGGATCGCTCTGCAATAGTAAGTATAACCTATCAAACTCAAACCGGTGCACATCAGGAGTTATACTGCCTACAAGTGTGCCGATTTGTTGCAGAAACTTCACGCTTGCTCAGCTATCGCGCCACTGCTTTCGACACATATGGCACAGAAATGGCGTGAAGATGCTCGGGCAGCAATACAGAGGAATACACAACCCCGTTGGGCCACCGGGTAGCGTGTCCGTCTCCGTAGGACGTGCAATCGCAGAAAGATTGAGGCAAGCGCAGGAGCCCCAACTATCTACGACTGCCGCAGGTTCGAGAGGCGCAGAGCACCATCGCGCACCACCAGTAGGGGGTCCATATTTTTACCCTGTAGTGCTCAAACACTCACTGCAAAACAAGCCGAACCATTACGAATAGGGAGCGAGCACGATTCTAAAATTAAACCGCAAGACGCCTACGAGCTGTAACATAAGTTAGACACGTGAAAGCTTTCTAAAAGGCGAATAAATGTAAGTCGTGCATTTGGCAAAGCCATTTCCGTGCCCTAGTATCCACGCACTGTCTGCAGCGCGCACAAGACGTTTCACACGACTCACTGCGGCTGCCTCCTTGATAGAGCCTACGTGGTATTTTTGTTTCAAGTGTAGTGGTAAGATGCGGTCATGAATTAATAATGATTGCCGTATGCGCCCCATTCGAATAGTGGTATAGGCTAACCGCGCGCAGTTCGTAGGCAGAGTCACTGTCCAGCAGCCCTTCAGCCTGGTGCTCCTCTACGTTCCTGGCGACGTCGTCCAAGATGGTGGTGCTTGCCTGGCGACTGCGAAAGGCCACCATGATGCCCGGGAAGCGAGACTGGAATACAGCACATACCACAGGAACGGAAGGTGAGCAATTGACACAAGTATTTGAGAAGAATTGGTATGAATCGCATAATTCAAGCAGGCCCTAAAGTTGGTATTGGTCACCGATGGCTGTCGTATAGAAGGTGCTCGGCTATTAAAATGCGGACGCTATTTTAGCGTATCTGGATAAAGCAATTCAAACTCTGAAATCGCAGTGAATGCTGTGGAACACAGACGCCTTTTGCATTGATCAGCTAGATGCACACCTGCAGTACGTTACTTCCTCAAACGGTCGCCGACGCACGCGCCTTTATGGGCTACGTAGCACGGCGTTTGTCCTGTGTGTCTCGCCCTGTCCCATTTAATAATAGTTTGTCAACTTTTGTTAAACATACAGGGTCATTGCAGATATTGTGCAAATAGGCAACGGGCGACAATGCGAAAGTGGAACTAGGCTTCTGTGTAGACAATATTGGTAACATCGTTTGTTCAGCGTGAGCAGAGTTGTGCGTGTAAGCGCATAGCCAGGCCTGCAGACAGAGCACGTGCCGGCAGGCTTTTGTTCGCGTTTTGTTTGACTTTCGCGGTCATTCATCACGTGATTTTCGGGGTCATTCTAAAGAGCATTTAGCCATTCAATTACATTGAGACAACCATCGTTAGTTCGGGCAACGGAGAGTGCCGGCGCATTGTCATTGGAGCCGCATGAAAAGTGTAAAGAAAAATGGCGAATGTATGTAGGCCTTGCCAACATGCGTCATCCTGAATAGCCTCCGTGCTGGCTTTGGGTAGCCTGCAGATTTCGCCTTCATATCTAACAAGCATTTAGGGTAACAGATACGTGCAGGTATAATGACAATGTTATGCAAGATTTCTTCATATAGTTTAAGCTAACATGTCTGAGTACAAGTAAATATATATCTAAAAATGCTGTGCAAATTCTTGCTACTAATAGATATGAAGAAATGGTTGCGTAATGTCGGAGCTTGGACTCCCTTTATTCTTTCTCTATTCTTATCATAACACGTGCTTTACGCCTCACCAGTTTAAAGATTCAGCGGCGATATAGCGGCGGTGCGTGCGAAAGACGTTCATTAGCACTGCGTCGCAAGTATCTGAGGTCCCTGATCCATCCACATTGCCAGGTGTTGTTCTAGAACTCACTCGACACACATCCTGCCGCTCCTATATATATATATATATATATATATTACTGTACTCTGACGAAGGCTGGTCCACCAGCCGAAAACGTTAAGTAAGAAAAAGAAGTCTCCCAAAAAGTTCGTCGTCTCTTTCCTGCGTATTTTACGTCGGGTCCAGCGTGCTGAACTTTGAAGAAAACCCCTATATATATATATATATATATATATATATATATATATATATATATATGTATAATCACTTCTTTCTCTTGCTTTCATGCGCACTTTTCCCACTTTGCCACTCCTAATGCTAACGCATAAAAAAGAACTTCTGAAACAAGCTGTATAGGTAACAGTAGCAGTTTCGGCCACCTTCTCCCATGGAACAGTGAAAGAAGTCGTAAATAAGTTTGCAACTGTACCACATTGAAACTGTGTTACCACTGGAAGAATAAATTTTCAGAAGCTGAACCAGAAGGCAGAAAAATAGCGCGGAGAAACGGCACTCTAGGCCACCACCGA
Source organism: Dermacentor variabilis (assembly GCF_050947875.1). Classification (NCBI taxonomy): domain Eukaryota; kingdom Metazoa; phylum Arthropoda; class Arachnida; order Ixodida; family Ixodidae; genus Dermacentor; species Dermacentor variabilis. Next base: position 111,405,507 of record NC_134572.1, read on the forward strand.
CATCTAAACCGATTGGTTTAGTAATGTTGATCTAAACTATGGTGCAAAATTTCTGCAGCGCGAAGCACTGAAGTGCGAAAAAAAAAAGAATAAAAGAGGACGAAGGAGGGAGGATTGCAAGACGCCAACACGGGCGCTGACTACCAACTGAATCTATTGATCACAAAACACGTATATATATATATATATATATATATATATGTATATATATATATATATATATATATATATATATATATATATATATATATATATATGTATGTATATACGCAAGGTGATAATGTTATCACAGTGTGAGAGACACTGGTCACATCGGCATGTTTGCCAGCAGTAAAACAAAGCAAGATTAGTGTTGGCATACGCTCAAAAGCGCCAACTCCTTATCGTGTAAAGCAACTGATGGCTAACTGACGCATCTGTCTCCAAATTTCTTAATAAAACACGCCTCTAATATTTTTCGCGTTCCCTTCTCGTGATTGGGATCCAGCACACATCTATCTTTAAACTGAGGCTTACATCAGCAACGATTGCAGTGTAACCCTAGGTTAGAAGTTCTTCCTTTATCTAGATCATTTTTTGTGTTCCCTAGTCTTTGGTTCATGCAACGCCCCGTTTGCCCAACATAGCTGCGGCGGCACGATATGGTTATTCGATTAACGACCCCAACGCTGCAGTTCAAAAATTTGTTTTTCTTTTCAAGTTTTACCGAGCATCACCATCTGTATTTATTTGATGTCCCGCTAAGGCGTTGGTCCGTCTTGCTGCAGATACGTATAGTCTTCCAAGGGGCTGATAGGGCTACCTCGACACCATATCGCGACGCTATTCTCTTTAGCCCATGAGAAATTTTGTGCCCATAAGTGCTGCTCATTTATTTTTTCTTTGCCCTTCTGGTATTTCATGGTCCTGCTTATTTATTACTTTTTGCATCAATTTTTCGCAAACTGATGAAATGACAAACCTCGAGAATGCCGCTGAAAGTAGCCTGCGTAAGTGTACTTTTACGCTGTTCTCTTCGCCATGTGCGAACAAGATTTTGTTAACGCGGCTCTAATGGCGCACGAAGCAATCGCTCTACTTACCAGTTTAGAGTGATTAGAGGCGTTAACAAAATAACACCGCCTGTCAAATTGCAGGCGGAGTGCCTCCGAAGCAATCAGGAAACGCCGCGACCGCGGTAGCCGCGCGCGATTGGACTGTCGTCAACCACCTGACACACTTGCACACCACTTTGCCGTTACTTCCATTGTTCCTGCAGCACTGACAGGCCTCAGTTTCCGCGCTCACCTAGTTCGGTTCAGAAACCAGACAAAATCTTTTTTTTTTCTGAAGGAGCGCGACATGCCGCAACGTAGCAACTGTACAGTCCTTGTTGTTCCGGCAAACCTGTTTCTTCCAGCGAGAAGTAGAAATTCCCCTTACGTTACTGAAGTCCGCGTTGCCTTGGAATGCTAAGCGCGATGCTCAAAGGCGTGACGTTAGCGCCACGCCTTTGAATCTCACCTGAATCTCGACAAGCCTTCGCAGCACGAGCAGGCGGTTCAGCGTGGCGCGTTCGCGGATCTCGGTCGTGATGTTCTCGTTGTTGACGAACTTCCAGACGCTCTGCTGCACTTCTTCTTCGCCGGTGACGATGGCGTGGCCGATCTCGTACGCATCGTAGATCCTGGCGTCGAGGTAGCGGTGCGCGATTTCGGCCATGCGCTCCAACAAACGCTGTGCGCAGGAAATGAGAGCGAAAGAAACTGCAACTCGGCCGACAAGTTATGCAAGCAGTAAGAGGCGGGTGTGTCGTGGCACAGACCTTTGGCCAACGTAGGAGAAAAAACGTGTATTAGAAAATAAAACGGCCTACATACATGGATAAATACATTGTGCATTGCTCATGCTGAAAAGCGAGACATCAGATATGGCGTACAAGTACGCTACCAAAGATGGTACCATTCTAGAATGTTGTGCAGGGATGCGTTAACTCGCGCGCTTGTGTCGTGTGCCAATAAATGGTTTTGACGGTGTTATAGAACCAACTTTGGTTAACTGAATCATCTCAAGAGTCATTCAACGGACATTTACACGTTGTAGCTATAGGCTCGTGAGTGATGTTAGCGATATATTGGTTTGTAGAAGCTTGCGCTTGGACAGCTTTAATTGCGAACTGTGACCCGCTTACATCTTTTTGTCGTCCGAACTTGTCAATTCTTCCGAAGTTCAGATTGTGCCCAAAAATGGGACAGGAAAGACTCACGACGAAGTCGGGCTCCAGTAGAAAGCGTTATAGTAGAAACTCGTGTCTACAGCACTCTACGAAGTGTGGACACTTAGGCAAGTTGAGGACCCGCGAGTCATGCTCTAAATTTCTAGTCACGGTGGGACAGTGTCTAAGCCGTTCTGTCGTCGAAAACGAGGCAGTGGATTTGCTTCCCTGTAACAACGGCAAAATGTAAAACACTTGTACGCATGCAGGTTCAAGTACATGTTAAGCAACATCATCCCGAGCATAATCCCGCGCCCTACGAACATCACGGACGGTGGCTCCATGCCTCTGCGTCGCTTTTCTACGTTAAGCTCAATCAATCAATCAATCAATCAATCAATCAATCAATCAATCAATCAATCAATCAATCAATCAATCAATCAATCAATCAATCAATCAATCAATCAATCAATCAATCGTAGCTCTGAAGTGCTGCAACGTGTCAAGATTAGCCCGGCTGGCCTCCGCGCGTCATCATCATATACGTCATGGTCGTCCTATCTCGTGTCCATTGAAGGGCTAAAGCCTCTCCCGGTGATCTATATTTGTGAGTGTTTCGCGTCCGCCCACTCCATCCTACGCGCGCAACATTGCTGATCACGTGGCGTGCACGGCGCGCTGCAGTGATATGCTGCCGGCTTCGTGCGCTCACCTCCGCGTACTTGACGGCGTGGAAGAAGCGCAGCGAGATGGCCATGGTGAAGCAGATGATGAGCCCGCTGGTAGACGGCTCGTTCTGGTTCGCGAGAAAGAGGCCACACTGGAGCGTGAAGATGAACATGCACACGCCGACGAGCAGCAAGTCCAGCCGGTTGTAGTTGTCCATGTTCATGATGCGCTGCCCGTACGCCGATATCTGCGCGTCCGACGCGCGCGTAGCGATACTTAAGCGATCGCTGCTGATTCGTGGTATGAAGACTCAATATTTCTGTTGTTCTTGCCAATCCACTGGTACGGTTCATGACCGGGGTGTGAGCCTCGTCAGGAGGGACACGTTGCTTGTCTCCTCCTTTCCGCATCTCGTTGGCATGTTACACTGTACACTATACACGTCTGACGAAAGTCAAGACAGAGTTAAAGTTGGATAGGTGAATGGCATTGCGTTTGTAGCATCAGGACCGCTATTGATGTAAGCTTTTTTTTCCTCGCTTACTTTCATTTTTATTATCCACCGTTTATGGCCGCCGACCCTGGCAATAACACGTGGACTGAGCGCCGCTCGGGATAATGGAATCGCGAAAAGGAATAGCATCGAAATAAATTCGTTACTTTATATTGTCCCTGTTTAGGGTTCAGTATTTTAACAGAAGTCCTAAGCCAGTGTTCACAAAATTCCTCAAAGCAAGAAAACTGACTCGTCACTCCGACCCTGCTAAAGTGGCTGGCCAGTGAAGCTGTAGAAAACCACTCAAATGCCGCCGATCGGGATATAAAATGTTTTATTTTTCTGCCTAGTCTTAGCAAGACACCGTTGTTGAGCGTTAAGATTTTGCACTCTTCGACGCTCATCGTATTCACGCTGCTCTTCGGAGTCTTTGCGTGGTCTACCCATAGCGGTGTTGCAAGGAACGGAATGATAGGTAGGTTTCCCTTTTATATATGAAATTTGGTGACGTCACCTGATTCGTATGCTGCTGTCGCGCCTTTCTTACCTGAGTCGCTTATGCAACCGTAATCTTTACCGGGAAACACACGCGGGGAGAAGGAACGCCCCTAGCATTGTTAACAGGTGCCTTATCATCCATAATGCGGTTTTTCTGCTTGTTTTGTGATTTTCTTTATTGAAATGAATACATGCGCTGCGTGTTGTATGCCTGATTACAAAGGAGATATGTACTTTATTGTTGACCCGCCGTGGTTGCTCAGTGGCTATGGTGTTGGGCTGCTGAGCACGAGGTCGCGGGATCGAATCCCGGCCACGGCGGCCGCATTTCGATGGGGGCGAAATGCGAAAACACCCGTGTGCTTAGATTTAGGTGCACGTTAAAGAACCCCAGGCGGTCAAAATTTCCGGAGTCCTCCACTACGGCGTGCCTCATAATCAGAAAGTGGTTTTGGCACGTAAAACCCCAAATATTATTATTATTACTTTATTGTTGGTTAAATTTTTTTTTTGCTGATGGACACGAAAAGTCCCGACCAACTAGAGGCTAACAACTTCGCTGTAAAATGTTTTTTCATTGACTTTTGTTCGGATGCCCTCCACCCATGTGAGCGATCGCCCTGATAACGGGACGATCGCCGCGACGTCGGTGACCACACGACGCCGGCTTCTAATCTCCTGTTACGTTCTCAACCGAGAGCGGTAGTATTGTAAACAAAGATAAATATGCGGACTACAAATTTAGCTAAAAGAGAATTGCGGATACGGCTCCGCCATTTCTACTCGCACAGGAACCAAAGAAATATGTGACCTTCCCCGCAGCTTGTGACTTGCGCCACCAAAAGAGCCAGCACTCATGGAAAGGTGGCCGTGCTCAGCGGTAGATGCTTTCAGTTACATGAACACGTCGAAAACGGGTCGAGTTCTTGTCGCCCGAGGGCCGAGATCACAGTGATAGCCTACTTCTACGCGATTTTACGGAGCCCGCAAATACCGTGACCGTGGCTTTCGAAGCTGGCTGGAACCATTCACCGAATTCTTCTATACGCTTACGCTGCGAGTTGATTGGGTAATGTGATGATCTGACATTGCGCACTACGGATGGCTGAGACTGACTCGAGCACTATATCACCAAATGCGGCTAGAGCTAAAACGATCGCGATAGGTAAATTTCGTCCGGGGCAAGCGGACTTTTACCATCCGGTGTTTCAGGCGTGAGACGTGTCCGAGAAAAGCCTATACAAGAGAGAACCCACCTCTGAGGTAAAACTATGACTTAAATGCTCGACATTGTTAGTTTGGTGGCAGATTGTTGTACTCGCGAAAATAAATGGCTGTTGAGAACGGTATATTTACGTGTTTATTGGAAGTAAAAGTTCTCACGCTATCCCCTTTGGGCACGGACAGTCTTTTGATAAGTTCATATCTAGGTTCTGATCGAAAACGAGGAAGGATTATCGTTTATAGAAAAAAAAAAAGCTAAAGAACGCGACCTAGGCTCGCAACGCGTTTATGCTTCCCCCATTTCGCACAGTTGCTGGAAAGAAGCTTTAACCGAATTTACCATCAGAGTTCTCATTCCTCCTAATTGTCGCTTGTATTGACTTTAAATCTATGTTAATCCCTGCGGATAAAATGCAATGCGAGAACGTGAAACCTGAGAGAGGTAGGGTAGAAAGAGAGAGCTGCGAAAGTCAAGGCCAATAAATGCTGTCTACCAAGAGGAATATTACTGCACAGAGAACGTACTTATACGAAGAAAAGGTCTACACATTACGGGATGCTCCTCTAACAAAATCCCAGCGAGCAATACTCCATATGCATTTAATTTTTCATCTCACTTTTTACGTTTCTATTGCATCTCGTGCTATCGAGCTGCCTTCTGCCGCCAACTTCGGCCATTGCCCCACACTGATATCTTTGTTTAATCCCCGCTTCTTCAACAGCATAAGTAAATTATACACGCGATTTGCGGGTTAGCCGGGCCGACGCGACTGACCATGATGGTGACCTCGGCGGTGAACATAGTGAGGTACAGGGCCTCGAGCGTGATGGCGCCGATGAAGGCGTTGCCCCGGGGCGTCAGCATCACGATGCGCACGAGGCCGCACAGCACAAAGACGACCGCCAGCGTCGAGCTGGTGATGACGACCTCGTAGTACGCGTGCTCGAACAGCTCGACCACGCGCTCGCGCAGCGGCCGTCGCATGACCTCGGAGCCGCTGAACGTGTCCCGGATGAGCCCCTTCTCGCGTGTCGTGCCCACGTTCTCTTTCTGCGCAATGCGTTCGCGGTGTTCCGTCTCCCTAAATAACCCGTTTCGTTGCGCGGCGAAGAACTGATACACGGATTGATGGATTACCAGCCAGATGACCCATCTTGGAATCGCCAGAATCGACCCGATGATGTCCATGTCCAAGTACCTGAAACCGTACGTGAAAGAGTTTCAGGCTGGTATAGAAGAATACAATTTACGCCATGTAATATCGCGTTCATTTTACAGCGTCAAGTGTTGCTTCTGTCCCTTCTATATAGAATATAGTTGCTCAATATTTCGTACTTCTGGTGATACATGTGACGCTTTTTAACCTGGTTCTATTTGTTATAACATCTGACACAATTCTTGCATGAATATGTTACAGACCTGTTTATCCTTCATTTGTCTTGCTTGCCTTTTTTTTTCAGTGATACTGCTTTAGTCACAAAATTCCTTTCTTCGTCTGCTTGCTTCCTCACTAGTTTTGTATATTTCTGTGCTTTGTAGTCACTAAATATTTGTATCTCCTCCCTTATGCAATGCTCATTTTGGCCTGTCAGGTATGTCATGAATAATTCATTGAATGAATCGAAAAGGCTGGCGCTTTTGCCTAAGAACATAGTAGACATGCGCCTCGCAGGGACAAATGGGATTGACGCTAACGAGAAGCCTTGACCACGGTGCACAACGTACAGATCCGAGCTTTGCTTTACGGCAGTGTAATGCACTACGTCCAAAAGTACCATGTTTGCCGATCCGACACTTACACTTTCTTGTCGAATGGGTACTGAAGGGCGGCGATTAAGGTCAGCTTGGTCCTCCGCTGAATGATCCCCTGGCGGTACTGTCGAGCGTAGCTGACCTGCAGAGAGTAGGAAGCATTGTAACGTTGAGTGCAATCTACCGTCGCCCCAACGCATCATTGATGAAGCAGTAAAGTATGCTACCTTTACGTAGGCATTGAAACTCAGGGCGCGAACTGGACGGATTTCTCACTACCCCAGAAATGTGCGCAATTACGATGGTGGGTAATCGACTGTACCTACAAGCAGCCGTAGAGATGTGGAGCTTTCGAGCAAGAAGTGATGGCAACAACTTGCGCTATTGACCAAACAATTATTGCGCCAAAGTGCGTGGGCAGAAATTGCAGGAATAAAGCGTTGGAGTGTGAAAAAAAATTGTTTGAGTTCTTAAAGCGAATTAGAATAGATATTTGTGTTAGTTTGTTTTAGGTTCGTTCAGGTGCGTGATTGCAGCGCAAACCACCTTAGGGCGGAAACACAAACGTGACGTTTGCGGAATGAAGAACAAACGCAAGCGCTGATTACCACTTGAGTGCTCTACAACGTAATAGCATGTATAAAGGAGGAACAATTCTGTCCCAGTTCGATTGTGAGCGATGCGGTGCGCGACCTTTACAGCGAAGTGACCTGTATAGCAAACGATTTCGGAGGCTCCAAGCACTTCGCTATGAAGGTGTTCGACTGTACCTTTGAAAACTCGTGTGGATTCTGCGGAGTAATTGTCTTGAGCAAGATGAACTCCTACGCAATCCGTACGTTACATTCTAGTGGGCTGTGGGGTTGTTAACTTGAGAATAACATTGTTTTGTCTTTCTGGAGCCAGCCGGACAAAAATGTACAGTACTGAAGCTGCTTCATCACGCTGATCAACTGGGTACGGTAATCGCCGGTGTAGTCTACGCACCTGGATAGCGGGGAATCGCTCGCTCACCTGCTCGATCCTGAGGACGTTTTCTACAACCAAGGTGTCAATGTGCCTGGGAACCTTTCGAAGGCGCACGACGCAGCCAGTGCTCTGCATCATAAGTTTGTCGTTAACCACGGCTTTGCTGTACGCTTGCACAGCGCCATGCAAACAAAAGAAACAATGTTGCAACATGTCCACGAAGCCGTGCAAATGCTGCGTTTCGTAACCCAAGAAATGTAGCGTGGCAACAGTAGTTTTGGTGGTTCGTTGGTGCCAGTAAAGATAATGGCCGAGTTTCTCGAACGTAAATAATCACGGTGCACTTCTTGAAATGCACAGGCTAAAATCAGACAGTTGCATTATATTACAAAATTTTAAAATAGAAGTTAATTTCGAGAGAGGACGATGGGCCTAAGCGAAGCCAGCGAGGAGCGCACTTGACAGCAGGAAGAACCAATAGATCCGGTCGTATACGAACCGGATTGCCTGGTGCACGTTCCGGAACAATGAGAGGAAAGGAAGCGAGGTTATAGATGCCTGTCACAGGGTCTATGGTAAATTCGGGTGGTCGATCCGGTCCTGTACGAACCGGATTTCCTGGCGCACTTTCCGGAGCAATGAGAGGGAAGGAAGCGAGGTTATAGATGCCTGTCACAGTGTCTGATTAATTCGGGTGGTCGATCCGGTCCTATACGAACCGGATTGCCTGGCGCACTTTCCGGAGCAATGAGAGGGAAGGAAGCGAGGTTAGAGAAGAGCTTCCGGTGACACACAACTGGACGCAGCCGCATCACATAGCATCACGGCGCGCGAGCCAGGCAAAGAAATGGTGGTGTAAGACAGTCCAACGCCAGTACAGAAAGTTCTCAGCACTATGATGAAGCTGCTATCACTGCTTGCCTCTCACCTCGAAAGATAACTGAAAGTGTGCCACTAACCAATGCAAACGTTCTCCCTTCGCCATCATCGACGTGAAGCGCACCAAGCATGACAGCGCGAAGTTAGAGCACAGCCACGAACCCGCCTAAACGACCGAGGCCAGTTTGCGCACAGCGCGCTGACAGAAGCAAAATAGCGCTCACGTGACTAAAAACCGGCTGGACCTCGAAGTTGCTCCGACGGCGACGGTGGGAGCATTTCGGGGCGCTCCAAGTTGATTTAAGCAATCTGAAAGAACCAACCGAATTTCGCCGGAGTGCTCTTTTTCGACCAACCGAACCGAGTATTGTCGCTTTGTAGAGCTCCGAAACGACCACCCGAAGATGCCTAGTGCCCTAGTGAATGCTTAGTGACTAGTCATGCCTAGTGGCTAGCACCCTGCTGCTGAGTACGAAGTCCAGGGTTTGGCTCTCGGTGGCTGCAATCACATTCTGATGCGGATGGATCGCAAATGCGACTTTGTACGAGGTCTTGGCTGCAGGCTTAAGAAATCCAGGTGGTCGAATTTAGCTCCGAAGCTCCGGTTATAGATCGGGGGTAATACGCAACTTGTTGTGGTTTGGAGATGTATAACCAATTAACCAAACAGTTTTTGCGCATTCTCGCTGCTGCAAGACGACGAGCAGACAGGGGACAGCGGCTCACCATGGCAGACTGGAACCGGAACGTGGCCTCGAGCGGGTTCCGCACGAGCGTGCTGCGCGTCACCCAGTGCCAGTCGGCCAGCAGGAACGAGTCGTCCTTCATGTATAGCGTGCGCGCTGTGTCGGTCGCCTCCTTCAGATACAGCACCGCGTCGCGCATGGTGCGCAGTTCGACGTCTGACACCTCCAGCACGCCTGCATGCAAGCGCACACAAACCGCCACGAGCGTTCTTCGGAACGAACACTGAGGATCATCTTCGCAAACATCAACAGCATCCTCACGGTTAGGTCAAATTAAACAGAACGAAGCGCCCTCCCGGCGAACTCAAATTTCCGTGTATTGCATCAGATTCAGAGAACTGACATTTGGGCAAGTTGGTTAAGCTTCATCGCATGTACTACAGCTCAAGAACACACGGACGGAAACGAAGACGTCAGGACGGCCGCTGTTAGGTTAGGCGAGGTTAGGTTAGGTCGTCTTCATTTTCATCCGTGTGTTCTTGCGCTGTACATTATATCATTGCATCAGCTGTCTCCACCCTATGCTTGCAGGTTTCCTAAATGTTCTCACAGCGCTTGTTATTCCACGAAGTACGCCACTGCGATTCGCTTCCTTTGCGACAATTTTATTGAATGCTCCAAAGCTCCGTTCTGTGTTCGTTAGGTGACGTCCCATGTTCGCGCAACTTCATGATATGCCACCAGCTAACTGACTCACACGTGCACCGTGCCGAAGGTATTTCTTCTTGCATACGCACCCAATGCGCTGAGAACCACCGGGAGGAAAGTGACATTGATGAGCTGCGAGAGCGCCATGTCACCAATAGCGTACAGGTACGACTGCAATAGGAATAAAGCGAACCAATGTAAGTCTATCGACGTAGGCTAGGCTGGAGGAACAGAGAGCCCTACGAAGTCGGTACCGCTTGAAATGCGTGAAGGATGGAGCCATCTATGACCGTTCTCTGCGCAACACGTATACCTTGGCGATGCTTTCCGTGTAGACGTTCTCGCGCCGCAGATGCTGCACTGTGGCGATGGAGCCCAAGAACGTTCCCTTGACGCTCATCCAGGCGAGCACCATGGCCTGGCGAACGGTCACCTGGTAGCCGAAGTGCCCGATCACGGGGTACAACAGCACCACCGCCAGGCACCTGTCGGAAAAACCGAGGATATACAGGAGTTGGCGTTTTTACAGCCAATCGTTCTTGTTGAGTGTAGCGTGGCCTGTCCTGACATCTGTCTAAGCGTTTTTGTGAGCCGATATCAAAGTTAGTGCAGTATATTAATGGGGGTCGCGATCCCAAAGATAGTGCCCGAAGTGCCGGTGAAACTGTGTGCAATCACATATGGCACGACGCACTCGTTTCGGCTTCTCGGAAAAGCGGGCCGGGCTTTTTCCAAGAAGTGGCAATTGGTGACATTGACGTTAGCCCTACGCGCTCGTAAGAGATGGCAGTACTTCTTAGTTTATAAATAGGGGCTCGCTCCGTCCATCTCTATACAGTATGATGTGGAAGCTGCGTAGAGTCTCCGCTTTGTTCTACATGAGCGCTTCCCGCCATGATGCCTCGCCCCAAGTAGCTTTTCTCATCAGCCAAGTTCGATGGACGTTAGCACAAGTGCGCCGAGGCCTCTCGTCGTCGCTAAGCGGCTCGGACGTCAGAGGCCCGTGCTGGCGCACTGGAACGAAAACGAATCGCCAAATGTGACCGCTACAAATCAATGGAATCAGTGAACCAACGGACATTGAATTTATTTTCAAAGTGCACATTTATCCATAATTAAACATACTGCGCATAATCATGTCTAACACTTGAATGTAATAAAACACTTCACCTCTAACAAGCGCTGCGTCATTCCCGCTGCCCATACCGCCAATTCGCACACACGCTAAAGTTGAAGTTTTGCTTAAGAAAGCCAACGGGATTCATGAGAACGCTCCGTCTAACGATACAACAGTGCTTCGCATCACTACGCGCTTAAGTGGGGTTGTGGCTGCCGGAGTCTTTTTTTTTTTTGGCACAAAACCTATGAATGTACCACGTCGGGTGATAAGCAGGAATGATGTTTGGATCAGGCTAATAAGAGCTATGAAATGGTAGTCTGAGTTTACCAATTAACATCTTAAGGGCTACTATAAAGATGACTGTATAAGCTTGCTCCCTCGAAAGCTTAATAGCCGGTTTTTTTAAGAGAGCGAGATAATTTTAGTTTTTGGCTCCGGCATAAAGGAGCTAAGTTAATTAATATTCTGTCAGTATTGCATTCTTTTTTCAGTTTGCTTGCGGTATTGTATAGATGAGTACATGAATCCCGCACATTAAGTAGATAAAATAAATTCCCTATTCAGTGTCTGTGTGTGTTTAGGTCGTCTTCTCCGTCTGTATTTCTCGCTGTTCAACTTTTCCTGATGTCAAACTAACTAGCCCCATAGTTATAGTACTGGTTAACCAGGAACCCCTCACATAGACTTACGTTTTCAATGCGTTTAATAATTCCGGAGAAACTTAATATGCCTTACTTTACTGGAATCGAGGACATGAAACAGTGGCTAGGCATTGAACTGTTTAAGCAATTATGACGCCGGAGGGCAACTGCGGTAGGTGTAAATGATTGGCGACTACTAAATTGCAATGCTTCACACACACAAAAAAAAGCGCGATTACCTCATGGCTGTCTTGACAATGTAACATGTCCATAAGGCTTCCCAGTCAAGCGTCGCTGCGTACTGGATCAGGAGCACAGCGGTGTACGAAGCTGACACGCACGAAGCCAGCGTCCCCGTGACATCGTACAGTATATGCCAATACCTGCCAAACCAAGAGACGAAAACGATAATCACAGGTTGGCCAGAACTGTAGCTCTAACGACCGCATAGTGAAAATCGACGAGGGGGGGGGGGAAGGTGTACTGCTTGTTGGGGTATTTGCCGACATATAATTATTAGAAGAGCCCATGTCTTCGAGTATATCTTCTGCAGTATACAGACGAAATGTATTAGGCCTACACAAGGTTTGTGTGCATTGTGTCAAAAGGAAAGAAGAAAACAGCGCGTGAGAATGGTGCACTGTTCATACTCTGAAGCAAGTTACTCAAATTGAATTTTTTTTTTTAGGTTCTCCCACAGCGGATTTGTAGTTCGTTAGCAGGAGCCCGACGCAAGTATGTTGAGTTAGAAACAGACACAAAAACACGACGCACTGTGGTCGTCAGCGGATCTGCCTGCCGCTTGCAGGAGCGCGTATCGGACACACGGTTAGTAGCGACCGTCGCACTAAAGAAGTCGAAACAACCTGACATTATTCACTCCAGCTATAATAAAGCCCCCTCCAAGATCAAGGTGCTTTATAGCTAAATAGTCGACAGCGCCGCTCCTCGGCAGTAGCCGACGCTGCACTTTAGTAATGGCCCTAAACGAACCATACATAAGAATTTCGTAATTGAACTCTCTCATCGACAACTCGTAGACAGACTTTGAAAGGGGCTCCGCAAGCTGATTCTCATCGAAGCGACAGTAACACAACACTATCTGAGCCGAAGTGAATACTTCAGACGAGGCAGTGGCGCTGTAGCCCACTTTAAGGACTTTGTAACCGTGGTCCTAAGGGCAGAGAAAACAAACACAAGAAAGTTAAAAAGCACAAGCTTCACGAGCTGAGTTGCGAGGCCGTTTTGCTATGGACGCGCGCAGACTCTTTTTTCCCGGTGAAGTCACAAGAGAGAGTCTGGTCGAGGTGCGTTAGTGGAATCGACAGAGAGAGAGAGAGAGAGAGAGAGAGAGAGAGAGAGAGTCATCGGTAATATGCCATCATTGTAACTCACTTGGGTAAAATGATAACGTGTAAGCGCAAAAATTCGAACACCTGCACTAAAAGAAATTCTGTCTAGGAGAACGATACGTAATTGATAATTAAAGCAAAAGAACATTTCCTCTGAAAAATACGTATAAGCAAGCGTTGCGCAATGCTTTTATGTCAGTTAGAATGCGCTAGCATGATATCGCGATATACGGAGACCGCGAGATGATTGATACTTTCTATGAAGTGTTGCAAGTTCATTACTTATCAGACAAGGAATCTGATTGCACGCAAGGAAATCTGCCTTTTCACTCTCGCGCATAGTGTTCCAGTGCCTGCAACGCCGGATTAGTTCTAGGTGAAGCATGCTCAAAGTGGCGCCTCTAATAGCCTCGCCGCGCATGCGTCGAGTTGCACTACATGTCCGTACTATTTCTCCACTTCAGTGGAAGCGCCCTGGTTGCAGTAGTTAGGACATTCGGCTTACACTCGCAACGTCTTTAGTTTAAAACGAATGTGAAGCAGACACGCGCAGCTTCTTTATGTACAGACGGAATAGCGCGATGCCTCGCTCGTGATCCGTAAAAAATGGCTATGGCTATTCAATAAAACGCGGGTTTCTCACTCTTCGAGCGCGCGGCTCAGGTCGGTGCAGGCGACGAACCGGTGCGAGTTGACGGCCATGGCGTAAACGACGACGCCGGTGACGCCGGAGCCGCGTACGTTCTCGAGGAAGAAGTAGGTGAAGTAGGTGCCGCACACGATCACGATGATAGCCGAGTCTCCGCTGAACTCCACCGTGGCGTCGAGCAGGCAGACGGTGGCCGTGCCCATCAGGAAGCCCACTAACATCGCCGTGGCCTGGTTTTGCAGCGGGAACATCAGGTCGAAGCCGCCACCTGTGGCACAAGTATGACATTTTTACCGGTAACTGTGGGGCCCACTAACATAACGTTGCCCGCAGAGAGTTTCGCGAGAAGGAACCTCCACGCTTGATGGCTCAAAGCAGAGGGAACTTTGCTGATAGTCTTGGTAAAGCCTGCCCTGTAAACGGCGGGCAAGGGAATCTCGTATGAGAGGCCTTCTTCGTCGAACTCCAGCAAGCCGAGGGAGAGACCTTAACTGCATCATTTGTCATGGCAGACACTGAGATCGTCATTGCCTTCCTCCCTTCGTCATTCGATTCGAGCCCCTCAAAAGCAGTAAAAATGGCTTTGTCAACCATCTTGAAATGAGTGTATGTATATCGCTCAAGTTCCCTAACGCTCCCGGATGCAGCTGGAAGGAACTCGCCGTATGCTTTAATAGCAATTGACGCGAAGAAGTTAGGATGACCTGCCAACGTTGCGTAAAACAGACAATATTGAAAAGAAAGCAGCTCACCTTCGTGAAAGCGGTAGTAGCCGAAGATGCACCATGTCATGACAGCGTTAAAGAGTGCCTCAGACTGCACCATTGTGGTGATTACAGGGTACCGACCTGCGAATATTGCAGGCAATAATGACATCATCATCAGCAGCAGCTCATTTTATCTCCACTGCAGGACAAAGGCCTCTCCCTGCGAACTACAATTACCCCTGTCCTGCGCCAACTGATTCCAACTTGTGCCTGCGAATTTCCTAATTTCATCATCCCATTTAGTTGTCTGCAGCCCTCGACTGCGATTCCTTTGTCTGGGCACCTCTTCTGTAAGTCTAATGGTCTACCGACAATCAATCCTAAGCATTACATGAGCTGCCCAGTTCCATCTTTTTCTCTTTATGTCAGTTAGAATATCGGCTATCACTGTTTGCTCCAATGCGTATCAAGAAAAGAAAGAAAGAAAGCACTATAATGACAGACTATAATGGCTAGTCTATGTCGGGGGAGCTCGAATGAAAACCTTATGAATGAAAACCTCGATTCAATTATACTCATAAAGTCTGACGTTTCGCCTCATTTGGCATATCTTGACTTTTGAACCTGTCTAGTTAGCGATTATAGATACTGGTTTGCCTTACGTACCACCTCAAGTTTATTCGTCGAAAGACCGGTGACACAAGAGCATTAATTGAATCAGGTCTCTTTTTATGCCAACGTGGCAGTGACGTGACAGACAACGTAGGGAGCCAAATCACCAACATGCCACATCTGTGCCATTAAACCGGTTATAGAAGCAAGCGTGAACAATCAGTTCGAAGCACTTGCAGACAGAGGAAATGCATGATACCTTCTTCGAAGAGCGCGTCACTCATTGGCTGGCGCTCGATACAGGACATGTAGACGCCGAAGAGCAGGCACTCGTGGAATGACCACGTGCTGTCCGCGATCCTGTGCGTCACAAACAAGGTGGCCAAGGCCAGCGTAATGCCTGCACAAAGTGGTGTCTTGTGGCATTCGCTGCACATTTCCATTATTTTTTTATTCTTCGAAGTCTTTGCACAGTATGTCCCGATTCGAATAGCTCATGACCGACAAAAGTTTAGTTTTTACGAATATCAATGAAAGATACTTCGTTGAAAAACGACGTGCGGTGTGACAAAACAATGTTATTGATGACACTGTGACCACCGAGAGTATTACAACCGTTTACGGCGCTGTTTGAGTGTGCTTGTATGTTCCTAATACGCGTGCGAGAGGAATGTTACTAAAGAGTGTGGGTCAAAGATTGCTTGCAGTGCTGCTTTTAACTACGTACTGGAGCACATTGTTGCCTTCGGACGGGAGCTGTCAATAATTATAAAGAAAATAAGCGTTACTGAGGATGAAAAAATATATTCCCGTGCTCAGTGTAGGTCTGCGACTTCCGGACCACAAGTAGAGAGATGCGTTATATACCGCACTTTCCAGGGTCGAACCAACTGAGGGTGGTATTATCGAGGACACTGACATATTCCACAAGCGGTGCTGAATTCCGCTGTGTCGTCGTTTCGAGCCAATCAGAGCGGCCGCAGCAGGTCCGAGGTCCAATCAGAACACACTATCTCGTGGAATTGGGCAGTTTTCAGAATAACATCCCAAGAAGACAGAAAACACAGCGAAAATTACCCTTACGTCACAAACGGCATATAATTATATTGCAGGCAAACTAAAGGAAATAGAACAAAAGAAAACGTGCCCTATCATTTATAAACTTACTTGCACTGCTCAATACGATGCCACGACAACTTATATTTAGCGTCCTGCAGGGGCAGCTTTAGTTGTCTGCACTAATATGAGCCATCTTTCTTAAAAAATAAATGCTAGTTTTTAAAGTGTGCCCTATCAAGACGGTAGGGGCGGGTGCACTTCAGCCACAATTTTTCGCGCGAAGTCGTGAGCAATACGATAGAGAATACTGAGTTTGTTTGCAAACTAAGATTGATTCTGATATATGAATTCAAACTCATGTTAATGTGTAACAAGTTGCCTCCTCATTGAGGTTTGCCTTATGGAACATTTTCAGGGTGACTAAAAACCATCAAAAATCCCGCCGTGGTGGCTTAGCGGCTATGGCGTTGAGCTACTAAGCAAGAGATGGCGGGATCGAATCACGGCCGCAGTGGCCGCATTTTCATGGGGAAAAAAAGCAAAAGCGCCCATGTACCGTGCATTGAGTGCCCGTTAAAGAAACCCAGGTGGTCAAAATTAACCCGGTGTCCCCCGCTACGCCGTGCCTCCCAATCAGATCATGATCCTGGCACGTAAAACGCCATAATTTATTTAATTTTGATTAATCCCTCAAAGACATTACATATCTGTTTTCAGAATATTGCGAATAAAAAAAAGATTGCTCACCAAAATTATTTTTTGCAGAAACGTGGGAAATGTTGAAGGTAATGTGCAAGAAAATTTATACGCGTGTAGGTCAATTAAGGGGTAAATGAAAAGAACACTCGTTTTCGGCCTGTTGAAAGGTGTTATACGGAACGCGTGCAAAGTTTCTTCGCTTCTCTGGAACGTGAGAACACGTTGGCGGGCTAGTTGGTTAGAATCCATGGTAGGGTGTATAAGCGCGACTGTACGAGGATGTAGGAAGAAACAGATATACAGACACAGCTCTTCACTTTCAACTGTAGATTTTATTTTCTCACGCATCGATAAATCTATACCGTACGAGCGGAAACAAACGTAACAGCAAAAAAGGAACATTCACCGGTAAATTTCGACAAACCTTACACGTGTGCAAGGCACGGGGAAAACATGTGCTGCAGTGCTCACAAAGATAAAACGAGAAATCGTATCTCCTTTTTAGATAGCGATACCGAAGGCTTGCTTAGCACTTTTCCTCTAATTTTGCAATTTCGTAGGCCTCCACAATCTCCCTCGTCACCCTTTATGAGCCCTATACAGAATGGAAGTACTTTCAAACATGGGCTTGCAGGAACAATCTCGGCAGTGAATACCCAAATGACCCGAGATTACTCTAGTGACGTTATATCGATGCTCTTTTAATCTCTCATTGATGCATCTGCCGGTTTGACCAACATACGTACTTCCGTATGAAAGTGGAATGGCATAGACAACGTTATGAGTAGAGGTTACAAATTGTTTGCGATGTTGAGTAGAACATGCGTTCCTTTTGTTATTCTCTGTGTTAACCTGTTTTCATAGCTTCTGTAGGCGCTCAGGTGCAGAGAAAACCACGTCCACTTCCGGTTTTGCCGCTATTCTTCTGAAATTATGTGAAATGGAATGAATGTATCGCACCATCGCAACTTTCTTTGCTCTATAGCACTGACACTGTTTCCATTCGACTCGCTTATGCACTTCCTGCTTAAGCCCTCTGCGACAGAGGTGAGGATGAGCATCGGGTAACCAGAATCTGCCAGGCGCTTGGCCTGATCTCTGAAACTGGCTTCCACTTAGTGGTCACATGACTTCGTCAGAGAATTATTGAAACACGATGTTACTACTGCGCGTTTTACAAGTTTTGAATGAGCGGAATGAAATGGTAGGACTGGCTTATTGCCTCTCGGCTGATAGCTCCAGCAGGTCACTTGTGGAGAAAAGTACAATCCCAAGTCTAAAAATCTTATGAAATCGCCTATGGGGACTCTGTCAACGACAAAGGGGACAACACTTCAGTGAACGAGGTTACGGTTTTTGCAACCAGCGAGTCAAAATTGTCTGTTTCGTCATTCAATATGATTAGAAAATCGTCAACGGATCTGAACACTTTCACGACATCGGTGTCATTTTTCAGGCGTTCATCAAGAACCTGGTGACACTCACCACTGGTCACAATCAGTGGTGAATCGAAATTTACCACTGAATGTTCTTTTTTTTTGCTGTTACGTTTGTTTCCGCTCGTACGGTATATATTTATCGATGCGTACGAAAATCAAATCTATAGTTGAAAGTGAAGCACTGTGTCTGTGTATCTGTTTCTTCGTACGTCCTCGTACAGTCGCGCTTATACACTCTATCTCTGAGACGAGCACAGACGGAGGAAATTCTGTATTTAAAGAGATGGGGGCCACTTTCTGCGTGAAGTGCAACGGAAGCTTTAAGTGCGTAGGTTTATTTATACGTTTCAAAGGTAATTATCACACACGTTTTCTTCCAATTTCCCTGAGTTAAACGAGGTGTGCAGTTGGTTTTCCTTGCCTCCTCGGTGCAACGTTGTTTATATTTCGTTGCCGTATGAAGTATTTTGTGATTGACGAAAGATAAATATTTAATCTGGGTAGGCTGATTAGAACCATTGTGTAAAATAACTTATTCAAGCATTCCAGTGTGTTATACTGCTTTTATCCGCAATGTTTCGCAGAGTCCTAATACAACTGTGCAAGGCACCAAACTCAATTTAAGCGGAAGTGACGGGAATAGGTGGCGCAAATTTTGTGTTCTGGTCAAATTAAAACATCGCAAATAATTACTGAGCCCTTATTCTTTCTTTCTAGTTTTATGCGGTATAGCAGTGGGAGAACCAGCTGATCAGCTCAAGCCCTGAGGACCAGGCCCAACTGGTGGACGGGGAAAGATTTTTGGAGAGGGACCATGGCATCCTGGGCTGAGGAACCCATCCAGGACCTGTGGATGACCAAAAAAAAAAACTTTCGTCTGCTCATTTTCAATCAAGTCTTTTCCTTCTCCTCCTCCTTAAACTGTGAACGCGATTCGTAGACGGTTTCCCCGTGTCGACGGAGAACTAAAAACAAGGTACATTTAAGCATCATCATCGTCATCAGCATCTTTTATGTCTACTGCAAGACGAAGGCCTCTCCCAGCGATTTCCAATTAACCTTGTCCTGCGCCAGCGGATTCCAAGTTGTGTCTGCGAATTACATAATTTCATCAGCCCACCTAGTTTTCTGCCGTCCTGGACTGCGCTTCCCTTCTCTTGGAACCCGTTCTGTAAATCTAATTGTCCACCGCTTATCCATCCTAAGCACTACATGACCTGCCCAGCTCCATTTTTTCTCTAAATATCAATTAGGATATCGGCTATCCCCGTTTGCTCTCTGATCCCACACCGCTCTCTTCCTGTCTCAGCGTTACACCCGACATTTTACGTTCCATCGCTCTTTGCAGTCGTCAACTTGTCCTCGAGCTTCCTTGACAGCCTCCAAGTTCCTGCCCCACATGTAAGCACCGATAGAATGCATTGTTTATACATATTTCTTTTTCTGTACAACTTTTATATTTTGAGCTAAAACAAAGGACACATTGTGGGTTATGTGTTCGTAAAGTGTTTCGGTCAACTGCGGACTCGAAGTTTATTTTCGTTTCTGGGGCAGAAACCAGGGTAGAAAGAGCAAAAGGCTATTAAGGCCTGACAAACCCATAAGACAAAGTATACCTGGCAACATATTACGAGTTCAAGCCCTCCAGAGCTCTCTGCAGGAACAAAATTTAGCAAACTGCCCTGGTATAATTACAAATTCCACCGAAATAAAACTTATACAAATGTTGTCAAGGCTAAGGCAAATCAGTAAGCCAAGTTAGACACGTGGTGAGTAAATATAGTCTTTGGAAATAATTTATTTGGCAAGTGATCGAAATTCTTATGCGACCATCCTACACTATGTTTCCCGGTGTGCCGATAGAACTCTATGTTACAACGAGCTTGTACTTGGTCGTGATGGGAGGAACTTATGCATGTTATGTAGCAAAATATTACCGTTTTTGACATGATGAGGAAGACTGCAGATATTTACTAAGTGTATGTCTACTTCTCTCCTGCTCTCTTCGTTTTAAAGGCTGGGTTCCATCGTTTACTAAGGTATGTGCCAACAGGCCCCGCAACAGACTCTTCTACGCGTCCCATACCTTCGCCCTAGGCTCAAATATGGTTGGTCCCTCTGTCGTTCGTTCCTTTACAATTCTGTCCTGCTGACTTGTTCGGCACAAACAAAAAAAACCTTTTTGCTTGGATGTAAAACTGACAGTTGGGCGAGTTGGCAAGGGTTAATTTCTTTGAAACGGCGTGACACACACACACACACACACAAAAAAAAACATGAACGCGGAATGACCTTATGCGAACACAAGCGCCGATTCTCAACTCCAAGTTTATTCGCATTAGACAAGTATAACCCACTCGTGGTCAAAAAAAAGTTCGTTATTCAAATAAAAAAAATTATTTCTGATGCAACACAATAAAAGGAAAACTGATACGTGATCGTTTTTTTTATTATGCACGTGCCATGAATCGATAATCTACCGCGTTGTCTTACTATAAAGCCTGGTAATATGGTAATATAATAAGGTAATAAGGTAATAAGGTAATAGGTAATAATAAGGTAATAATAGCTAATAAGGTAATGTGACTGACCATTGCCACCGCGAACGTGACTCGTGCTCCTTAATCTTACATTCGCGCACTGTCCAGTCTGTCCTGTACCCGCCCTGGTTGCGTAGTGGCTATGGTGTTGGGCTGCTAAGCACGAGGTGGCGGGATCGAATCCCGGCCACGGCGGCCGCATTTCAATTTCAATAGAGGCGAAAACACCCGTGTACTTAGATTTAGGTGCACGTTAAAAAACCCCACGTGGTCGAAATTTCCGGAGTCCCCCACTACGGCGTTCCTCATAATTAGAAAGTGGTTTTGGCACGTAAAACCCCATAATGTATTTTTTTTCAGTCTGTCCTATCTAGGCAGAACCACGTGAACAAAAGGGAGACTTAGTCGAAACAAACTGAACTCAGCTGCCTTTGCTGAACGGCACGTATATAGAACTTGCTCACTGAAACTTTGATAGTAAAATAGCACAGGCGTTTTGTATTGTTTTAGTCGGCAATGCTGAAGGTGTAAAGGCGCTAGAGTCATCCGAGTGCATGCCTAACCTGAAGAGCACGTCCCCCTTACTTTTCGGACACCGAGCATTCACTACGACTTGAGCCAAAAGGCCGAGACGCGGTGGACATAGAGACAGATGGCGTACCGAATGTTCCCAGGGAGAAGATGACGATCTCGATGTGGCAGCGGCGAAAGATGTAGTTGTTGATGCCCTGGGTTGTGCGCACGACGAACGCCGGCATGAAGACCGTTATGGCTTGCACGCCGATGGACCCGTAGAAGAAGTCTGTCTTGCTGGTCATCGCGAACAGCGTGGTAAAGCCAGTCACCACCAGGAACACTACCAGCGTGTACGGGACGCGGATGTGTCGCTGGATGGTCTTCAACATCGCTGCAACGCGACACGGCCGTCGAAGACATTTGCGGGCTGTAAATTCTTTCTCGCGCTCTGACTAGTTCTTTCCCTAAGATAAATTCAAATTCAAATTCAAATTCTTTATTTTTCAATGAAAATACAATAAGAAGGCATTAGCTGCGCCTCACGTTTGCCTCAGTTCACAGGTACACGTATGCTAGCACGTCGCGCCACACATCGTGGCGTATTTGTAATGCGAGAGTTACAGCACCGAACCGGGAGTCCGAGAAGGAGACGAAGGGAACAAGGAACAGGCATGTGCGGTGTGGGTTTCCCTCGTCTGATTCTTCGTGTACAAGTTTGGGCCAAGTGATAAGGTAGGCGCAAATTAGTGGTAAGGTAGGCGAAAATTGTTGATATAATGTTGGCTCAAAGCGCACTAATGCTTGTCTTCTGTCCGCAATTATAGAGAATGGAATTCGGCTGTGCAGTTTGTCTCACGAAAAAGGCGAATAACGGCTTACACAAAAACTTGAGAAAAGGCAGCACGTATCTTAAAAGAAAGGTCAAAATTTTCTTCCATTGTCTGCAGGGAAGTATATGAGAAGGAAGACTAAACTCCTGGTAAAAAACTCTTGGTGAATGGCCTACAATTGAAGAAAGAAAACAGCGGCTCGTCTGAACAGAATTCTGAATTAAGGTCCGACAGACAACCGATGGCCCTGGCGTGCGCTTGAATTTCGAGGATGACCGTAATCATGTCAGTTGACGCTCACAGAACTTCTAACACTTACGATGTAATTAAAACAGTCAATCGAATCGTACCTTTTTAGGATATAATTTGCAGGGCTATTGTAATGATACGAGCACAATACAACAATGTCACATAAATTCACCAATTTTCTGAAAAAAATTTTAAGATCTGTCACGTTGGCTTCACGTCGGCTTCACGTCGGCTTCACGTCAAAATTTTCGAGATGCACATTAGCCTAGCGTGGCCCCCTAAGATCTCGGAAGCCACTACCCCAGCTTACGAGCGGCACAACACTGGTTAGATAAAATCGCATTACTTCATCACGAGGCGCTACAGAAATTACGCTCAAGCCAACCGTCTTCATCGCGATGTTATTGGTGTCACTTATAAATAGAGGCAACGGCAACGAGTCAAGACTCACTGGTAATGCGTGAAGGGATACCAGCTAAGATGTGCTTTTTGGAAAACTTTAGAGCAGAATCTGGTCAGTTTTCTTTTATTGCTCACTGAGGTGTTTCTTTCAGCTGCTATCTATTCCGGTAGGGTTTCGGTACGCTGACTTACTCGAGATGGTGAGGAAGGCGAAGAGAGCCAGGTAGATTTTGTGGTTGTCATTTGTCCGGTTATCGGCCTCTGTTGTCATGTTCATCGCTGCTTTGTGGTGTCGGAAACGAGTGGCGTGGTGTCGCTGGTTCTGAAAAGCAACATTGCAGAAAAAGAAAACAAACAAGCGATTAAGGCAGCGATTCAGGGGAAAACGTACGAGAACAACATGTGCCAAGAATTTATACGCACTTATACCGATGAGTGAGATATGGGGCCGTCCCAGAGCGACTGGGCAAGCCTAAGACGTGCAGTTGAGCAGGACCAAACGGAGGAGAGCTGACACGTAACCTAGACGAATCTGAACGAGACGGCAAAGACCGCAGCGCGAGCCTCTTGGTGATGGTCACGACGACGACGATGGTTATGATGATGATGATGATGATGATGATGATGATGATGATAAACCTCTGTCATGGCTCGCACCCACTAAGGGGGATAGGCGCACGCACACTAGTCTTGCGACGTTGGCGTGATGACCCCGTGACCATTGTATCGAGCGCTAGAGGTTAGCTTACGTTTGGCTACAAAGCACGGCGTCATGGTGGAACCTTCGCCCCTTAAGTGGCGAGGCGCAGTAGTGGTTCGGCTTTATGCACGCATTTGATTGTAGTGTACTGCTACGTATATTCACTGTTTCCCAGATTCTTTGTCGCAATTCGATCATCTCGGTGCACGCAACAGGGTGCCAAACTAGGCACTGAAACCATGGTGCATGCCGACCATGAGACTAATAGCATATTATTAACTGGTCGTTTCAAAGCTCTCCGGCCGGGGTGAAGCCGAAACCTATTGAAGGCACAGCTTTGCCCTCGCCCGTATGCCGTAGGGCCTCTATGTTATGACTTTGCGCCTGTGTACGAATAGTGGAGAGCAATCTATTTGCCTGAATTCCTGGGCAACATCGTGTGAGATAAGCGATGTATGCCTGATCTTGCCGGGCTGGGCAGTAAGAGGAGACTGTAATGTCATTGCACTACCCTCTTTATCTGTTAAAATGAGTAATTGAGGGCCAGAAAAGTGAAAACGATTACGAATATACGATGACTTGTAAAGTATTTATGGTGATTAGGACGCTGGAGGATTGAAGCACAGTAGCGTACCACATTGGATAACGTTAGGAGACATGTGTGAGTCAGCCCTATAGGCTACCCTAACAGAAGAAATTATACTTGCGGATAACTTCAGAACCTTTGTATTGCGTTATTTTTTCAAAGGTTTTCATTGTGACCGTTTCTCTTGCGGTTGCCAGCGTTACTTATTTTTTATCATGGTGCACACATCTTCCATTTACAATATTACATTACGATCCATTTACAATAAGCGCTCGATCCTTAGACGGCTCTAGTTTCGTGGTATTCTGCACCTCTATTCAGGCTCCGGCAAAAAGATAACTAAAAACAAGAAAAATAGAAAAAATAGGTGCTCCGTTGGGACAACGCGAACTTTCGGAGGTGTTGTCAAAGGTACACTCGACCACAAAATTTTACGGAATCTGAGAAAAAGCTGAATATCTACGCAGCCCGACAACGCAGCCTAGTTATCGCGTTTGAAGTCTCTACCACTATATCTGAATAGCATTGTGGCGTTCGATTTTACTGACTACTGTTACAGGCTGCTCGGAAATTCAACGTTTTTTGAGATCCCGTGGTCCGCAAAATTTGTGTTTGACTATACACAAAAAGAACAACATTAGGTAAAACTGTGCTAGTGAATTATGCCTCTGCAATAGCAAAACGACAGCTGTTACCGAGACAAGTCTTTATAAGCCAGAGCAGACACAAAAAATTACAGTTCTGCCCGAAAGGCGAAGCACCGATTGCGACAGCACATTAGTAGACAGCTGTTCAAAGTAATCATCGCACGCCCTAACGTTGATCAACGCGATAAATATACGAAGAGGCAAAGAATAATTTTAGCGCAAAATCGAAGAAATGGTAAGCGTATAGCCCATGTAAATACAGATATTCCCCCGTAAAATAAATTCTCATGAAAGCACCGGATTTCGCATATATTACTCCTCGTGCACGCCCTGACCTCGATCAACGCGATAGATATACGAAGAGGCAAAGAATAGTTTTCCCAGAAAATCGAGAAAACGGTAAGGTCCGTGAAAATATCGATTTTGCTCCGTAAACTAAATTCTCACGAAAGCACAGGATCTTCTCATATATTACTCTTCGCGCAGGCCCTGACCTCGATCAACACGATAGATATACGAAGAGGCAAAGAATAATTTTCCCGGAAAATCTAAAAAACGGTAAGGCCCATGAAAATATCAATTTTGCCCCGTAAAACAAATTCTCACGAAAGCGCCGTATCTTCGCATATATTACACCTCGCGCACGCCCTGACCTCGATCAACGCGATAAATATACGAACAGGCAAAGAATAATTTTCTCGGAAAATCGAAAAAACCGTAAGCCTATAGCCCGTGAAAATACTGATTTTTCCCCATAAAATAAATTCTCACGAAAGCGCCGGAGCTTCGCATATATTACTCCTCGCGCACGCCCTGGCCTCGATCAACGCGATAAATATACGAACAGGCAAAGAATAAATTTCCCGGAAAATCGAAAAAACCGTAAGCCTATAGCCTATGAAAATATCGATTTTGCTCCGTAAAGTAAATTCTCACTAAAGCACCGGATCTTCGCATATATTACTCCTCGTGCATGCCCTGACCTCGATCTACGCGATAGATATACGAAGAGGCAAAGAATAATTTTCCCGGAAAATCGAAAGAACGGTAAGGCTATAGCCCATGAAAATATCGATTTTGCTCCGTAAAGTAAATTCTCACGAAAGCACAGGATCTTTGCATATATTACTCCTCGCGCACGCCCTGACCTCGATCAACGCGATAGATATACGAAGAGGCAAAGAAAAATTTTCTCGGAAAATCGAAAAAACGGTAAGGCTATAGCCCATGAAAATATCGATTTTGCTCCGTAAAGTAAATTCTCACGAAAGCACAGGATCTTCGCATATATTACTCCTCGCGCACGCCCTGACGTCGATCAACGCGATAGATATACGAAGAGGCAAAGAAGTATTTTCTCGGAAAATCGGAAAAACGGTAAGGCTATAGCCTATGAAAATATTGATTTTGCTCCGTAAAGTAAATTCTCACTAAAGCACCGGATCTTCGCATATATTACTCCTCGTGCACGCCCTGACCTCGATCTACGCGATAGATATACGAAGAGGCAAAGAATAATTTTCGCGGAAAATCGAAAGAACGGTAAGGCTATAGCCCATGAAAATATCGATTTTGCTCCGTAAAGTAAATTCTCACGAAAGCACAGGATCGTTGCATATATTACTCCTCGCGCACGCCCTGACCTCGATCAACGCGATAGATATACGAAGAGGCAAAGAAAAATTTTCCCGGAAGATCGAAAGAACGGTAAGGCTATAGCCCACGAAAATATAAATTTATCTCCGTAAAGTAAATTCTCACGAAAGCACAGGATCTTCGCATATATTGCTCCTCGCGCACGCCCTGACCTCGATCAACGGGATAGATATACGAAGAGGCAAAGAAACATTTTCTCGAAAAATCGAATAAACGGTAAGGCTATAGCCTATCAAAATATCGATTTTGCTCCGTAAAGTAAATTCTCACGAAAGCACAGGATCTTCGCATATATTACTCCTCGCGCACGCCCTGACCTCGATCAACGCGATAGATATACGAAGAGGCAAAGAAATATTTTCTCGGAAAAATGGAAAAAAACGGTAAGGCTATAGCCCATGAAAATATCAATTTTGCTCCGTAAAGTAAATTTTCACGAAAGCAGAGGATCTTCGCGTATAATACTCTTCGCGCATGCCCTGACCTCGATCAACGCGATACATAATCGAAGAGGCAAAAAAGAATTTTTTCGGAAAATCGAAAAAACGGTAAGGCTATAGCCCATGAAAATATCGATTTTGCTCCGTAAACTAAATTCTCACGAAAGCACAGGATCTTCGGATATACTACTCCTCGCGCACGCCCTGACCTCGGTCAACGCGATACATAATCGAAGAGGCAAAGAATAATCTTCCCGGAAAATCGAAAGAACGGTAAGGCTATAGCCCATGAAAATATCGATTTTGCTCCGTAAAGTAAATTCTCAAGAAAGCACCGGATCTTCGCATATATTACTCCTCGCGCACACCCTGACCTCGATCAACGCGATAGATATACGAAGAGGCACAGAAAAGTTTTCTCGGAAAATCGAAAAAACGGTAAGGCTATAGCCCATGAAAATATCGATTTTGCTCCGTAAAGTAAATTCTCACGAAAGCACCGGATCTTCGCATATATTACTCCTCGCGCACGCCCTGACGTCGATCAACGCGATAGATATACGAAGAGGCACAGAATAATTTTCCCGGAAAATCGAAAGAACGGTAAGGCTATAGCCCATGAAAATAAAGATTTTGCTCCGTAAAGCAAATTCTCACGAAAACACAGGATCTTCGCGTATAATACTCTTCGCGCATGCCCTGACCTCGATCAACGCGATACATAATCGAAGAGGCAAAAAAGAATTTTTTCGGAAAATCGAAAAAACGGTAAGGCTATAGCCCATGAAAATATCGATTTTGCTCCGTAAACTAAATTCTCACGAAAGCACAGGATCTTCGGATATATTACTCCTCGCGCACGCCCTGACCTCGGTCAACGCCATACATAATCGAAGAGGCAAAGAATAATCTTCCCGGAAAATCGAAAGAACGGTAAGGCTATAGCCCATGAAAATATCGATTTTGCTCCGTAAAGTAAATAATCAAGAAAGCACCGGATCTTCGCATATATTACTCCTCGCGCACACCCTGACCTCGATCAACGCGATAGATATACGAAGAGGCAAAGAATAATTTTCGCGGAAAATCGAAAGAACGGTAAGGCTATAGCCCATGAAAATATCGATTTTGCTCCGTAAAGTAAATTCTAACGAAAGCACAGGATCGTTGCATATATTACTCCTCGCGCACGCCCTGACCTCGATCAACGCGATAGATATACGAAGAGGCAAAGAAAAATTTTCTCGGAAAATCGAAAAAACGGTAAGGCTATAGCCCATGAAAATATAGATTTTGCTCCGTAAAGTAAATTCTCACGAAAGCACCGCATCTTCGCATATATTATTCCTCGCGCACGCCCTGTGCTCGATAAACGAGATAGATATACGAAGAGGCAAAGAAAAATTTTCTCGAAAAATCGAAAAAACGGTGAAGGTATAGCCCATGAAAATATCGATTTTGCTCCGTAAAGCAAATTCTCACGAACGCACCGGATCTTCGCATATATTACTCCTCGCGCACGCCCTGACCTCGATCAACGCGATAGATATACGAAGAGACAAAGAATAATTTTCACGGAAAATCGAAAAAACGGTAAGGCTATAGCCCATGAAAATATCGATTTTGCTCCGTTATGTAAATTCTCACGAAAGCAGCGGATCTTCGCATATATTACTCCTCGCACACGCCCTGACCTCGATCAACGCGATAGATATACGAAGAGGCAAAGAAAAATTTTCTCGAAAAATCGAAAAAACGGTAAGGCTATACCCCACGAATAATCGATTTTGCTCCGTAAAGTAAATTCTCACGAAAGCACCGGAACGTCGCATATGTTACTCCTCGCGCACGCCCTGACCTCGATCAATGCGATATATATACGAAGAGGCAAAGAAAAATTTTCTCGGAAAATCGAAAAAACGGTAAGGCCCATGAAGATATCGATTTTGCTCCGTAAAGTAAATTCTCACGAAAGCACCGGATCTTCGCATATATTACTCCTTGTGCACGCCCTGACCTCGATCAACGCGATAGATATACGAAGACGCAAAGAATAATTTCCTCGGAAAATCGAAAACACGGTAAGGCTATAGCCCATGAAAATGTCGATTTTGCTCCGTAAAGTAAATTCTCACGAAAGCACCAGATCTTCGCATATATTACTCCTCGCGCACGCCCTGACCTCGATCAACGCGATAAATGTACGAACAGGCAAAGAATAATTTTCTCGGAAAATCGAAAAAAACCGTAAGCCTATAGCCCATGAAAATATCGATTTTGCTCCGTACAGTAAATTCTCACGAAAGCACCGGATCTTCGCATATATTACTCCTCGCGCACGCCCTGACCTCGATCAACGCGATATATATACGAAGAGGCAAAGAAAAATTTTCGCGGAAAATCGAAAAAACGGTAAGGCTATAGCCCATGAAAATATCGACTTTGCTCCGTAAAGTAAATTCTCACGAAAGCACAGGATCTTCGCATATAATACTCCTCGCGCACGCCCTGACCTCGATCAACGGGATATATATACGAAGAGGCAAAGAAAAACTTTCTCAGAAAATCGAAAAAACCGTAAGCCTATAGCCCATAAAAATATTGATTTTTCCCCATAAAATAAATTCTCACGAAAGCGCCGAATCATCGCATATATTACTCCTCGCGCACGCCCTGACCTCGATCAACTTGATAAATATACGAAAAGGCAAAGAATAATTTTCCCGGAAAATTGAAAAAACCGTAAGCCTATAGCCCATGAAAATATTGATTTTTCCCCATAAAATAAATTCTCACGAAAGCGCCGGATCTTCGCAGATATTACTCCTCGCGCACGCCCTGACCTCGATCAACGCGATACATAATCGAAGAGGCAAAAAATAATTTTCTCGGAAAATCGAAAAAACGGTAAGCCTATAGCCCATGAAAATATCGATTTTGCTCCGTAAAGTAAATTTTCACGAAAGCACCGGATCTTCGCATATAATACTCTTCGCGCACGCCCTGACCTCGATCAACGCGATAGATATACGAAGAGGCAAAAAATAATTTTTTCGGAAAATCGAAAAAACGGTGTGGCTATAGCCCATGAAAATATCGATTTTGCTCTGTAAACTAAATTCTCACGAAAGCACAGGATCTTCGCATATATTACTCCTCGCGCACGCCCTGACCTCGATCAACGCGATAGATATACGAAGAGGCAAAGAATAATTTTCTCGGAAAATCGAAAAAACGGTAAGGCTATAGCCCACGAAAATATCGATTTTCTCCGTAAAGTAAATTCTCACGAAAGCAGCGGATCTTCGCATATATTACTCCTCGCGCACGCCCTGACCTCGATCAACGCGATATATATACGAAGAGGCAAAGAAAAATTTTCTCGGAAAATCGAAAAAACGATAAGGCTATATAGCCCATGAAAATATCGATTTTGCTCCATAAAGTAAATTCTCACGAAAGTACCGGATCTTCGCATATATTACTCCTTGTGCACGCCCTGACCTCGATCAACGCGATAGATATACGAAGACGCAAAGAATAATTTCCTCGGAAAATCGAAAACACGGTAAGGCTATAGCCCATGAAAATGTCGATTTTGCTCCGTAAAGTAAATTCTCACGAAAGCACCAGATCTTCGCATATATTACTCCTCGCGCACGCCCTGACCTCGATCAACGCGATAAATGTACGAACAGGCAAAGAATAATTTTCTCGGAAAATCGAAAAAAACCGTAAGCCTATAGCCCATGAAAATATCGATTTTGCTCCGTACAGTAAATTCTCACGAAAGCACCGGATCTTCGCATATATTACTCCTCGCGCACGCCCTGACCTCGATCAACGCGATATATATACGAAGAGGCAAAGAAAAATTTTCGCGGAAAATCGAAAAAACGGTAAGGCTATAGCCCATGAAAATATCGACTTTGCTCCGTAAAGTAAATTCTCACGAAAGCACAGGATCTTCGCATATAATACTCCTCGCGCACGCCCTGACCTCGATCAACGGGATATATATACGAAGAGGCAAAGAAAAACTTTCTCAGAAAATCGAAAAAACCGTAAGCCTATAGCCCATAAAAATATTGATTTTTCCCCATAAAATAAATTCTAACGAAAGCGCCGAATCATCGCATATATTACTCCTCGCGCACGCCCTGACCTCGATCAACTTGATAAATATACGAAAAGGCAAAGAATAATTTTCCCGGAAAATTGAAAAAACCGTAAGCCTATAGCCCATGAAAATATTGATTTTTCCCCATAAAATAAATTCTCACGAAAGCGCCGGATCTTCGCAGATATTACTCCTCGCGCACGCCCTGACCTCGATCAACGCGATACATAATCGAAGAGGCAAAAAATAATTTTCTCGGAAAATCGAAAAAACGGTAAGCATATAGCCCATGAAAATATCGATTTTGCTCCGTAAAGTAAATTTTCACGAAAGCACCGGATCTTCGCATATAATACTCTTCGCGCACGCCCTGACCTCGAACAACGCGATAGATATACGAAGAGGCAAAAAATAATTTTTTCGGAAAATCGAAAAAACGGTGAGGCTATAGCCCATGAAAATATCGATTTTGCTCTGTAAACTAAATTCTCACGAAAGCACAGGATCTTCGCATATATTACTCCTCGCGCACGCCCTGACCTCGATCAACGCGATAGATATACGAAGAGGCAAAGAATAATTTTCTCGGAAAATCGAAAAAACGGTAAGGCTATAGCCCACGAAAATATCGATTTTCTCCGTAAAGTAAATTCTCACGAAAGCAGCGGATCTTCGCATATATTACTCCTCGCGCACGCCCTGACCTCGATCAACGCGATATATATACGAAGAGGCAAAGAAAAATTTTCTCGGAAAATCGAAAAAACGATAAGGCTATATAGCCCATGAAAATATCGATTTTGCTCCATAAAGTAAATTCTCACGAAAGTACCGGATCTTCGCATATATTACTCCTTGTGCACGCCCTGACCTCGATCAACGCGATAGATATACGAAGAGGCAAAGAATAATTTCCTCGGAAAATCGAAAACAGGGTAAGGCTATAGCCCATGAAAATGTCGATTTTGCTCCGTAAGGTAAATTCTCACGCAAGCACCGGATCTTCGCATATATTACTCCTCGCGCACGCCCTGACCTCGATCAACGCGATGTATATACGAAGAGGCAAAGAAAAATTTTCTCGGAAAATCGGAAAAACGGTAAGGCTATAGCCCATGAAAATATCGACTTTGCTCCGTAAAGTAAATTCTCACGAAAGCACAGGATCTACGCATATATTACTCCTCGCGCACGCCCTGACCTCGATCAACTTGATAAATATACGAAAAGGCAAAGAATAATTTTCCCGGAAAATTGAAAAAACCGTAAGCCTATAGCCCATGAAAATATTGATTTTTCCCCATAATATAAATTCTCACGAAAGCGCCGGATTTTCGCATATATTACTCCTCGCGCACGCCCTGACCTCGATCAGCGCGATAAATTTACGAACAGGCAAAGAATAATTTTCTCGGAAAATCGAAAAAAACCGTAAGCCTATAGCCCATGAAAATATTGATTTTCCCCCATAAAATAAATTCTCACGAAAGCGCCGGATCTTCGCATATATTACTCTTCGCGCACGCCCTGACCTCGATCAACGCGATATATATACGAAGAGGCAAAGAATAATTTTCCCGGAAAATCGAAAAAACGGTAAGGCTATAGCCCATGAAAATATAGATTTTGCTCCGTAAAGTAAATTCTCACGAAAGCACCGGACCTTCGCATATATTACTCCTCGCGCACGCCTTGACCTCGATCAACGCGATAGATATACGAAGAGGCAAAGAAAAATTTTCTCGGAACATCGAAAGAACGGTAAGGCTATAGCCCATGAAAATATCGATTTTCCTCCGTAATGTAAATTCTCACGAAAGCACCGGATCTTCGCATATATATGACTCCTCGCGCACGCCCTGACCTCGATCTACGCGACAGATATACGAAGAGGCAAAGAATAATTTTCCCGGAAAATCGAAACAACGGTCATGCTATAGCCCATGAAAATATCGATTTTGCTTCGTAAAGCAAATTCTCACGAAAGCACAGGATCTTCGCATATATTACTCCTCGCGCACGCCCTGACCTCGATCAACGCGATAGATATACGAAGAGGCAAAGAAAAATTTTCTCGGAAAATCGAAAAAACCGCAAGCCTATAGCCCATGAAAATATTGATTGTTCCCCATAAAATAAATTCTCACGAAAGCGCCGGATCTTCGCATATATTACTCCTCGCGCACGCCCTGACCTCGATCAACTTGATAAATATACGAAAAGGCAAAGAATAATTTTCTCGGAAAATTGAAAAAACCATAAGCCTATAGCCGATGAAAATATTGATTTTTCCCAATAATATAAATTCTCACGAAAGCGCCGGATCTTCGCAGATATTACTCCTCGCGCACGCCCTGACCTCGATCAACGCGATACATAATCGAAGAGGCAAAAAATAATTTTCTCGGAAAATCGAAAAAACTGTAAGGCTATAGCCCATGAAAATATCGATTTTGCTCGGTAAACTAAATTCCCACGAAAGCACAGGATCTTCGCAAATATTACTCCTCGCGCACGCCCTGACCTCGATCAACGCGATAGATATAAGAAGAGGCAAAGAATAATTTTCTCGGAAAATCGAAAAAACGGTAAGGCTATAGCCCATGAAAATATCGATTTTGCTCCGTAAAGTAAATTCTCACGAAAGCACCGGATCTTCGCATATATTATTCCTCGCGCACGCCCTGACCTCGATCAACGCGATAAATATACGAACAGGCAAAGAATAATTTTCCCGGAAAATCGAAAGAACGGTAAGGCTATAGCCCATGAAAATATAAATTTTGCTCCGTAAAGTAAATTCTAGCGAAAGCACAGGATCTTCGCATATATTACTCCTCGCGCACGCCCTGACCTCGATCAACGCGATAGATATACGAAGAGGCAAAGAAATATTTTCTCGGAAAATCGAAAAAACGGTAAGGCTATAGCCCATGAAAATGTCAATTTTGCTCCGTAAAGTAAATTCTCACGAAAGCACCGGAACTTCGCATATATTACTCCTCGTGCACGCACTGACCTCGATCTACGCGATAGATATACGAAGAGACAAAGAATAATTTTCCCGGAAAATCGAAAAAACGGTAAGGCTATAGCCCATGAAAATATCGATTTTGCTCAGTAAAGTAAATTCTCACGAAAGCACTGGATCTTCGCATATATTACTCCTCGCGCACGCCCTGACCTCGATCAACGCGATAGATATACGAAGAGGCAAAAAAAAATTTTCTCGGAAAATCGAAAAAACGGTAAGGTTTATAGCCCATGAAAATATCGATTTTTCTCCGTAAACTAAATTTTCACGAAAGCACAGGATCTTCGCATATATTACTCTTCGCGCACGCCCTGACCTCGATCAACGCGATATATATACGAAGAGGCATGGAATAATTTTCCCGGAAAATCGAAAAAACGGTAAGGCTATAGCCCATGAAAATATCGATTTTGCTCCGTAAAATAAATTCTCACGAAAGCACAGGATCTTCGCATATATTACTCCTCGCGCACGCCCTGACCTCGATCAACGCGATAGATAAACGAAGAGGCAAAGAAAAATTTTCTCGGAAAATCGAAAAAACGGTAAGGCTATAGCCCATGAAAATATCGACTTTGCTCCGTAAAGTAAATTCTCACGAAAGCGCCGGATCTTCGCATATATTACTCCTCGCGCACGCCCTGACCTCGGTCAACGCGATACATAATGGAAGAGGCAAAGAATAATTTTCCCGGAAAATCGAAAGAACGGTAAGGCTATATCCCATGAAAATATCAATTTTGCTCCGTAAACTAAATTTTCACGAAAGCACCGGAACGTCGCATATATTACTCTTCGCGCACGCCCCGACCTCGATCAACGCGATGCACAATCGAAGAGGCAAAAAATAATTTTCTCGGAAAATCGAAAAAACGGTAAGCCTATAGCCCATGAAAATATCGATTTTTCTCCGTAAACTAAATTCTCACGAAAGCACAGGATCTTCGCATATATTACTCCTCGCGCACGCCCTGACCTCGGTCAACGCGATACATAATGGAAGAGGCAAAGAATAATTTTCCCGGAAAATCGAAAGAACGGTAAGGCTATATCCCATGAAAATATCAATTTTGCTCCGTAAAGTAAATTCTCACGAAAGCACCGGAACGTCGCATATATTACTCCGCGCGCACGCCCTGACTTCGATCAACGCGATATATATACGAAGAGGCAAAGAAAAATTTTCTCGGAAAATCGGAAAAACGGTAAGGCTATAGCCCACGAAAATATCGATTTTGCTCCGTAAAGTAAATTCTCACGAAAGCACCGGATCTTCGCATATATTACTCCTCGTGCACGCCCTGACCTCGATCTACGCGATAGATATACGAAGAGGCAAAGAATAATTTTCCCGGAAAATCGAAAGAACGGTAATGCTATAGCCCATGAAAATATCGATTTTGCTCCGTAAAGTAAATTCTCACGAAAGCACAGGATCTTCGCATATATTACTCCTCGCGCACGCCCTGACCTCGATCAACGCGATAGATAAACGAAGAGGCAAAGAAAAATTTTCTCGGAAAATCGAAAAAACGGTAAGGCTATAGCCCATGAAAATATCGACTTTGCTCCGTAAAGTAAATTCTCACGAAAGCACAGGATCTTCGCATATAATACTCCTCGCGCACGCCCTGACCTCGATCAACTTGATAAATATACGAAAAGGAAAAGAATAATTTTCCCGGAAAATTGAAAAAACCGTAAGCCATAGCCCATGAAAATATTGATTTTTCCCCATAATATAAATTCTCACGAAAGCGCCCGATCTTGGCAGATATTACTCCTCGCGCACGCCCTGACCTCGATCAACGCGATACATAATCGAAGAGGCAAAAAATAATTTTCTCGGAAAATCGAAAAAACGGTAAGCCTATAGCCCATGAAAACATCGATTTTGCTCCGTAAAGTAAATTTTCACGAAAGCACCGGATCTTCGCATATAATACTCTTCGCGCACGCCCTGACCTCCATCAACGCGATAGATATACGAAGAGGCAAAAAATAATTTTTCGGAAAATCGAAAAAACGGTAAGGCTATAGCCCATGAAAATATCGATTTTGCTCGGTAAACTAAATTCTCACGAAAGCACAGGATCTTCGCATATATTACTCCTCGCGCGCGCCCTGACCTCGATCAACGCGATAGATATACGAAGAGGCAAAAAATAATTTTCTCGGAAAATCGAAAAAACGGTAAGGCTATATATAGCCCATGAAAATATCGATTTTGCTCCGTAAACTAAATTTTCTCGAAAGCACAGGATCTTCGCATATATTATTCCTCGCGCACGCCCTGACCTCGATCAACGCGATAAATATACGAACAGGCAAAGAATAATTTTCCCGGAAAATCGAAAGAACGGTAAGGCTATAGCCCATGAAAATATAAATTTTGCTCCGTAAAGTAAATTCTAGCGAAAGCACAGGATCTTCGCATATATTACACCTAGCGCACGCCCTGACCTCGATCAACGCGATAGATATACGAAGAGGCAAAGAAATATTTTCTCGGAAAATCGAAAAAACGGTAAGGCTATAGCCCATGAAAATATCGACTTTGCTCCGTAAAGTAAATTCTCACGAAAGCACAGGATCTTCGCATATAATACTACTCGCGCACGCCCTGACCTCGATCAACGCGATATATATACGAAGAGGCAAAGAAAAATTTTCTCGGAAAATCGAAAAAACCGTAATCCTATAACCCATGAAAATATTGATTTTTCCCCATAAAATAAATTCTCAGGAAAGCGCCGGATCTTCGCATATATTACTCCTCGCGCACGCCCTGACCTCGATCAACTTGTAATATATACGAAAAGGCAAAGAATAATTTCCCGGAAAATTGAAAAAACCGTAAGCCTATACCCATGAAAATATTGATTTTTCCCCATAATATAAATTCTCACGAAAGCGCCCGATCTTGGCAGATATTACTCCTCGCGCACGCCCTGACCTCGATCAACGCGATACATAATCGAAGAGGCAAAAAATAATTTTCTCGGAAAATCGAAAAAACGGTAAGCCTATAGCCCATGAAAACATCGATTTTGCTCCGTAAAGTAAATTTTCACGAAAGCACCGGATCTTCGCATATAATACTCTTCGCGCACGCCCTGACCTCCATCAACGCGATAGATATACGAAGAGGCAAAAAATAATTTTTCGGAAAATCGAAAAAACGGTAAGGCTATAGCCCATGAAAATATCGATTTTGCTCGGTAAACTAAATTCTCACGAAAGCACAGGATCTTCGCATATATTACTCCTCGCGCGCGCCCTGACCTCGATCAACGCGATAGATATACGAAGAGGCAAAGAATAATTTTCTCGGAAAATCGAAAAAACGGTAAGGCTATAGCCCATGAAAATATCGATTTTGCTCCGTAAAGTAAATTCTCACGAAAGCACCGGATCTTCGCATATATTACTCCTCGCGCACGCCCTGATCTCGATCAACGCGATATATATAAGAAGAGGCAAAGAAAAATTTTCTCGGCAAATCGAAAAAACGGTAAGGCTATAGCCCATGAAAATATCGACTTTGCTCCGTAAAGTAAATTCTCACGAAAGCACAGGATCTTCGCATATAATACTACTCGCGCACGCCCTGACCTCGATCAACGCGATATATATACGAAGAGGCAAAGAAAAATTTTCTCGGAAAATCGAAAAAACCGTAATCCTATAACCCATAAAAATATTGATTTTTCCCCATAAAATAAATTCTCAGGAAAGCGCCGGATCTTCGCATATATTACTCCTCGCGCACGCCCTGACCTCGATCAACTTGTAATATATACGAAAAGGCAAAGAATAATTTCCCGGAAAATTTAAAAAACCGTAAGCCTATAGCCCATGAATATATTGATTTTTCCCCATAATATAAATTCTCACGAAAGCGCCGGATCTTCGCATATATTACTCTTAGCGCACGCCCCGACCTCGATCAACGCGATACATAATCGAAGAGGCAAAAAATAATTTTCTCGGAAAATCGAAAAAACGGTAAGGCTATATATAGCCCATGAAAATATCGATTTTGCTCCGTAAACTAAATTTTCTCGAAAGCACAGGATCTTCGCATATATTATTCCTCGCGCACGCCCTGACCTCGATCAACGCGATAAATATACGAACAGGCAAAGAATAATTTTCCCGGAAAATCGAAAGAACGGTAAGGCTATAGCCCATGAAAATATAAATTTTGCTCCGTAAAGTAAATTCTAGCGAAAGCACAGGATCTTCGCATATATTACACCTAGCGCACGCCCTGACCTCGATCAACGCGATAGATATACGAAGAGGCAAAGAAATATTTTCTCGGAAAATCGAAAAAACGGTAAGGCTATAGCCCATGAAAATATCGATTTTGCTCCGTAAAGTAAATTCTCACGAAAGCACAGGATCTTCGCATATATTACTCCTCGCGCACGCCTTGACCTCGATCAACGCGATAGATATACGAAGAGGCAAAAGAAAATTTTCTCGGAAAATCGAAAAAACGGTAAGGCTATAGCCCATGAAAATATCGATTTTGCTCCGTAAAGTAAATTCTCACGAAAGCACCGGATCTTCGCATATATTACTCCTCGCGCACGCCCTGACCTCGATCAACGCGATAGATATACGAAGAGGCAAAAAAAATTTTTCTCGGAAAATCGAAAAAACGGTAAGCCTATAGCCCATGAAAATATTGATTTTTCCCCATAAAATAAATTCTCACGAAAGCGCCGGATCTTCGCATATATTACTCCTCGCGCACGCCCTGACCTCGATCAACTTGATAAATATACGAAAAGGCAAAGAATAATTTTCCCGGACAATTGAAAAAACCGTAAGCCTATAGCCCATGAAAATATTGATTTTTCCCCATAACATAAATTCTCACGAAAGCGCCCGATCTTGGCAGATATTACTCCTCGCGCACGCCCTGACCTCGATCAACGCGATACATAATCGAAGAGGCAAAAAATAATTTTCTCGGAAAATCGAAAAAACGGTAAGCCTATATCCCATGAAAACATCGATTTTGCTCCGTAAAGTAAATTTTCACGAAAGCACCGGATCTTCGCATATAATACTCTTCGCGCACGCCCTGACCTCGATCAACGCGATAGATATACGAAGAGGCAAAAAATAATTTTTCGGAAAATCGAAAAAACGGTAAGGCTATAGCCCATGAAAATATCGATTTTGCTCGGTAAACTAAATTCTCACGAAAGCACAGGATCTTCGCATATATTACTCCTCGCGCACGCCCTGACCTCGATCAACGCGATAGATAAACGAAGAGGCAAAGAAAATTTTCTCGGAAAATCGAAAAAACGGTAAGGCTATAGCCCATGAAAATATCGACTTTGCTCCGTAAAGTAAATTGTCACGAAAGCACAGGATCTTCGCATATAATACACCTCGCGCACGCCCTGACCTCGATCAACGCGATAGATATACGAAGAGGCAAAGAATAATTTTCTCGGAAAATCGAAAAAACGGTAAGGCTATAGCCCATGAAAATATCGATTTTGCTCCGTAAAGTAAATTCTCACGAAAGCAGCGGATCTTCGCATATATTACTCCTCGCGCACGCCCTGACCTCGATCAACGCGATAGATATACGAAGAGGCAAAGAAAAATTTTCTCGAAAAATCGAAAAAACGGTAAGGCTATAGCCCATGAAAATATCGATTTTGCTCCGTAAAGTAAATTCTCACGAAAGCACCGGATCTTCGCATATATTACTCCTCGCGCACGCCCTGACCTCGATCAACGCGATATATATAAGAAGAGGCAAAGAAAAATTTTCTCGGCAAATCGAAAAAACGGTAAGGCTATAGCCCATGAAAATATCGACTTTGCTCCGTAAAGTAAATTCTCACGAAAGCACAGGATCTTCGCATATAATACTACTCGCGCACGCCCTGACCTCGATCAACGCGATATATATACGAAGAGGCAAAGAAAAATTTTCTCGGAAAATCGAAAAAACCGTAATCCTATAACCCATGAAAATATTGATTTTTCCCCATAAAATAAGTTCTCAGGAAAGCGCCGGATCTTCGCATATATTACTCCTCGCGCACGCCCTGACCTCGATCAACTTGTAATATATACGAAAAGGCAAAGAATAATTTCCCGGAAAATTTAAAAAACCGTAAGCCTATAGCCCATGAATATATGGCTTTTTCCCCATAATATAAATTCTCACGAAAGCGCCGGATCTTCGCATATATTACTCCTCGCGCACGCCCTGACCTCGATCAACGCGATAGATATACGAAGAGGCAAAGAAAAATTTTCTCGAAAAATCGAAATAACGGTAAGGCTATAGCCCATGAAAATATCGATTTTGCTCCGTAAAGTAAATTCTCACGAAAGCACCGGAACGTCGCATATATTACTCCTCGCGCACGCGCTGACCTCGATCAACGCGATATACATACGAAGAGGCAAAGAAAGATTTTCTCGGAAAATCGAAAAAACGGTAAGGCTATAGCCCATGAAAATATCGATTTTGCTCCGTAAAGTAAATTCTCGCGAAAGCACCGGATCTTCGCATATATTACTCCTTGTGCACGCCCTGACCTCGATCAACGCGATAGATATACTAAGAGGCAAAGAAAAATTTTCTATGAAAATCGAAAAAACCATAAGCCTATAGCCCATGAAAATATTGATTTTTCCCCATAAAATAAATTCTCACGAAAGCGCCGGATCTTCGCATATATTACTCCTCGCGCACGCCTTGACCTCGATCAACTTGATAAATATACGAAAAGGCAAAGAAAAATTTTCCCGGAAAATTTAAAAAACCGTAAGCCTATAGCCCATGAAAATATTGCTTTTTCCCCATAATATAAATTCTCACGAAAGCACCAGATCTTCGCATATATTACTCCTCGTGCACGCCCTGACCTCGATCAACGAAGAGGCAAAGAATTATTTTCTTGGAAAATCGAAAAAACGGTAAGGCTATAGCCCATGAAAATATCGATTTTGCTCCGTAAAGTAAATTCTCACGAAAGCACCGGATCTTCGCATATATTACTCCTCGCCCACGCCCTGACCTTGATCAACGCGATAGATATACGAAGAGGCAAAGAAAAATTTTCTCGAAAAATCGAAAAAACGGTAAGGCTATAGCCCATGAAAATATCGATTTTGCTCCGTAAAGTAAATTCTCACGAAAGCACCGGAACGTCGCATATATTACTCCTCGCGCACGCCCTGACCTCGATCAACGCGATATATATACGAAGAGGCAAAGAAAAATTTTCTCGGAAGATCGAAAAAAACCGTAAGCCTATAGCCCATGAAAATATTGATTTTTCCCCATAAAATAAATTCTCACGAAAGCGCCGGATCTTCGCATATATTACTCCTCGCGCACGCCCTGACCTCGATCAACTTGATAAATATACGAAAAGGCAAAGAATAATTTTCCCGGAAAATTGAAAAAACCGTAAGCCTATAGCCCATGAAAATATTGATTTTCCCCATAATATAAATTCTCACGAAAGCGCCGGATCTTCGCATATATTACTCCTCGTGCACGCCCTGACCTCGATCAACGAAGAGGCAAAGAATTATTTTCTTGGAAAATCGAAAAAACGGTAAGGCTATAGCCCATGAAAATATCGATTTTGCTCCGTAAAGTAAATTCTCACGAAAGCACCGGATCTTCGCATATATTACTCCTCGCCCACGCCCTGACCTTGATCAACGCGATAGATATACGAAGAGGCAAAGAAAAATTTTCTCGAAAAATCGAAAAAACGGTAAGGCTATAGCCCATGAAAATATCGATTTTGCTCCGTAAAGTAAATTCTCACGAAAGCACCGGAACGTCGCATATATTACTCCTCGCGCACGCCCTGACCTCGATCAACGCGATATATATACGAAGAGGCAAAGAAAAATTTTCTCGGAAGATCGAAAAAACCGTAAGCCTATAGCCCATGAAAATATTGATTTTTCCCCATAAAATAAATTCTCACGAAAGCGCCGGATCTTCGCATATATTACTCCTCGCGCACGCCCTGACCTCGATCAACTTGATAAATATACGAAAAGGCAAAGAATAATTTTCCCGGAAAATTGAAAAAACCGTAAGCCTATAGCCCATGAAAATATTGATTTTCCCCATAATATAAATTCTCACGAAAGCGCCGGATCTTCGCATATATTACTCCTCGCCTACGCCCTGACCTCGATCAACGCTATAAATATACGAAAAGGCAAAGGATAATTTTCCCGGAAAATCGAAAAAACCGTAAGCCTATAGCCCATGAAAATATTGATTTTTCCCCATAAAATAAATTCTCACGAAAGCGCCGGATCTTCGCATATATTACTCCTCGCGCACGCCCTGACCTCGATCAACGCGATAAATAATCAAAGAGGCAAAAATAATTTTCTCGGAAGATCGAAAAAACAATAAGCCTATACCATAAAAATATCGATTTTGCCGCATAAAATAAATTCTCACGAAAGCACAAGATCTTCGCATATAATACTCCTCGCGCACGCCCTGACCTCGATCAACGCGATATATATACGAAGAGGCAAAGAAAAATTTTTTCGGGAAATCGAAAAAACCGTAAGCCTATAGCCCACGAAAATATTGATTTTTCCCCATAAAATAAATTCTCACGAAAGCGCCGTATCTTCGCATATATTTCTCCTCGCGCACGCACTGACCTCGATCAACGCGGTAGATATACGAACAGGCAAAGAATAATTTTCCCGGAAAATCGAAAAAACCGTAAGCCTATAGCTCATGAAAATATTGATTTTTCCCCATAAAATAAATTCTCACGAAAGCGCCGG
Organism: Dermacentor variabilis; assembly: GCF_050947875.1. Taxonomy (NCBI): domain Eukaryota; kingdom Metazoa; phylum Arthropoda; class Arachnida; order Ixodida; family Ixodidae; genus Dermacentor; species Dermacentor variabilis. Next base: position 111,448,410 of record NC_134572.1, read on the forward strand.
ATCTTCGCATATATTACTCCTCGCGCACGCCCTGACCTCGATCAACGCGATAAATATACGAAATGGCAAAGAATAATTTTCTCGGAAAATCGAAAAAAAAACGTAAGCCTATAGCCCATGAAAATATTGATTTTTCCCCATAAAATAAATTCTCACGAAAGCGCCGTATCTTCGCATATATTTCTCCTCGCGCACGCACTGACCTCGATCAACGCGATAGATATACGAACAGGCAAAGAATAATTTTCCCGGAAAATCGAAAAACCGTAAGCCTATAGCCCATGAAAATATTGATTTTTCCCCATAAAAAAAATTCTCACGAAAGCGCCGGATCTTCGCATATATTACTCCTCGCGCACGCCCTGACCTCGTTCAACGCGATAGATATACGAAGAGGCAAAGAAAAATTTTCTCGAAAAATCGAAATAACGGTAAGGCTATAGTCCATGAAAATATCGATTTTGCTCCGTAAAGTAAATTCTCACGAAAGCACCGGAACGTCGCATATATTACTCCTCGCGCACGCGCTGACCTCGATCAACGCGATATACATACGAAGAGGCAAAGAAAAATTTTCTCGGAAAATCGAAAAAACGGTAAGGCTATAGCGCATGAAAATATCGATTTTGCTCCGTAAAGTAAATTCTCACGAAAGCACCGGATCTTCGCATATATTACTCCTCGTGCACGCACTGATGTCGATCAACGCGATATATATACGAAGAGGCAAAGAAAAACATTCTAGGAAAATCGAAAAAAACGGTAAGGCTATAGCCCATGAAAATATCGATTTTGCTCCGTAAAGTAAATTCTCACGAAAGCACCGCATCTTCGCATATATTACTCCTCGTGCACGCACTGATGTCGATCAACGCGATATATATACGAAGAGGCAAAGAAAAATTTTCTAGGAAAATCGAAAAAACCGTAAGCCTATAGCCCATGAAAATATTGATTTTTCCACATAAAATAAATTCTCACGAAAGCGCCGGATCTTCGCATATATTACTCCTCGTGCACGCCCTGACCTCGATCAACTTGATAAATATACGAAAAGGCAAAGAATAATTTTCCCGGAAAATCGAAAAAACCGTAAGCCTATAGCCCATGAAAATATTGATTTTTCCCCATAAAATAAATTCTCACGAAAGCGCCGGATCTTCGCATATATTACTCCTCGCGCACGCCCTGACCTCGATCAACGCGATAAATAATCAAAGAGGCAAAGAATAATTTCCTCGGAAAATCGAAAAAACGGTAAGGCTATAGCCCATGAAAATATCGATTTTGCTCCGTACAGTAAATTCTCACGAAAGCATCGGATCTTCGCATATATTACTCCTCGCGCACGGCCTGACCTCGATCAACGCGATATATATACGAAGAGGCAAATAAAAATTTTCTAGGAAAATCGAAAAAACCGTAAGCCTATAGCCCATGAAAATATTGATTTTTCCCCATAAAATAAATTCTCACGAAAGCGCCGGATCTTCGCATATATTACTCCTCGCGCACGCCCTGACCTCGATCAACTTGATAAATATACGAAAAGGCAAAGAATAATTTTCCCGGAAAATTGAAAAAACCGTAAGCCTATAGCCCATGAAAATATTGATTTTCCCCATAATATAAATTCTCACGAAAGCGCCGGATGTTCGCATATATTACTCCTCGCACTCGCCCTGACCTCGATCAACGCGATAAATATACGAACAGGCAAAGAATAATTTTCCCGGAAAATCGAAAAAACCGTAAGGATATTGCCCATGAAAATAGTGATTTTTCCCCATAAAATAAATTTTCACGAAAGCACAGGATCTTCGCATATATTACTCCTCGTGGACGCCCTGACCTCGATCAACGCGATAGATATACGAAGAGGCAAAGAAAAATTTTCTCGAAAAATCGAAATAACGGTAAGGCTATAGTCCATGAAAATATAGTCCACGCCTTGACCTCGATCAACTTGATAAATATACGAAAAGGCAAAGAATAATTTTCCCGGAAAATTTAAAAAACCGTAAGCCTATAGCCCATGAAAATATTGATTTTCCCCATAATATAAATTCTCACGAAAGCGCCGGATGTTCGCATATATTACTCCTCGCACTCGCCCTGACCTCGATCAACGCGATAAATATACGAAATGGCAAAGAATAATTTTCCCGGAAAATTTAAAAAACCGTAAGCCTATAGCCCATGAAAATATTGCTTTTTCCCCATAATATAAATTCTCACGAAAGCACCAGATCTTCGCATATATTACTCCTCGTGCACGCCCTGACCTCGATCAACGAAGAGGCAAAGAATTATTTTCTTGGAAAATCGAAAAAACGGTAAGGCTATAGCCCATGAAAATATCGATTTTGCTCCGTAAAGTAAATTCTCACGAAAGCACCGGATCTTCGCATATATTACTCCTCGCCCACGCCCTGACCTCGATCAACGCGATAGATATACGAAGAGGCAAAGAAAAATTTTCTCGAAAAATCGAAAAAACGGTAAGGCCCATGAAAATATCGATTTTGCTCCGTAAAGTAAATTCTCACGAAAGCACCGGAACGTCGCATATATTACTCCTCGCGCACGCACTGACCTCGATCAACGCGATATATATACGAAGAGGCAAAGAAAAATTTTCTCGGAAGATCGAAAAAGCGTAAGCCTATAGCCCATGAAAATATTGATTTTTCCCCATAAAATAAATTCTCACGAAAGCGCCGGATCTTCGCATATATTACTCCTCGCGCACGCCTTGACCTCGATCAACTTGATAAATATACGAAAAGGCAAAGAATAATTTTCCCGGAAAATTGAAAAAACCGTAAGCCTATAGCCCATGAAAATATTGATTTTCCCCATAATATAAATTCTCACGGAAGCGCCGGATCTTCGCATATATTACTCCTCGCACACGCCCTGACCTCGATCAACGCTATAAATATACGAACAGGCAAAGAATAATTTTCCCGGAAAATCGAAAAAACCGTAAGCCTATAGCCCATGAAAATATTGATTTTTCCCCATAAAATAAATTCTCACGAAAGCGCCGGATCTTCGCATATATTACTCCTCGCGCACGCCATGACCTCGATCAACTTGATAAATATACGAAAAGGCAAAGAATAATTTTCCCGGAAAATTGAAAAAACCGTAAGCCTATAGCCCATGAAAATATTGATTTTTCCCCATAAAATAAATTCTCACGAAAGCGCCGGATCTTCGCATATATTACTCCTCGCGCACGCCCTGACCTCGATCAACGCGATAAATAATCGAAGAGGCAAAAATAATTTTCTCGGAAGATCGAAAAAACAATAAGCCTATGCCATAAAAATATCGATTTTGCCGCATAAAATTAATTCTCACGAAAGCACAGGATCTTCGCATATAATACTCCTCGCACACGCCCTGACCTCGATCAACGTGATATATATACGAAGAGGCAAAGAAAAATTTTTTCGGGAAATCGAAAAAACCGTAAGCCTATAGCCGACGAAAATATTGATTTTTCCCCATAAAATAAATTCTCACGAAAGCGCCGTATATTCGCATATATTTCTCCTCCCGCACGCACTGACCTCGATCAACGCGATAGATATACGAACAGGCAAAGAATAATTTTCCCGGAAAATCGAAAAAACCGTAAGCCTATAGCCCATGAAAATATTGATTTTGCTCCGTAAAGTAAATTCTCACGAAAGCACAGGATCGTTGCATATATAACTCCTTGTGCACGCCCTGACCTCGATCAACGCGATAGATATACGAAGAGGCAAAGATTAATTTCCTCGGAAAATCGAAAAAACGGTAAGGCTATAGCCCATGAAAATATTGATTTTTCCACATAAAATAAATTCTCACGAAAGCGCCGGATCTTCGCATATATTACTCCTCGTGCACGCCCTGACCTCGATCAACTTGATAAATATACGAAAAGGCAAAGAATAATTTTCCCGGAAAATCGAAAAAACCGTAAGCCTATAGCCCATGAAAATATTGATTTTTCCCCATAAAATAAATTCTCACGAAAGCGCCGGATCTTCGCATATATTACTCCTCGCGCACGCCCTGTCCTCGATCAACGCGATAAATAATCAAAGAGGCAAAGAATAATTTCCTCGGAAAATCGAAAAAACGGTAAGGCTATAGCCCATGAAAATATCGATTTTGCTCCGTACAGTAAATTCTCACGAAAGCATCGGATCTTCGCATATATTACTCCTCGCGCACGGCCTGACCTCGATCAACGCGATAAATATACGAACAGGCAAAGAATAATTTTCCCGGAAAATCGAAAAAACCGTAAGGATATTGCCCATGAAAATAGTGATTTTACCCCATAAAATAAATTTTCACGAAAGCACAGGATCTTCGCATATATTACTCCTCGTGGACGCCCTGACCTCGATCAACGCGATAGATATACGAAGAGGCAAAGAAAAATTTTCTCGAAAAATCGAAATAACGGTAAGGCTATAGTCCATGAAAATATAGTCCACGCCTTGACCTCGATCAACTTGATAAATATACGAAAAGGCAAAGAATAATTTTCCCGGAAAATTTAAAAAACCGTAAGCCTATAGCCCATGAAAATATTGATTTTCCCCATAATATAAATTCTCACGAAAGCGCCGGATGTTCGCATATATTACTCCTCGCACTCGCCCTGACCTCGATCAACGCGATAAATATACGAACAGGCAAAGAATAATTTTCCCGGAACATCGAAAAAACCGTAAGCCTACAGCCCATGAAAATGTCGATTTTGCTCCGTAAAGTAAATTCTCACGAAAGCACCGGATCTTCGCATATATTACTCCTCGCGCACGCCCTGACCTCGATCAACGCGATAAATATACGAACAGGCAAAGAATAATTTTCCCGGAAAATCGAAAAAACCGTAAGGATATTGCCCATGAAAATAGTGATTTTTCCCCATAAAATAAATTTTCACGAAAGCACAGGATCTTCGCATATATTACTCCTCGTGGACGCCCTGACCTCGATCAACGCGATAGATATACGAAGAGGCAAAGAAAAATTTTCTCGAAAAATCGAAATAACGGTAAGGCTATAGTCCATGAAAATATAGTCCACGCCTTGACCTCGATCAACTTGATAAATATACGAAAAGGCAAAGAATAATTTTCCCGGAAAATTTAAAAAACCGTAAGCCTATAGCCCATGAAAATATTGATTTTCCCCATAATATAAATTCTCACGAAAGCGCCGGATGTTCGCATATATTACTCCTCGCACTCGCCCTGACCTCGATCAACGCGATAAATATACGAAAAGGCAAAGAATAATTTTCCCGGAAAATTTAAAAAACCGTAAGCCTATAGCCCATGAAAATATTGCTTTTTCCCCATAATATAAATTCTCACGAAAGCACCAGATCTTCGCATATATTACTCCTCGTGCACGCCCTGACCTCGATCAACGAAGAGGCAAAGAATTATTTTCTCGGAAGATCGAAAAAGCGTAAGCCTATAGCCCATGAAAATATTGATTTTTCCCCATAAAATAAATTCTCACGAAAGCGCCGGATCTCCGCATATATTACTCCTCGCGCACGCCTTGACCTCGATCAACTTGATAAATATACGAAAAGGCAAAGAATAATTTTCCCGGAAAATTGAAAAAACCGTAAGCCTATAGCCCATGAAAATATTGATTTTCCCCATAATATAAATTCTCACGAAAGCGCCGGATCTTCGCATATATTACTCCTCGCACACGCCCTGACCTCGATCAACGCTATAAATATACGAACAGGCAAAGAATAATTTTCCCGGAAAATCGAAAAAACCGTAAGCCTATAGCCCATGAAAATATTGATTTTTCCCCATAAAATAAATTCTCACGAAAGCGCCGGATCTTCGCATATATTACTCCTCGCGCACGCCATGACCTCGATCAACTTGATAAATATACGAAAAGGCAAAGAATAATTTTCCCGGAAAATTGAAAAAACCGTAAGCCTATAGCCCATGAAAATATTGATTTTTCCCCATAAAATAAATTCTCACGAAAGCGCCGGATCTTCGCATATATTACTCCTCGCGCACGCCCTGACCTCGATCAACGCGATAAATAATCAAAGAGGCAAAAATAATTTTCTCGGAAGATCGAAAAAACAATAAGCCTATGCCATAAAAATATCGATTTTGCCGCATAAAATTAATTCTCACGAAAGCACAGGATCTTCGCATATAATACTCCTCGCGCACGCCCTGACCTCGATCAACGTGATATATATACGAAGAGGCAAAGAAAAATTTTTTCGGGAAATCGAAAAAACCGTAAGCCTATAGCCGACGAAAATATTGATTTTTCCCCATAAAATAAATTCTCACGAAAGCGCCGTATATTCGCATATATTTCTCCTCCCGCACGCACTGACCTCGATCAACGCGATAGATATACGAACAGGCAAAGAATAATTTTCCCGGAAAATCGAAAAAACCGTAAGCCTATAGCCCATGAAAATATTGATTTTTCCCCATAAAATAAATTCTCACGAAAGCGCCGGATCTTCGCATATATTACTCCTCGCGCACGCCCTGCCCTCGATCAACGCGATAGATATACGAACAGGCAAAGAATAATTTTCCCGGAAAATCGAAAAAACCGTAAGCCTATAGACCATGAAAATATTGATTTTTCCCCATAAAATAAATTCTCACGATAGCGCCGGATCTTCGCATATATTACTCCTCGTGCACGCCCTGACCTCGATCAACGCGATAGATATACGAAGAGGCAAAGAAAAATTTTCTCGAAAAATCGAAATAACGGTAAGGCTATAGTCCATGAAAATATCGATTTTGCTCCGTAAAGTAAATTCTCACGAAAGCACCGGAACGTCGCATATATTACTCCTCGCGCACGCGCTGACCTCGATCAACGCGATATACATACGAAGAGGCAAAGAAAAATTTTCTCGGAAAATCGAAAAAAAACGGTAAGGCTATTGCCCATGAAAATATCGATTTTGCTCCGTAAAGTAAATTCTCGCGAAAGCACCGGATCTTCGCATATATTACTCCTTGTGCACGCCCTGACCTCGATCAACGCGATAGATATACGAAGAGGCAAAGAATAATTTTCTAGGAAAATCGAAAAAACCGTAAGCCTATAGCCCATGAAAATATTGATTTTTCCCCATAAAATAAATTCTCACGAAAGCGCCGGATCTTCGCATATATTACTCCTCGTGCACGCCCTGACCTCGATCAACTTGATAAATATACGAAAAGGCAAAGAATAATTTTCCCGGAAAATTGAAAAAACCGTAAGCCTATAAGCCCATGAAAATATTGATTTTCCCCATAATATAAATTCTCACGAAAGCGCCGGATGTTCGCATATATTACTCCTCGCACTCGCCCTGACCTCGATCAACGCGATAAATATACGAACAGGCAAAGAATAATTTTCCCGGAAAATCGAAAAAACCGTAAGCCTATAGCCCATGAAAATATTGATTTTTCCCCATAAAATAAATTCTCACGAAAGCGCCGGATCTTCGCATATATTACTCCTCGCGCACGCCCTGACCTCGATCAACGCGATAAATAATCAAAGAGGCAAAGAATAATTTCCTCGTAAAATCGAAAAAACGGTAAGGCTATAGCCCATGAAAATATCGATTTTGCTCCGTACAGTAAATTCTCGCGAAAGCACCGGATCTTCGCATATATTACTCCTCACGCACGCCCTGACCTCGATCAACGCGATATATATACGAAGAGGCAAATAAAAATTTTCTAGGAAAATCGAAAAAACCGTAAGCCTATAGCCCATGAAAATATTGAATTTTCCCCATAAAATAAATTCTCACGAAAGCGCCGGATCTTCGCATATATTACTCCTCGCGCACGCCCTGAGCTCGGTCAACTTGATAAATATACGAAAAGGCAAAGAATAATTTTCCCGGAAAATTGAAAAAACCGTAAGCCTATAGCCCATGAAAATATTGATTTTCCCCATAATATAAATTCTCACGAAAGCGCCGGATGTTCGCATATATTACTCCTCGCACTCGCCCTGACCTCGATCAACGCGATAAATATACGAACAGGCAAAGAATAATTTTCCCGGAAAATCGAAAAAACCGTAAGCCTATAGCCCATGAAAATATTGATTTTTCCCCATAAAAGAAATTCTCACGAAAGCGCCGGATCTTCGCATATATTACTCCTCGCGCACGCCCTGACCTCGATCAACGCGATAAATATACGAAAAGGCAAAGAATAATTTTCCCGGAAAATTGAAAAAACCGTAAGCCTATAGCCCATGAAAATATTGATTTTTCCCCATAAAATAAATTCTCACGAAAGCGCCGGATCTTCGCAGATATTACTCCTCGCGCACGCCCTGACCTCGATCAACGCGATACATAATCGAAGAGGCAAAAAATAATTTTCTCGGAAAATCGAAAAAACGGTAAGCCTATAGCCCATGAAAATATCGATTTTGCTCCGTAAAGTAAATTTTCACGAAAGCACCGGATCTTCGCATATAATACTCTTCGCGCACGCCCTGACCTCGATCAACGCGATAGATATACGAAGAGGCAAAAAATAATTTTTTCGGAAAATCGAAAAAACGGTGTGGCTATAGCCCATGAAAATATCGATTTTGCTCTGTAAACTAAATTCTCACGAAAGCACAGGATCTTCGCATATATTACTCCTCGCGCACGCCCTGACCTCGATCAACGCGATAGATATACGAAGAGGCAAAGAATAATTTTCTCGGAAAATCGAAAAAACGGTAAGGCTATAGCCCACGAAAATATCGATTTTCTCCGTAAAGTAAATTCTCACGAAAGCAGCGGATCTTCGCATATATTACTCCTCGCGCACGCCCTGACGTCGATCAACGCGATATATATACGAAGAGGCAAAGAAAAATTTTCTCGGAAAATCGAAAAAACGATAAGGCTATATAGCCCATGAAAATATCGATTTTGCTCCATAAAGTAAATTCTCACGAAAGTACCGGATCTTCGCATATATATGACTCCTCGCGCACGCCCTGACCTCGATCTACGCGACAGATATACGAAGAGGCAAAGAATAATTTTCCCGGAAAATCGAAACAACGGTCATGCTATAGCCCATGAAAATATCGATTTTGCTTCGTAAAGCAAATTCTCACGAAAGCACAGGATCTTCGCATATATTACTCCTCGCGCACGCCCTGACCTCGATCAACGCGATAGATATACGAAGAGGCAAAGAAAAATTTTCTCGGAAAATCGAAAAAACCGCAAGCCTATAGCCCATGAAAATATTGATTGTTCCCCATAAAATAAATTCTCACGAAAGCGCCGGATCTTCGCATATATTACTCCTCGCGCACGCCCTGACCTCGATCAACTTGATAAATATACGAAAAGGCAAAGAATAATTTTCTCGGAAAATTGAAAAAACCATAAGCCTATAGCCGATGAAAATATTGATTTTTCCCCATAATATAAATTCTCACGAAAGCGCCGGATCTTCGCAGATATTACTCCTCGCGCACGCCCTGACCTCGATCAACGCGATACATAATCGAAGAGGCAAAAAATAATTTTCTCGGAAAATCGAAAAAACTGTAAGGCTATAGCCCATGAAAATATCGATTTTGCTCGGTAAACTAAATTCCCACGAAAGCACAGGATCTTCGCAAATATTACTCCTCGCGCACGCCCTGACCTCGATCAACGCGATAGATATAAGAAGAGGCAAAGAATAATTTTCTCGGAAAATCGAAAAAACGGTAAGGCTATAGCCCATGAAAATATCGATTTTGCTCCGTAAAGTAAATTCTCACGAAAGCACCGGATCTTCGCATATATTATTCCTCGCGCACGCCCTGACCTCGATCAACGCGATAAATATACGAACAGGCAAAGAATAATTTTCCCGGAAAATCGAAAGAACGGTAAGGCTATAGCCCATGAAAATATAAATTTTGCTCCGTAAAGTAAATTCTAGCGAAAGCACAGGATCTTCGCATATATTACTCCTCGCGCACGCCCTGACCTCGATCAACGCGATAGATATACGAAGAGGCAAAGAAATATTTTCTCGGAAAATCGAAAAAACGGTAAGGCTATAGCCCATGAAAATGTCAATTTTGCTCCGTAAAGTAAATTCTCACGAAAGCACCGGAACTTCGCATATATTACTCCTCGTGCACGCACTGACCTCGATCTACGCGATAGATATACGAAGAGACAAAGAATAATTTTCCCGGAAAATCGAAAAAACGGTAAGGCTATAGCCCATGAAAATATCGATTTTGCTCAGTAAAGTAAATTCTCACGAAAGCACTGGATCTTCGCATATATTACTCCTCGCGCACGCCCTGACCTCGATCAACGCGATAGATATACGAAGAGGCAAAAAAAAATTTTCTCGGAAAATCGAAAAAACGGTAAGGTTTATAGCCCATGAAAATATCGATTTTTCTCCGTAAACTAAATTTTCACGAAAGCACAGGATCTTCGCATATATTACTCTTCGCGCACGCCCTGACCTCGATCAACGCGATATATATACGAAGAGGCATGGAATAATTTTCCCGGAAAATCGAAAAAACGGTAAGGCTATAGCCCATGAAAATATCGATTTTGCTCCGTAAAATAAATTCTCACGAAAGCACAGGATCTTCGCATATATTACTCCTCGCGCACGCCCTGACCTCGATCAACGCGATAGATAAACGAAGAGGCAAAGAAAAATTTTCTCGGAAAATCGAAAAAACGGTAAGGCTATAGCCCATGAAAATATCGACTTTGCTCCGTAAAGTAAATTCTCACGAAAGCGCCGGATCTTCGCATATATTACTCCTCGCGCACGCCCTGACCTCGGTCAACGCGATACATAATGGAAGAGGCAAAGAATAATTTTCCCGGAAAATCGAAAGAACGGTAAGGCTATATCCCATGAAAATATCAATTTTGCTCCGTAAACTAAATTTTCACGAAAGCACCGGAACGTCGCATATATTACTCTTCGCGCACGCCCCGACCTCGATCAACGCGATGCACAATCGAAGAGGCAAAAAATAATTTTCTCGGAAAATCGAAAAAACGGTAAGCCTATAGCCCATGAAAATATCGATTTTTCTCCGTAAACTAAATTCTCACGAAAGCACAGGATCTTCGCATATATTACTCCTCGCGCACGCCCTGACCTCGGTCAACGCGATACATAATGGAAGAGGCAAAGAATAATTTTCCCGGAAAATCGAAAGAACGGTAAGGCTATATCCCATGAAAATATCAATTTTGCTCCGTAAAGTAAATTCTCACGAAAGCACCGGAACGTCGCATATATTACTCCGCGCGCACGCCCTGACTTCGATCAACGCGATATATATACGAAGAGGCAAAGAAAAATTTTCTCGGAAAATCGGAAAAACGGTAAGGCTATAGCCCACGAAAATATCGATTTTGCTCCGTAAAGTAAATTCTCACGAAAGCACCGGATCTTCGCATATATTACTCCTCGTGCACGCCCTGACCTCGATCTACGCGATAGATATACGAAGAGGCAAAGAATAATTTTCCCGGAAAATCGAAAGAACGGTAATGCTATAGCCCATGAAAATATCGATTTTGCTCCGTAAAGTAAATTCTCACGAAAGCACAGGATCTTCGCATATATTACTCCTCGCGCACGCCCTGACCTCGATCAACGCGATAGATAAACGAAGAGGCAAAGAAAAATTTTCTCGGAAAATCGAAAAAACGGTAAGGCTATAGCCCATGAAAATATCGACTTTGCTCCGTAAAGTAAATTCTCACGAAAGCACAGGATCTTCGCATATAATACTCCTCGCGCACGCCCTGACCTCGATCAACTTGATAAATATACGAAAAGGAAAAGAATAATTTTCCCGGAAAATTGAAAAAACCGTAAGCCATAGCCCATGAAAATATTGATTTTTCCCCATAATATAAATTCTCACGAAAGCGCCCGATCTTGGCAGATATTACTCCTCGCGCACGCCCTGACCTCGATCAACGCGATACATAATCGAAGAGGCAAAAAATAATTTTCTCGGAAAATCGAAAAAACGGTAAGCCTATAGCCCATGAAAACATCGATTTTGCTCCGTAAAGTAAATTTTCACGAAAGCACCGGATCTTCGCATATAATACTCTTCGCGCACGCCCTGACCTCCATCAACGCGATAGATATACGAAGAGGCAAAAAATAATTTTTCGGAAAATCGAAAAAACGGTAAGGCTATAGCCCATGAAAATATCGATTTTGCTCGGTAAACTAAATTCTCACGAAAGCACAGGATCTTCGCATATATTACTCCTCGCGCGCGCCCTGACCTCGATCAACGCGATAGATATACGAAGAGGCAAAAAATAATTTTCTCGGAAAATCGAAAAAACGGTAAGGCTATATATAGCCCATGAAAATATCGATTTTGCTCCGTAAACTAAATTTTCTCGAAAGCACAGGATCTTCGCATATATTATTCCTCGCGCACGCCCTGACCTCGATCAACGCGATAAATATACGAACAGGCAAAGAATAATTTTCCCGGAAAATCGAAAGAACGGTAAGGCTATAGCCCATGAAAATATAAATTTTGCTCCGTAAAGTAAATTCTAGCGAAAGCACAGGATCTTCGCATATATTACACCTAGCGCACGCCCTGACCTCGATCAACGCGATAGATATACGAAGAGGCAAAGAAATATTTTCTCGGAAAATCGAAAAAACGGTAAGGCTATAGCCCATGAAAATATCGACTTTGCTCCGTAAAGTAAATTCTCACGAAAGCACAGGATCTTCGCATATAATACTACTCGCGCACGCCCTGACCTCGATCAACGCGATATATATACGAAGAGGCAAAGAAAAATTTTCTCGGAAAATCGAAAAAACCGTAATCCTATAACCCATGAAAATATTGATTTTTCCCCATAAAATAAATTCTCAGGAAAGCGCCGGATCTTCGCATATATTACTCCTCGCGCACGCCCTGACCTCGATCAACTTGTAATATATACGAAAAGGCAAAGAATAATTTCCCGGAAAATTGAAAAAACCGTAAGCCTATACCCATGAAAATATTGATTTTTCCCCATAATATAAATTCTCACGAAAGCGCCCGATCTTGGCAGATATTACTCCTCGCGCACGCCCTGACCTCGATCAACGCGATACATAATCGAAGAGGCAAAAAATAATTTTCTCGGAAAATCGAAAAAACGGTAAGCCTATAGCCCATGAAAACATCGATTTTGCTCCGTAAAGTAAATTTTCACGAAAGCACCGGATCTTCGCATATAATACTCTTCGCGCACGCCCTGACCTCCATCAACGCGATAGATATACGAAGAGGCAAAAAATAATTTTTCGGAAAATCGAAAAAACGGTAAGGCTATAGCCCATGAAAATATCGATTTTGCTCGGTAAACTAAATTCTCACGAAAGCACAGGATCTTCGCATATATTACTCCTCGCGCGCGCCCTGACCTCGATCAACGCGATAGATATACGAAGAGGCAAAGAATAATTTTCTCGGAAAATCGAAAAAACGGTAAGGCTATAGCCCATGAAAATATCGATTTTGCTCCGTAAAGTAAATTCTCACGAAAGCACCGGATCTTCGCATATATTACTCCTCGCGCACGCCCTGATCTCGATCAACGCGATATATATAAGAAGAGGCAAAGAAAAATTTTCTCGGCAAATCGAAAAAACGGTAAGGCTATAGCCCATGAAAATATCGACTTTGCTCCGTAAAGTAAATTCTCACGAAAGCACAGGATCTTCGCATATAATACTACTCGCGCACGCCCTGACCTCGATCAACGCGATATATATACGAAGAGGCAAAGAAAAATTTTCTCGGAAAATCGAAAAAACCGTAATCCTATAACCCATAAAAATATTGATTTTTCCCCATAAAATAAATTCTCAGGAAAGCGCCGGATCTTCGCATATATTACTCCTCGCGCACGCCCTGACCTCGATCAACTTGTAATATATACGAAAAGGCAAAGAATAATTTCCCGGAAAATTTAAAAAACCGTAAGCCTATAGCCCATGAATATATTGATTTTTCCCCATAATATAAATTCTCACGAAAGCGCCGGATCTTCGCATATATTACTCTTAGCGCACGCCCCGACCTCGATCAACGCGATACATAATCGAAGAGGCAAAAAATAATTTTCTCGGAAAATCGAAAAAACGGTAAGGCTATATATAGCCCATGAAAATATCGATTTTGCTCCGTAAACTAAATTTTCTCGAAAGCACAGGATCTTCGCATATATTATTCCTCGCGCACGCCCTGACCTCGATCAACGCGATAAATATACGAACAGGCAAAGAATAATTTTCCCGGAAAATCGAAAGAACGGTAAGGCTATAGCCCATGAAAATATAAATTTTGCTCCGTAAAGTAAATTCTAGCGAAAGCACAGGATCTTCGCATATATTACACCTAGCGCACGCCCTGACCTCGATCAACGCGATAGATATACGAAGAGGCAAAGAAATATTTTCTCGGAAAATCGAAAAAACGGTAAGGCTATAGCCCATGAAAATATCGATTTTGCTCCGTAAAGTAAATTCTCACGAAAGCACAGGATCTTCGCATATATTACTCCTCGCGCACGCCTTGACCTCGATCAACGCGATAGATATACGAAGAGGCAAAAGAAAATTTTCTCGGAAAATCGAAAAAACGGTAAGGCTATAGCCCATGAAAATATCGATTTTGCTCCGTAAAGTAAATTCTCACGAAAGCACCGGATCTTCGCATATATTACTCCTCGCGCACGCCCTGACCTCGATCAACGCGATAGATATACGAAGAGGCAAAAAAAATTTTTCTCGGAAAATCGAAAAAACGGTAAGCCTATAGCCCATGAAAATATTGATTTTTCCCCATAAAATAAATTCTCACGAAAGCGCCGGATCTTCGCATATATTACTCCTCGCGCACGCCCTGACCTCGATCAACTTGATAAATATACGAAAAGGCAAAGAATAATTTTCCCGGACAATTGAAAAAACCGTAAGCCTATAGCCCATGAAAATATTGATTTTTCCCCATAACATAAATTCTCACGAAAGCGCCCGATCTTGGCAGATATTACTCCTCGCGCACGCCCTGACCTCGATCAACGCGATACATAATCGAAGAGGCAAAAAATAATTTTCTCGGAAAATCGAAAAAACGGTAAGCCTATATCCCATGAAAACATCGATTTTGCTCCGTAAAGTAAATTTTCACGAAAGCACCGGATCTTCGCATATAATACTCTTCGCGCACGCCCTGACCTCGATCAACGCGATAGATATACGAAGAGGCAAAAAATAATTTTTCGGAAAATCGAAAAAACGGTAAGGCTATAGCCCATGAAAATATCGATTTTGCTCGGTAAACTAAATTCTCACGAAAGCACAGGATCTTCGCATATATTACTCCTCGCGCACGCCCTGACCTCGATCAACGCGATAGATAAACGAAGAGGCAAAGAAAATTTTCTCGGAAAATCGAAAAAACGGTAAGGCTATAGCCCATGAAAATATCGACTTTGCTCCGTAAAGTAAATTGTCACGAAAGCACAGGATCTTCGCATATAATACACCTCGCGCACGCCCTGACCTCGATCAACGCGATAGATATACGAAGAGGCAAAGAATAATTTTCTCGGAAAATCGAAAAAACGGTAAGGCTATAGCCCATGAAAATATCGATTTTGCTCCGTAAAGTAAATTCTCACGAAAGCAGCGGATCTTCGCATATATTACTCCTCGCGCACGCCCTGACCTCGATCAACGCGATAGATATACGAAGAGGCAAAGAAAAATTTTCTCGAAAAATCGAAAAAACGGTAAGGCTATAGCCCATGAAAATATCGATTTTGCTCCGTAAAGTAAATTCTCACGAAAGCACCGGATCTTCGCATATATTACTCCTCGCGCACGCCCTGACCTCGATCAACGCGATATATATAAGAAGAGGCAAAGAAAAATTTTCTCGGCAAATCGAAAAAACGGTAAGGCTATAGCCCATGAAAATATCGACTTTGCTCCGTAAAGTAAATTCTCACGAAAGCACAGGATCTTCGCATATAATACTACTCGCGCACGCCCTGACCTCGATCAACGCGATATATATACGAAGAGGCAAAGAAAAATTTTCTCGGAAAATCGAAAAAACCGTAATCCTATAACCCATGAAAATATTGATTTTTCCCCATAAAATAAGTTCTCAGGAAAGCGCCGGATCTTCGCATATATTACTCCTCGCGCACGCCCTGACCTCGATCAACTTGTAATATATACGAAAAGGCAAAGAATAATTTGCCGGAAAATTTAAAAAACCGTAAGCCTATAGCCCATGAATATATGGCTTTTTCCCCATAATATAAATTCTCACGAAAGCGCCGGATCTTCGCATATATTACTCCTCGCGCACGCCCTGACCTCGATCAACGCGATAGATATACGAAGAGGCAAAGAAAAATTTTCTCGAAAAATCGAAATAACGGTAAGGCTATAGCCCATGAAAATATCGATTTTGCTCCGTAAAGTAAATTCTCACGAAAGCACCGGAACGTCGCATATATTACTCCTCGCGCACGCGCTGACCTCGATCAACGCGATATACATACGAAGAGGCAAAGAAAGATTTTCTCGGAAAATCGAAAAAACGGTAAGGCTATAGCCCATGAAAATATCGATTTTGCTCCGTAAAGTAAATTCTCGCGAAAGCACCGGATCTTCGCATATATTACTCCTTGTGCACGCCCTGACCTCGATCAACGCGATAGATATACTAAGAGGCAAAGAAAAATTTTCTATGAAAATCGAAAAAACCATAAGCCTATAGCCCATGAAAATATTGATTTTTCCCCATAAAATAAATTCTCACGAAAGCGCCGGATCTTCGCATATATTACTCCTCGCGCACGCCTTGACCTCGATCAACTTGATAAATATACGAAAAGGCAAAGAAAAATTTTCCCGGAAAATTTAAAAAACCGTAAGCCTATAGCCCATGAAAATATTGCTTTTTCCCCATAATATAAATTCTCACGAAAGCACCAGATCTTCGCATATATTACTCCTCGTGCACGCCCTGACCTCGATCAACGAAGAGGCAAAGAATTATTTTCTTGGAAAATCGAAAAAACGGTAAGGCTATAGCCCATGAAAATATCGATTTTGCTCCGTAAAGTAAATTCTCACGAAAGCACCGGATCTTCGCATATATTACTCCTCGCCCACGCCCTGACCTTGATCAACGCGATAGATATACGAAGAGGCAAAGAAAAATTTTCTCGAAAAATCGAAAAAACGGTAAGGCTATAGCCCATGAAAATATCGATTTTGCTCCGTAAAGTAAATTCTCACGAAAGCACCGGAACGTCGCATATATTACTCCTCGCGCACGCCCTGACCTCGATCAACGCGATATATATACGAAGAGGCAAAGAAAAATTTTCTCGGAAGATCGAAAAAAACCGTAAGCCTATAGCCCATGAAAATATTGATTTTTCCCCATAAAATAAATTCTCACGAAAGCGCCGGATCTTCGCATATATTACTCCTCGCGCACGCCCTGACCTCGATCAACTTGATAAATATACGAAAAGGCAAAGAATAATTTTCCCGGAAAATTGAAAAAACCGTAAGCCTATAGCCCATGAAAATATTGATTTTCCCCATAATATAAATTCTCACGAAAGCGCCGGATCTTCGCATATATTACTCCTCGTGCACGCCCTGACCTCGATCAACGAAGAGGCAAAGAATTATTTTCTTGGAAAATCGAAAAAACGGTAAGGCTATAGCCCATGAAAATATCGATTTTGCTCCGTAAAGTAAATTCTCACGAAAGCACCGGATCTTCGCATATATTACTCCTCGCCCACGCCCTGACCTTGATCAACGCGATAGATATACGAAGAGGCAAAGAAAAATTTTCTCGAAAAATCGAAAAAACGGTAAGGCTATAGCCCATGAAAATATCGATTTTGCTCCGTAAAGTAAATTCTCACGAAAGCACCGGAACGTCGCATATATTACTCCTCGCGCACGCCCTGACCTCGATCAACGCGATATATATACGAAGAGGCAAAGAAAAATTTTCTCGGAAGATCGAAAAAACCGTAAGCCTATAGCCCATGAAAATATTGATTTTTCCCCATAAAATAAATTCTCACGAAAGCGCCGGATCTTCGCATATATTACTCCTCGCGCACGCCCTGACCTCGATCAACTTGATAAATATACGAAAAGGCAAAGAATAATTTTCCCGGAAAATTGAAAAAACCGTAAGCCTATAGCCCATGAAAATATTGATTTTCCCCATAATATAAATTCTCACGAAAGCGCCGGATCTTCGCATATATTACTCCTCGCCTACGCCCTGACCTCGATCAACGCTATAAATATACGAAAAGGCAAAGGATAATTTTCCCGGAAAATCGAAAAAACCGTAAGCCTATAGCCCATGAAAATATTGATTTTTCCCCATAAAATAAATTCTCACGAAAGCGCCGGATCTTCGCATATATTACTCCTCGCGCACGCCCTGACCTCGATCAACGCGATAAATAATCAAAGAGGCAAAAATAATTTTCTCGGAAGATCGAAAAAACAATAAGCCTATACCATAAAAATATCGATTTTGCCGCATAAAATAAATTCTCACGAAAGCACAAGATCTTCGCATATAATACTCCTCGCGCACGCCCTGACCTCGATCAACGCGATATATATACGAAGAGGCAAAGAAAAATTTTTTCGGGAAATCGAAAAAACCGTAAGCCTATAGCCCACGAAAATATTGATTTTTCCCCATAAAATAAATTCTCACGAAAGCGCCGTATCTTCGCATATATTTCTCCTCGCGCACGCACTGACCTCGATCAACGCGGTAGATATACGAACAGGCAAAGAATAATTTTCCCGGAAAATCGAAAAAACCGTAAGCCTATAGCTCATGAAAATATTGATTTTTCCCCATAAAATAAATTCTCACGAAAGCGCCGGATCTTCGCATATATTACTCCTCGCGCACGCCCTGACCTCGATCAACGCGATAAATATACGAAATGGCAAAGAATAATTTTCTCGGAAAATCGAAAAAAAAACGTAAGCCTATAGCCCATGAAAATATTGATTTTTCCCCATAAAATAAATTCTCACGAAAGCGCCGTATCTTCGCATATATTTCTCCTCGCGCACGCACTGACCTCGATCAACGCGATAGATATACGAACAGGCAAAGAATAATTTTCCCGGAAAATCGAAAAACCGTAAGCCTATAGCCCATGAAAATATTGATTTTTCCCCATAAAAAAAATTCTCACGAAAGCGCCGGATCTTCGCATATATTACTCCTCGCGCACGCCCTGACCTCGTTCAACGCGATAGATATACGAAGAGGCAAAGAAAAATTTTCTCGAAAAATCGAAATAACGGTAAGGCTATAGTCCATGAAAATATCGATTTTGCTCCGTAAAGTAAATTCTCACGAAAGCACCGGAACGTCGCATATATTACTCCTCGCGCACGCGCTGACCTCGATCAACGCGATATACATACGAAGAGGCAAAGAAAAATTTTCTCGGAAAATCGAAAAAACGGTAAGGCTATAGCGCATGAAAATATCGATTTTGCTCCGTAAAGTAAATTCTCACGAAAGCACCGGATCTTCGCATATATTACTCCTCGTGCACGCACTGATGTCGATCAACGCGATATATATACGAAGAGGCAAAGAAAAACATTCTAGGAAAATCGAAAAAAACGGTAAGGCTATAGCCCATGAAAATATCGATTTTGCTCCGTAAAGTAAATTCTCACGAAAGCACCGCATCTTCGCATATATTACTCCTCGTGCACGCACTGATGTCGATCAACGCGATATATATACGAAGAGGCAAAGAAAAATTTTCTCGGAAAATCGAAAAAACGGTAAGGCTATAGCCCATGAAAATATCGATTTTGCTCCGTAAAGTAAATTCTCACGAAAGCACAGGATCGTTGCATATATAACTCCTTGTGCACGCCCTGACCTCGATCAACGCGATAGATATACGAAGAGGCAAAGATTAATTTCCTCGGAAAATCGAAAAAACGGTAAGGCTATAGCCCATGAAAATGTCGATTTTGCTCCGTAAAGTAAATTCTCACGAAAGCACCGGAACTTCGCATATATTACTCCTCGCGCACGCCCTGACCTCGATCCACGCGATATCTATATGAAGAGGCAAAGAAAAATTTTCTAGGAAAATCGAAAAAACCGTAAGCCTATAGCCCATGAAAATATTGATTTTTCCACATAAAATAAATTCTCACGAAAGCGCCGGATCTTCGCATATATTACTCCTCGTGCACGCCCTGACCTCGATCAACTTGATAAATATACGAAAAGGCAAAGAATAATTTTCCCGGAAAATCGAAAAAACCGTAAGCCTATAGCCCATGAAAATATTGATTTTTCCCCATAAAATAAATTCTCACGAAAGCGCCGGATCTTCGCATATATTACTCCTCGCGCACGCCCTGACCTCGATCAACGCGATAAATAATCAAAGAGGCAAAGAATAATTTCCTCGGAAAATCGAAAAAACGGTAAGGCTATAGCCCATGAAAATATCGATTTTGCTCCGTACAGTAAATTCTCACGAAAGCATCGGATCTTCGCATATATTACTCCTCGCGCACGGCCTGACCTCGATCAACGCGATATATATACGAAGAGGCAAATAAAAATTTTCTAGGAAAATCGAAAAAACCGTAAGCCTATAGCCCATGAAAATATTGATTTTTCCCCATAAAATAAATTCTCACGAAAGCGCCGGATCTTCGCATATATTACTCCTCGCGCACGCCCTGACCTCGATCAACTTGATAAATATACGAAAAGGCAAAGAATAATTTTCCCGGAAAATTGAAAAAACCGTAAGCCTATAGCCCATGAAAATATTGATTTTCCCCATAATATAAATTCTCACGAAAGCGCCGGATGTTCGCATATATTACTCCTCGCACTCGCCCTGACCTCGATCAACGCGATAAATATACGAACAGGCAAAGAATAATTTTCCCGGAAAATCGAAAAAACCGTAAGGATATTGCCCATGAAAATAGTGATTTTTCCCCATAAAATAAATTTTCACGAAAGCACAGGATCTTCGCATATATTACTCCTCGTGGACGCCCTGACCTCGATCAACGCGATAGATATACGAAGAGGCAAAGAAAAATTTTCTCGAAAAATCGAAATAACGGTAAGGCTATAGTCCATGAAAATATAGTCCACGCCTTGACCTCGATCAACTTGATAAATATACGAAAAGGCAAAGAATAATTTTCCCGGAAAATTTAAAAAACCGTAAGCCTATAGCCCATGAAAATATTGATTTTCCCCATAATATAAATTCTCACGAAAGCGCCGGATGTTCGCATATATTACTCCTCGCACTCGCCCTGACCTCGATCAACGCGATAAATATACGAAATGGCAAAGAATAATTTTCCCGGAAAATTTAAAAAACCGTAAGCCTATAGCCCATGAAAATATTGCTTTTTCCCCATAATATAAATTCTCACGAAAGCACCAGATCTTCGCATATATTACTCCTCGTGCACGCCCTGACCTCGATCAACGAAGAGGCAAAGAATTATTTTCTTGGAAAATCGAAAAAACGGTAAGGCTATAGCCCATGAAAATATCGATTTTGCTCCGTAAAGTAAATTCTCACGAAAGCACCGGATCTTCGCATATATTACTCCTCGCCCACGCCCTGACCTCGATCAACGCGATAGATATACGAAGAGGCAAAGAAAAATTTTCTCGAAAAATCGAAAAAACGGTAAGGCCCATGAAAATATCGATTTTGCTCCGTAAAGTAAATTCTCACGAAAGCACCGGAACGTCGCATATATTACTCCTCGCGCACGCACTGACCTCGATCAACGCGATATATATACGAAGAGGCAAAGAAAAATTTTCTCGGAAGATCGAAAAAGCGTAAGCCTATAGCCCATGAAAATATTGATTTTTCCCCATAAAATAAATTCTCACGAAAGCGCCGGATCTTCGCATATATTACTCCTCGCGCACGCCTTGACCTCGATCAACTTGATAAATATACGAAAAGGCAAAGAATAATTTTCCCGGAAAATTGAAAAAACCGTAAGCCTATAGCCCATGAAAATATTGATTTTCCCCATAATATAAATTCTCACGGAAGCGCCGGATCTTCGCATATATTACTCCTCGCACACGCCCTGACCTCGATCAACGCTATAAATATACGAACAGGCAAAGAATAATTTTCCCGGAAAATCGAAAAAACCGTAAGCCTATAGCCCATGAAAATATTGATTTTTCCCCATAAAATAAATTCTCACGAAAGCGCCGGATCTTCGCATATATTACTCCTCGCGCACGCCATGACCTCGATCAACTTGATAAATATACGAAAAGGCAAAGAATAATTTTCCCGGAAAATTGAAAAAACCGTAAGCCTATAGCCCATGAAAATATTGATTTTTCCCCATAAAATAAATTCTCACGAAAGCGCCGGATCTTCGCATATATTACTCCTCGCGCACGCCCTGACCTCGATCAACGCGATAAATAATCGAAGAGGCAAAAATAATTTTCTCGGAAGATCGAAAAAACAATAAGCCTATGCCATAAAAATATCGATTTTGCCGCATAAAATTAATTCTCACGAAAGCACAGGATCTTCGCATATAATACTCCTCGCACACGCCCTGACCTCGATCAACGTGATATATATACGAAGAGGCAAAGAAAAATTTTTTCGGGAAATCGAAAAAACCGTAAGCCTATAGCCGACGAAAATATTGATTTTTCCCCATAAAATAAATTCTCACGAAAGCGCCGTATATTCGCATATATTTCTCCTCCCGCACGCACTGACCTCGATCAACGCGATAGATATACGAACAGGCAAAGAATAATTTTCCCGGAAAATCGAAAAAACCGTAAGCCTATAGCCCATGAAAATATTGATTTTGCTCCGTAAAGTAAATTCTCACGAAAGCACAGGATCGTTGCATATATAACTCCTTGTGCACGCCCTGACCTCGATCAACGCGATAGATATACGAAGAGGCAAAGATTAATTTCCTCGGAAAATCGAAAAAACGGTAAGGCTATAGCCCATGAAAATATTGATTTTTCCACATAAAATAAATTCTCACGAAAGCGCCGGATCTTCGCATATATTACTCCTCGTGCACGCCCTGACCTCGATCAACTTGATAAATATACGAAAAGGCAAAGAATAATTTTCCCGGAAAATCGAAAAAACCGTAAGCCTATAGCCCATGAAAATATTGATTTTTCCCCATAAAATAAATTCTCACGAAAGCGCCGGATCTTCGCATATATTACTCCTCGCGCACGCCCTGTCCTCGATCAACGCGATAAATAATCAAAGAGGCAAAGAATAATTTCCTCGGAAAATCGAAAAAACCGTAAGCCTATAGCCCATGAAAATGTCGATTTTGCTCCGTAAAGTAAATTCTCACGAAAGCACCGGATCTTCGCATATATTACTCCTCGCGCACGCCCTGACCTCGATCAACGCGATAAATATACGAACAGGCAAAGAATAATTTTCCCGGAAAATCGAAAAAACCGTAAGGATATTGCCCATGAAAATAGTGATTTTTCCCCATAAAATAAATTTTCACGAAAGCACAGGATCTTCGCATATATTACTCCTCGTGGACGCCCTGACCTCGATCAACGCGATAGATATACGAAGAGGCAAAGAAAAATTTTCTCGAAAAATCGAAATAACGGTAAGGCTATAGTCCATGAAAATATAGTCCACGCCTTGACCTCGATCAACTTGATAAATATACGAAAAGGCAAAGAATAATTTTCCCGGAAAATTTAAAAAACCGTAAGCCTATAGCCCATGAAAATATTGATTTTCCCCATAATATAAATTCTCACGAAAGCGCCGGATGTTCGCATATATTACTCCTCGCACTCGCCCTGACCTCGATCAACGCGATAAATATACGAACAGGCAAAGAATAATTTTCCCGGAACATCGAAAAAACCGTAAGCCTACAGCCCATGAAAATGTCGATTTTGCTCCGTAAAGTAAATTCTCACGAAAGCACCGGATCTTCGCATATATTACTCCTCGCGCACGCCCTGACCTCGATCAACGCGATAAATATACGAACAGGCAAAGAATAATTTTCCCGGAAAATCGAAAAAACCGTAAGGATATTGCCCATGAAAATAGTGATTTTTCCCCATAAAATAAATTTTCACGAAAGCACAGGATCTTCGCATATATTACTCCTCGTGGACGCCCTGACCTCGATCAACGCGATAGATATACGAAGAGGCAAAGAAAAATTTTCTCGAAAAATCGAAATAACGGTAAGGCTATAGTCCATGAAAATATAGTCCACGCCTTGACCTCGATCAACTTGATAAATATACGAACAGGCAAAGAATAATTTTCCCGGAAAATCGAAAAAACCGTAAGGATATTGCCCATGAAAATAGTGATTTTTCCCCATAAAATAAATTTTCACGAAAGCACAGGATCTCCGCATATATTACTCCTCGCGCACGCCTTGACCTCGATCAACTTGATAAATATACGAAAAGGCAAAGAATAATTTTCCCGGAAAATTGAAAAAACCGTAAGCCTATAGCCCATGAAAATATTGATTTTCCCCATAATATAAATTCTCACGAAAGCGCCGGATCTTCGCATATATTACTCCTCGCACACGCCCTGACCTCGATCAACGCTATAAATATACGAACAGGCAAAGAATAATTTTCCCGGAAAATCGAAAAAACCGTAAGCCTATAGCCCATGAAAATATTGATTTTTCCCCATAAAATAAATTCTCACGAAAGCGCCGGATCTTCGCATATATTACTCCTCGCGCACGCCATGACCTCGATCAACTTGATAAATATACGAAAAGGCAAAGAATAATTTTCCCGGAAAATTGAAAAAACCGTAAGCCTATAGCCCATGAAAATATTGATTTTTCCCCATAAAATAAATTCTCACGAAAGCGCCGGATCTTCGCATATATTACTCCTCGCGCACGCCCTGACCTCGATCAACGCGATAAATAATCAAAGAGGCAAAAATAATTTTCTCGGAAGATCGAAAAAACAATAAGCCTATGCCATAAAAATATCGATTTTGCCGCATAAAATTAATTCTCACGAAAGCACAGGATCTTCGCATATAATACTCCTCGCGCACGCCCTGACCTCGATCAACGTGATATATATACGAAGAGGCAAAGAAAAATTTTTTCGGGAAATCGAAAAAACCGTAAGCCTATAGCCGACGAAAATATTGATTTTTCCCCATAAAATAAATTCTCACGAAAGCGCCGTATATTCGCATATATTTCTCCTCCCGCACGCACTGACCTCGATCAACGCGATAGATATACGAACAGGCAAAGAATAATTTTCCCGGAAAATCGAAAAAACCGTAAGCCTATAGCCCATGAAAATATTGATTTTTCCCCATAAAATAAATTCTCACGAAAGCGCCGGATCTTCGCATATATTACTCCTCGCGCACGCCCTGCCCTCGATCAACGCGATAGATATACGAACAGGCAAAGAATAATTTTCCCGGAAAATCGAAAAAACCGTAAGCCTATAGACCATGAAAATATTGATTTTTCCCCATAAAATAAATTCTCACGATAGCGCCGGATCTTCGCATATATTACTCCTCGTGCACGCCCTGACCTCGATCAACGCGATAGATATACGAAGAGGCAAAGAAAAATTTTCTCGAAAAATCGAAATAACGGTAAGGCTATAGTCCATGAAAATATCGATTTTGCTCCGTAAAGTAAATTCTCACGAAAGCACCGGAACGTCGCATATATTACTCCTCGCGCACGCGCTGACCTCGATCAACGCGATATACATACGAAGAGGCAAAGAAAAATTTTCTCGGAAAATCGAAAAAAAACGGTAAGGCTATTGCCCATGAAAATATCGATTTTGCTCCGTAAAGTAAATTCTCGCGAAAGCACCGGATCTTCGCATATATTACTCCTTGTGCACGCCCTGACCTCGATCAACGCGATAGATATACGAAGAGGCAAAGAATAATTTTCTAGGAAAATCGAAAAAACCGTAAGCCTATAGCCCATGAAAATATTGATTTTTCCCCATAAAATAAATTCTCACGAAAGCGCCGGATCTTCGCATATATTACTCCTCGTGCACGCCCTGACCTCGATCAACTTGATAAATATACGAAAAGGCAAAGAATAATTTTCCCGGAAAATTGAAAAAACCGTAAGCCTATAAGCCCATGAAAATATTGATTTTCCCCATAATATAAATTCTCACGAAAGCGCCGGATGTTCGCATATATTACTCCTCGCACTCGCCCTGACCTCGATCAACGCGATAAATATACGAACAGGCAAAGAATAATTTTCCCGGAAAATCGAAAAAACCGTAAGCCTATAGCCCATGAAAATATTGATTTTTCCCCATAAAATAAATTCTCACGAAAGCGCCGGATCTTCGCATATATTACTCCTCGCGCACGCCCTGACCTCGATCAACGCGATAAATAATCAAAGAGGCAAAGAATAATTTCCTCGTAAAATCGAAAAAACGGTAAGGCTATAGCCCATGAAAATATCGATTTTGCTCCGTACAGTAAATTCTCGCGAAAGCACCGGATCTTCGCATATATTACTCCTCACGCACGCCCTGACCTCGATCAACGCGATATATATACGAAGAGGCAAATAAAAATTTTCTAGGAAAATCGAAAAAACCGTAAGCCTATAGCCCATGAAAATATTGAATTTTCCCCATAAAATAAATTCTCACGAAAGCGCCGGATCTTCGCATATATTACTCCTCGCGCACGCCCTGAGCTCGGTCAACTTGATAAATATACGAAAAGGCAAAGAATAATTTTCCCGGAAAATTGAAAAAACCGTAAGCCTATAGCCCATGAAAATATTGATTTTCCCCATAATATAAATTCTCACGAAAGCGCCGGATGTTCGCATATATTACTCCTCGCACTCGCCCTGACCTCGATCAACGCGATAAATATACGAACAGGCAAAGAATAATTTTCCCGGAAAATCGAAAAAACCGTAAGCCTATAGCCCATGAAAATATTGATTTTTCCCCATAAAAGAAATTCTCACGAAAGCGCCGGATCTTCGCATATATTACTCCTCGCGCACGCCCTGACCTCGATCAACGCGATAAATATACGAAAAGGCAAAGAATAATTTTCCCGGAAAATTGAAAAAACCGTAAGCCTATAGCCCATGAAAATATTGATTTTTCCCCATAAAATAAATTCTCACGAAAGCGCCGGATCTTCGCAGATATTACTCCTCGCGCACGCCCTGACCTCGATCAACGCGATACATAATCGAAGAGGCAAAAAATAATTTTCTCGGAAAATCGAAAAAACGGTAAGCCTATAGCCCATGAAAATATCGATTTTGCTCCGTAAAGTAAATTTTCACGAAAGCACCGGATCTTCGCATATAATACTCTTCGCGCACGCCCTGACCTCGATCAACGCGATAGATATACGAAGAGGCAAAAAATAATTTTTTCGGAAAATCGAAAAAACGGTGTGGCTATAGCCCATGAAAATATCGATTTTGCTCTGTAAACTAAATTCTCACGAAAGCACAGGATCTTCGCATATATTACTCCTCGCGCACGCCCTGACCTCGATCAACGCGATAGATATACGAAGAGGCAAAGAATAATTTTCTCGGAAAATCGAAAAAACGGTAAGGCTATAGCCCACGAAAATATCGATTTTCTCCGTAAAGTAAATTCTCACGAAAGCAGCGGATCTTCGCATATATTACTCCTCGCGCACGCCCTGACGTCGATCAACGCGATATATATACGAAGAGGCAAAGAAAAATTTTCTCGGAAAATCGAAAAAACGATAAGGCTATATAGCCCATGAAAATATCGATTTTGCTCCATAAAGTAAATTCTCACGAAAGTACCGGATCTTCGCATATATTACTCCTTGTGCACGCCCTGACCTCGATCAACGCGATAGATATACGAAGACGCAAAGAATAATTTCCTCGGAAAATCGAAAACACGGTAAGGCTATAGCCCATGAAAATGTCGATTTTGCTCCGTAAAGTAAATTCTCACGAAAGCACCAGATCTTCGCATATATTACTCCTCGCGCACGCCCTGACCTCGATCAACGCGATAAATGTACGAACAGGCAAAGAATAATTTTCTCGGAAAATCGAAAAAAACCGTAAGCCTATAGCCCATGAAAATATCGATTTTGCTCCGTACAGTAAATTCTCACGAAAGCACCGGATCTTCGCATATATTACTCCTCGCGCACGCCCTGACCTCGATCAACGCGATATATATACGAAGAGGCAAAGAAAAATTTTCGCGGAAAATCGAAAAAACGGTAAGGCTATAGCCCATGAAAATATCGACTTTGCTCCGTAAAGTAAATTCTCACGAAAGCACAGGATCTTCGCATATAATACTCCTCGCGCACGCCCTGACCTCGATCAACGGGATATATATACGAAGAGGCAAAGAAAAACTTTCTCAGAAAATCGAAAAAACCGTAAGCCTATAGCCCATAAAAATATTGATTTTTCCCCATAAAATAAATTCTCACGAAAGCGCCGAATCATCGCATATATTACTCCTCGCGCACGCCCTGACCTCGATAAACTTGATAAATATACGAAAAGGCAAAGAATAATTTTCCCGGAAAATTGAAAAAACCGTAAGCCTATAGCCCATGAAAATATTGATTTTTCCCCATAAAATAAATTCTCACGAAAGCGCCGGATCTTCGCAGATATTACTCCTCGCGCACGCCCTGACCTCGATCAACGCGATACATAATCGAAGAGGCAAAAAATAATTTTCTCGGAAAATCGAAAAAACGGTAAGCATATAGCCCATGAAAATATCGATTTTGCTCCGTAAAGTAAATTTTCACGAAAGCACCGGATCTTCGCATATAATACTCTTCGCGCACGCCCTGACCTCGAACAACGCGATAGATATACGAAGAGGCAAAAAATAATTTTTTCGGAAAATCGAAAAAACGGTGAGGCTATAGCCCATGAAAATATCGATTTTGCTCTGTAAACTAAATTCTCACGAAAGCACAGGATCTTCGCATATATTACTCCTCGCGCACGCCCTGACCTCGATCAACGCGATAGATATACGAAGAGGCAAAGAATAATTTTCTCGGAAAATCGAAAAAACGGTAAGGCTATAGCCCACGAAAATATCGATTTTCTCCGTAAAGTAAATTCTCACGAAAGCAGCGGATCTTCGCATATATTACTCCTCGCGCACGCCCTGACCTCGATCAACGCGATATATATACGAAGAGGCAAAGAAAAATTTTCTCGGAAAATCGAAAAAACGATAAGGCTATATAGCCCATGAAAATATCGATTTTGCTCCATAAAGTAAATTCTCACGAAAGTACCGGATCTTCGCATATATTACTCCTTGTGCACGCCCTGACCTCGATCAACGCGATAGATATACGAAGAGGCAAAGAATAATTTCCTCGGAAAATCGAAAACAGGGTAAGGCTATAGCCCATGAAAATGTCGATTTTGCTCCGTAAGGTAAATTCTCACGCAAGCACCGGATCTTCGCATATATTACTCCTCGCGCACGCCCTGACCTCGATCAACGCGATGTATATACGAAGAGGCAAAGAAAAATTTTCTCGGAAAATCGGAAAAACGGTAAGGCTATAGCCCATGAAAATATCGACTTTGCTCCGTAAAGTAAATTCTCACGAAAGCACAGGATCTACGCATATATTACTCCTCGCGCACGCCCTGACCTCGATCAACTTGATAAATATACGAAAAGGCAAAGAATAATTTTCCCGGAAAATTGAAAAAACCGTAAGCCTATAGCCCATGAAAATATTGATTTTTCCCCATAATATAAATTCTCACGAAAGCGCCGGATTTTCGCATATATTACTCCTCGCGCACGCCCTGACCTCGATCAGCGCGATAAATTTACGAACAGGCAAAGAATAATTTTCTCGGAAAATCGAAAAAAACCGTAAGCCTATAGCCCATGAAAATATTGATTTTCCCCCATAAAATAAATTCTCACGAAAGCGCCGGATCTTCGCATATATTACTCTTCGCGCACGCCCTGACCTCGATCAACGCGATATATATACGAAGAGGCAAAGAATAATTTTCCCGGAAAATCGAAAAAACGGTAAGGCTATAGCCCATGAAAATATAGATTTTGCTCCGTAAAGTAAATTCTCACGAAAGCACCGGACCTTCGCATATATTACTCCTCGCGCACGCCTTGACCTCGATCAACGCGATAGATATACGAAGAGGCAAAGAAAAATTTTCTCGGAACATCGAAAGAACGGTAAGGCTATATAGCCCATGAAAATATCGATTTTCCTCCGTAATGTAAATTCTCACGAAAGCACCGGATCTTCGCATATATATGACTCCTCGCGCACGCCCTGACCTCGATCTACGCGACAGATATACGAAGAGGCAAAGAATAATTTTCCCGGAAAATCGAAACAACGGTCATGCTATAGCCCATGAAAATATCGATTTTGCTTCGTAAAGCAAATTCTCACGAAAGCACAGGATCTTCGCATATATTACTCCTCGCGCACGCCCTGACCTCGATCAACGCGATAGATATACGAAGAGGCAAAGAAAAATTTTCTCGGAAAATCGAAAAAACCGCAAGCCTATAGCCCATGAAAATATTGATTGTTCCCCATAAAATAAATTCTCACGAAAGCGCCGGATCTTCGCATATATTACTCCTCGCGCACGCCCTGACCTCGATCAACTTGATAAATATACGAAAAGGCAAAGAATAATTTTCTCGGAAAATTGAAAAAACCGTAAGCCTATAGCCGATGAAAATATTGATTTTTCCCCATAATATAAATTCTCACGAAAGCGCCGGATCTTCGCAGATATTACTCCTCGCGCACGCCCTGACCTCGATCAACGCGATACATAATCGAAGAGGCAAAAAATAATTTTCTCGGAAAATCGAAAAAACTGTAAGGCTATAGCCCATGAAAATATCGATTTTGCTCGGTAAACTAAATTCCCACGAAAGCACAGGATCTTCGCAAATATTACTCCTCGCGCACGCCCTGACCTCGATCAACGCGATAGATATAAGAAGAGGCAAAGAATAATTTTCTCGGAAAATCGAAAAAACGGTAAGGCTATAGCCCATGAAAATATCGATTTTGCTCCGTAAAGTAAATTCTCACGAAAGCACCGGATCTTCGCATATATTATTCCTCGCGCACGCCCTGACCTCGATCAACGCGATAAATATACGAACAGGCAAAGAATAATTTTCCCGGAAAATCGAAAGAACGGTAAGGCTATAGCCCATGAAAATATAAATTTTGCTCCGTAAAGTAAATTCTAGCGAAAGCACAGGATCTTCGCATATATTACTCCTCGCGCACGCCCTGACCTCGATCAACGCGATAGATATACGAAGAGGCAAAGAAATATTTTCTCGGAAAATCGAAAAAACGGTAAGGCTATAGCCCATGAAAATGTCAATTTTGCTCCGTAAAGTAAATTCTCACGAAAGCACCGGAACTTCGCATATATTACTCCTCGTGCACGCACTGACCTCGATCTACGCGATAGATATACGAAGAGACAAAGAATAATTTTCCCGGAAAATCGAAAAAACGGTAAGACTATAGCCCATGAAAATATCGATTTTGCTCAGTAAAGTAAATTCTCACGAAAGCACTGGATCTTCGCATATATTACTCCTCGCGCACGCCCTGACCTCGATCAACGCGATAGATATACGAAGAGGCAAAAAAAAATTTTCTCGGAAAATCGAAAAAACGGTAAGGTTTATAGCCCATGAAAATATCGATTTTTCTCCGTAAACTAAATTTTCACGAAAGCACAGGATCTTCGCATATATTACTCTTCGCGCACGCCCTGACCTCGATCAACGCGATATATATACGAAGAGGCATGGAATAATTTTCCCGGAAAATCGAAAAAACGGTAAGGCTATAGCCCATGAAAATATCGATTTTGCTCCGTAAAGTAAATTCTCACGAAAGCACAGGATCTTCGCATATATTACTCCTCGCGCACGCCCTGACCTCGATCAACGCGATAGATAAACGAAGAGGCAAAGAAAAATTTTCTCGGAAAATCGAAAAAACGGTAAGGCTATAGCCCATGAAAATATCGACTTTGCTCCGTAAAGTAAATTCTCACGAAAGCGCCGGATCTTCGCATATATTACTCCTCGCGCACGCCCTGACCTCGGTCAACGCGATACATAATGGAAGAGGCAAAGAATAATTTTCCCGGAAAATCGAAAGAACGGTAAGGCTATATCCCATGAAAATATCAATTTTGCTCCGTAAACTAAATTTTCACGAAAGCACCGGAACGTCGCATATATTACTCTTCGCGCACGCCCCGACCTCGATCAACGCGATGCACAATCGAAGAGGCAAAAAATAATTTTCTCGGAAAATCGAAAAAACGGTAAGCCTATAGCCCATGAAAATATCGATTTTTCTCCGTAAACTAAATTCTCACGAAAGCACAGGATCTTCGCATATATTACTCCTCGCGCACGCCCTGACCTCGGTCAACGCGATACATAATGGAAGAGGCAAAGAATAATTTTCCCGGAAAATCGAAAGAACGGTAAGGCTATATCCCATGAAAATATCAATTTTGCTCCGTAAAGTAAATTCTCACGAAAGCACCGGAACGTCGCATATATTACTCCGCGCGCACGCCCTGACTTCGATCAACGCGATATATATACGAAGAGGCAAAGAAAAATTTTCTCGGAAAATCGGAAAAACGGTAAGGCTATAGCCCACGAAAATATCGATTTTGCTCCGTAAAGTAAATTCTCACGAAAGCACCGGATCTTCGCATATATTACTCCTCGTGCACGCCCTGACCTCGATCTACGCGATAGATATACGAAGAGGCAAAGAATAATTTTCCCGGAAAATCGAAAGAACGGTAATGCTATAGCCCATGAAAATATCGATTTTGCTCCGTAAAGTAAATTCTCACGAAAGCACAGGATCTTCGCATATATTACTCCTCGCGCACGCCCTGACCTCGATCAACGCGATAGATAAACGAAGAGGCAAAGAAAAATTTTCTCGGAAAATCGAAAAAACGGTAAGGCTATAGCCCATGAAAATATCGACTTTGCTCCGTAAAGTAAATTCTCACGAAAGCACAGGATCTTCGCATATAATACTCCTCGCGCACGCCCTGACCTCGATCAACTTGATAAATATACGAAAAGGAAAAGAATAATTTTCCCGGAAAATTGAAAAAACCGTAAGCCATAGCCCATGAAAATATTGATTTTTCCCCATAATATAAATTCTCACGAAAGCGCCCGATCTTGGCAGATATTACTCCTCGCGCACGCCCTGACCTCGATCAACGCGATACATAATCGAAGAGGCAAAAAATAATTTTCTCGGAAAATCGAAAAAACGGTAAGCCTATAGCCCATGAAAACATCGATTTTGCTCCGTAAAGTAAATTTTCACGAAAGCACCGGATCTTCGCATATAATACTCTTCGCGCACGCCCTGACCTCCATCAACGCGATAGATATACGAAGAGGCAAAAAATAATTTTTCGGAAAATCGAAAAAACGGTAAGGCTATAGCCCATGAAAATATCGATTTTGCTCGGTAAACTAAATTCTCACGAAAGCACAGGATCTTCGCATATATTACTCCTCGCGCGCGCCCTGACCTCGATCAACGCGATAGATATACGAAGAGGCAAAGAATAATTTTCTCGGAAAATCGAAAAAACGGTAAGGCTATAGCCCATGAAAATATCGATTTTGCTCCGTAAAGTAAATTCTCACGAAAGCAGCGGATCTTCGCATATATTACTCCTCGCGCACGCCCTGACCTCGATCAACGCGATAGATATACGAAGAGGCAAAGAAAAATTTTCTCGAAAAATCGAAAAAACGGTAAGGCTATAGCCCATGAAAATATCGATTTTGCTCCGTAAAGTAAATTCTCACGAAAGCACCGGATCTTCGCATATATTACTCCTCGCGCACGCCCTGATCTCGATCAACGCGATATATATAAGAAGAGGCAAAGAAAAATTTTCTCGGCAAATCGAAAAAACGGTAAGGCTATAGCCCATGAAAATATCGACTTTGCTCCGTAAAGTAAATTCTCACGAAAGCACAGGATCTTCGCATATAATACTACTCGCGCACGCCCTGACCTCGATCAACGCGATATATATACGAAGAGGCAAAGAAAAATTTTCTCGGAAAATCGAAAAAACCGTAATCCTATAACCCATGAAAATATTGATTTTTCCCCATAAAATAAATTCTCAGGAAAGCGCCGGATCTTCGCACATATTACTCCTCGCGCACGCCCTGACCTCGATCAACTTGTAATATATACGAAAAGGCAAAGAATAATTTCCCGGAAAATTTAAAAAACCGTAAGCCTATAGCCCATGAATATATTGATTTTTCCCCATAATATAAATTCTCACGAAAGCGCCCGATCTTGGCAGATATTACTCCTCGCGCACGCCCTGACCTCGATCAACGCGATACATAATCGAAGAGGCAAAAAATAATTTTCTCGGAAAATCGAAAAAACGGTAAGCCTATAGCCCATGAAAACATCGATTTTGCTCCGTAAAGTAAATTTTCACGAAAGCACCGGATCTTCGCATATAATACTCTTCGCGCACGCCCTGACCTCCATCAACGCGATAGATATACGAAGAGGCAAAAAATAATTTTTCGGAAAATCGAAAAAACGGTAAGGCTATAGCCCATGAAAATATCGATTTTGCTCGGTAAACTAAATTCTCACGAAAGCACAGGATCTTCGCATATATTACTCCTCGCGCGCGCCCTGACCTCGATCAACGCGATAGATATACGAAGAGGCAAAGAATAATTTTCTCGGAAAATCGAAAAAACGGTAAGGCTATAGCCCATGAAAATATCGATTTTGCTCCGTAAAGTAAATTCTCACGAAAGCAGCGGATCTTCGCATATATTACTCCTCGCGCACGCCCTGACCTCGATCAACGCGATAGATATACGAAGAGGCAAAGAAAAATTTTCTCGAAAAATCGAAAAAACGGTAAGGCTATAGCCCATGAAAATATCGATTTTGCTCCGTAAAGTAAATTCTCACGAAAGCACCGGATCTTCGCATATATTACTCCTCGCGCACGCCCTGATCTCGATCAACGCGATATATATAAGAAGAGGCAAAGAAAAATTTTCTTGGCAAATCGAAAAAACGGTAAGGCTATAGCCCATGAAAATATCGACTTTGCTCCGTAAAGTAAATTCTCACGAAAGCACAGGATCTTCGCATATAATACTACTCGCGCACGCCCTGACCTCGATCAACGCGATATATATACGAAGACGCAAAGAAAAATTTTCTCGGAAAATCGAAAAAACCGTAATCCTATAACCCATGAAAATATTGATTTTTCCCCATAAAATAAATTCTCAGGAAAGCGCCGGATCTTCGCACATATTACTCCTCGCGCACGCCCTGACCTCGATCAACTTGTAATATATACGAAAAGGCAAAGAATAATTTCCCGGAAAATTTAAAAAACCGTAAGCCTATAGCCCATGAATATATTGATTTTTCCCCATAATATAAATTCTCACGAAAGCGCCGGATCTTCGCATATATTACTCTTAGCGCACGCCCCGACCTCGATCAACGCGATACATAATCGAAGAGGCAAAAAATAATTTTCTCGGAAAATCGAAAAAACGGTAAGGCTATATATAGCCCATGAAAATATCGATTTTGCTCCGTAAACTAAATTTTCTCGAAAGCACAGGATCTTCGCATATATTATTCCTCGCGCACGCCCTGACCTCGATCAACGCGATAAATATACGAACAGGCAAAGAATAATTTTCCCGGAAAATCGAAAGAACGGTAAGGCTATAGCCCATGAAAATATAAATTTTGCTCCGTAAAGTAAATTCTAGCGAAAGCACAGGATCTTCGCATATATTACACCTAGCGCACGCCCTGACCTCGATCAACGCGATAGATATACGAAGAGGCAAAGAAATATTTTCTCGGAAAATCGAAAAAACGGTAAGGCTATAGCCCATGAAAATATCGACTTTGCTCCGTAAAGTAAATTCTCACGAAAGCACAGGATCTTCGCATATAATACTACTCGCGCACGCCCTGACCTCGATCAACGCGATATATATACGAAGAGGCAAAGAAAAATTTTCTCGGAAAATCGAAAAAACCGTAATCCTATAACCCATGAAAATATTGATTTTTCCCCATAAAATAAATTCTCAGGAAAGCGCCGGATCTTCGCATATATTACTCCTCGCGCACGCCCTGACCTCGATCAACTTGTAATATATACGAAAAGGCAAAGAATAATTTCCCGGAAAATTGAAAAAACCGTAAGCCTATACCCATGAAAATATTGATTTTTCCCCATAATATAAATTCTCACGAAAGCGCCCGATCTTGGCAGATATTACTCCTCGCGCACGCCCTGACCTCGATCAACGCGATACATAATCGAAGAGGCAAAAAATAATTTTCTCGGAAAATCGAAAAAACGGTAAGCCTATAGCCCATGAAAACATCGATTTTGCTCCGTAAAGTAAATTTTCACGAAAGCACCGGATCTTCGCATATAATACTCTTCGCGCACGCCCTGACCTCCATCAACGCGATAGATATACGAAGAGGCAAAAAATAATTTTTCGGAAAATCGAAAAAACGGTAAGGCTATAGCCCATGAAAATATCGATTTTGCTCGGTAAACTAAATTCTCACGAAAGCACAGGATCTTCGCATATATTACTCCTCGCGCGCGCCCTGACCTCGATCAACGCGATAGATATACGAAGAGGCAAAGAATAATTTTCTCGGAAAATCGAAAAAACGGTAAGGCTATAGCCCATAAAAATATCGATTTTGCTCCGTAAAGTAAATTCTCACGAAAGCACCGGATCTTCGCATATATTACTCCTCGCGCACGCCCTGATCTCGATCAACGCGATATATATAAGAAGAGGCAAAGAAAAATTTTCTCGGCAAATCGAAAAAACGGTAAGGCTATAGCCCATGAAAATATCGACTTTGCTCCGTAAAGTAAATTCTCACGAAAGCACAGGATCTTCGCATATAATACTACTCGCGCACGCCCTGACCTCGATCAACGCGATATATATACGAAGAGGCAAAGAAAAATTTTCTCGGAAAATCGAAAAAACCGTAATCCTATAACCCATGAAAATATTGATTTTTCCCCATAAAATAAATTCTCAGGAAAGCGCCGGATCTTCGCATATATTACTCCTCGCGCACGCCCTGACCTCGATCAACTTGTAATATATACGAAAAGGCAAAGAATAATTTCCCGGAAAATTTAAAAAACCGTAAGCCTATACCCCATGAATATATTGATTTTTCCCCATAATATAAATTCTCACGAAAGCGCCGGATCTTCGCATATATTACTCTTAGCGCACGCCCCGACCTCGATCAACGCGATACATAATCGAAGAGGCAAAAAATAATTTTCTCGGAAAATCGAAAAAACGGTAAGGCTATATATAGCCCATGAAAATATCGATTTTGCTCCGTAAACTAAATTTTCTCGAAAGCACAGGATCTTCGCATATATTATTCCTCGCGCACGCCCTGACCTCGATCAACGCGATAAATATACGAACAGGCAAAGAATAATTTTCCCGGAAAATCGAAAGAACGGTAAGGCTATAGCCCATGAAAATATAAATTTTGCTCCGTAAAGTAAATTCTAGCGAAAGCACAGGATCTTCGCATATATTACACCTAGCGCACGCCCTGACCTCGATCAACGCGATAGATATACGAAGAGGCAAAGAAATATTTTCTCGGAAAATCGAAAAAACGGTAAGGCTATAGCCCATGAAAATATCGATTTTGCTCCGTAAAGTAAATTCTCACGAAAGCACAGGATCTTCGCATATATTACTCCTCGCGCACGCCTTGACCTCGATCAACGCGATAGATATACGAAGAGGCAAAAGAAAATTTTCTCGGAAAATCGAAAAAACGGTAAGGCTATAGCCCATGAAAATATCGATTTTGCTCCGTAAAGTAAATTCTCACGAAAGCACCGGATCTTCGCATATATTACTCCTCGCGCACGCCCTGACCTCGATCAACGCGATAGATATACGAAGAGGCAAAAAAAATTTTTCTCGGAAAATCGAAAAAACGGTAAGCCTATAGCCCATGAAAATATTGATTTTTCCCCATAAAATAAATTCTCACGAAAGCGCCGGATCTTCGCATATATTACTCCTCGCGCACGCCCTGACCTCGATCAACTTGATAAATATACGAAAAGGCAAAGAATAATTTTCCCGGACAATTGAAAAAACCGTAAGCCTATAGCCCATGAAAATATTGATTTTTCCCCATAACATAAATTCTCACGAAAGCGCCCGATCTTGGCATATATTACTCCTCGCGCACGCCCTGACCTCGATCAACGCGATACATAATCGAAGAGGCAAAAAATAATTTTCTCGGAAAATCGAAAAAACGGTAAGCCTATATCCCATGAAAACATCGATTTTGCTCCGTAAAGTAAATTTTCACGAAAGCACCGGATCTTCGCATATAATACTCTTCGCGCACGCCCTGACCTCGATCAACGCGATAGATATACGAAGAGGCAAAAAATAATTTTTCGGAAAATCGAAAAAACGGTAAGGCTATAGCCCATGAAAATATCGATTTTGCTCGGTAAACTAAATTCTCACGAAAGCACAGGATCTTCGCATATATTACTCCTCGCGCACGCCCTGACCTCGATCAACGCGATAGATAAACGAAGAGGCAAAGAAAATTTTCTCGGAAAATCGAAAAAACGGTAAGGCTATAGCCCATGAAAATATCGACTTTGCTCCGTAAAGTAAATTGTCACGAAAGCACAGGATCTTCGCATATAATACACCTCGCGCACGCCCTGACCTCGATCAACGCGATAGATATACGAAGAGGCAAAGAATAATTTTCTCGGAAAATCGAAAAAACGGTAAGGCTATAGCCCATGAAAATATCGATTTTGCTCCGTAAAGTAAATTCTCACGAAAGCAGCGGATCTTCGCATATATTACTCCTCGCGCACGCCCTGACCTCGATCAACGCGATAGATATACGAAGAGGCAAAGAAAAATTTTCTCGAAAAATCGAAAAAACGGTAAGGCTATAGCCCATGAAAATATCGATTTTGCTCCGTAAAGTAAATTCTCACGAAAGCACCGGATCTTCGCATATATTACTCCTCGCGCACGCCCTGACCTCGATCAACGCGATATATATAAGAAGAGGCAAAGAAAAATTTTCTCGGCAAATCGAAAAAACGGTAAGGCTATAGCCCATGAAAATATCGACTTTGCTCCGTAAAGTAAATTCTCACGAAAGCACAGGATCTTCGCATATAATACTACTCGCGCACGCCCTGACCTCGATCAACGCGATATATATACGAAGAGGCAAAGAAAAATTTTCTCGGAAAATCGAAAAAACCGTAATCCTATAACCCATGAAAATATTGATTTTTCCCCATAAAATAAGTTCTCAGGAAAGCGCCGGATCTTCGCATATATTACTCCTCGCGCACGCCCTGACCTCGATCAACTTGTAATATATACGAAAAGGCAAAGAATAATTTCCCGGAAAATTTAAAAAACCGTAAGCCTATAGCCCATGAATATATTGATTTTTCCCCATAATATAAATTCTCACGAAAGCGCCGGATCTTCGCTTATATTACTCTTAGCGCACGCCCCGACCTCGATCAACGCGATAAATATACGAAAAGGCAAAGAATAATTTTCCCGGAAAATTTAAAAAACCGTAAGCCTATAGCCCATGAAAATATGGCTTTTTCCCCATAATATAAATTCTCACGAAAGCGCCGGATCTTCGCATATATTACTCCTCGCGCACGCCCTGACCTCGATCAACGCGATAGATATACGAAGAGGCAAAGAAAAATTTTCTCGAAAAATCGAAATAACGGTAAGGCTATAGCCCATGAAAATATCGATTTTGCTCCGTAAAGTAAATTCTCACGAAAGCACCGGAACGTCGCATATATTACTCCTCGCGCACGCGCTGACCTCGATCAACGCGATATACATACGAAGAGGCAAAGAAAGATTT
Organism: Dermacentor variabilis; assembly: GCF_050947875.1. Taxonomy (NCBI): domain Eukaryota; kingdom Metazoa; phylum Arthropoda; class Arachnida; order Ixodida; family Ixodidae; genus Dermacentor; species Dermacentor variabilis. The sequence continues at coordinate 111,488,785 of NC_134572.1, forward strand.
TCTCGGAAAATCGAAAAAACGGTAAGGCTATAGCCCATGAAAATATCGATTTTGCTCCGTAAAGTAAATTCTCGCGAAAGCACCGGATCTTCGCATATATTACTCCTTGTGCACGCCCTGACCTCGATCAACGCGATAGATATACTAAGAGGCAAAGAAAAATTTTCTATGAAAATCGAAAAAACCATAAGCCTATAGCCCATGAAAATATTGATTTTTCCCCATAAAATAAATTCTCACGAAAGCGCCGGATCTTCGCATATATTACTCCTCGCGCACGCCTTGACCTCGATCAACTTGATAAATATACGAAAAGGCAAAGAATAATTTTCCCGGAAAATTTAAAAAACCGTAAGCCTATAGCCCATGAAAATATTGCTTTTTCCCCATAATATAAATTCTCACGAAAGCACCAGATCTTCGCATATATTACTCCTCGTGCACGCCCTGACCTCGATCAACGAAGAGGCAAAGAATTATTTTCTTGGAAAATCGAAAAAACGGTAAGGCTATAGCCCATGAAAATATCGATTTTGCTCCGTAAAGTAAATTCTCACGAAAGCACCGGATCTTCGCATATATTACTCCTCGCCCACGCCCTGACCTTGATCAACGCGATAGATATACGAAGAGGCAAAGAAAAATTTTCTCGAAAAATCGAAAAAACGGTAAGGCTATAGCCCATGAAAATATCGATTTTGCTCCGTAAAGTAAATTCTCACGAAAGCACCGGAACGTCGCATATATTACTCCTCGCGCACGCCCTGACCTCGATCAACGCGATATATATACGAAGAGGCAAAGAAAAATTTTCTCGGAAGATCGAAAAAACCGTAAGCCTATAGCCCATGAAAATATTGATTTTTCCCCATAAAATAAATTCTCACGAAAGCGCCGGATCTTCGCATATATTACTCCTCGCGCACGCCCTGACCTCGATCAACTTGATAAATATACGAAAAGGCAAAGAATAATTTTCCCGGAAAATTGAAAAAACCGTAAGCCTATAGCCCATGAAAATATTGATTTTCCCCATAATATAAATTCTCACGAAAGCGCCGGATCTTCGCATATATTACTCCTCGTGCACGCCCTGACCTCGATCAACGAAGAGGCAAAGAATTATTTTCTTGGAAAATCGAAAAAACGGTAAGGCTATAGCCCATGAAAATATCGATTTTGCTCCGTAAAGTAAATTCTCACGAAAGCACCGGATCTTCGCATATATTACTCCTCGCCCACGCCCTGACCTTGATCAACGCGATAGATATACGAAGAGGCAAAGAAAAATTTTCTCGAAAAATCGAAAAAACGGTAAGGCTATAGCCCATGAAAATATCGATTTTGCTCCGTAAAGTAAATTCTCACGAAAGCACCGGAACGTCGCATATATTACTCCTCGCGCACGCCCTGACCTCGATCAACGCGATATATATACGAAGAGGCAAAGAAAAATTTTCTCGGAAGATCGAAAAAACCGTAAGCCTATAGCCCATGAAAATATTGATTTTTCCCCATAAAATAAATTCTCACGAAAGCGCCGGATCTTCGCATATATTACTCCTCGCGCACGCCCTGACCTCGATCAACTTGATAAATATACGAAAAGGCAAAGAATAATTTTCCCGGAAAATTGAAAAAACCGTAAGCCTATAGCCCATGAAAATATTGATTTTCCCCATAATATAAATTCTCACGAAAGCGCCGGATCTTCGCATATATTACTCCTCGCACACGCCCTGACCTCGATCAACGCTATAAATATACGAAAAGGCAAAGGATAATTTTCCCGGAAAATCGAAAAAACCGTAAGCCTATAGCCCATGAAAATATTGATTTTTCCCCATAAAATAAATTCTCACGAAAGCGCCGGATCTTCGCATATATTACTCCTCGCGCACGCCCTGACCTCGATCAACGCGATAAATAATCAAAGAGGCAAAAATAATTTTCTCGGAAGATCGAAAAAACAATAAGCCTATACCATAAAAATATCGATTTTGCCGCATAAAATAAATTCTCACGAAAGCACAAGATCTTCGCATATAATACTCCTCGCGCACGCCCTGACCTCGATCAACGCGATATATATACGAAGAGGCAAAGAAAAATTTTTTCGGGAAATCGAAAAAACCGTAAGCCTATAGCCCACGAAAATATTGATTTTTCCCCATAAAATAAATTCTCACGAAAGCGCCGTATCTTCGCATATATTTCTCCTCGCGCACGCACTGACCTCGATCAACGCGATAGATATACGAACAGGCAAAGAATAATTTTCCCGGAAAATCGAAAAAACCGTAAGCCTATAGCTCATGAAAATATTGATTTTTCCCCATAAAATAAATTCTCACGAAAGCGCCGGATCTTCGCATATATTACTCCTCGCGCACGCCCTGACCTCGATCAACGCGATAAATATACGAAATGGCAAAGAATAATTTTCTCGGAAAATCGAAAAAAAAACGTAAGCCTATAGCCCATGAAAATATTGATTTTTCCCCATAAAATAAATTCTCACGAAAGCGCCGTATCTTCGCATATATTTCTCCTCGCGCACGCACTGACCTCGATCAACGCGAAAGATATACGAACAGGCAAAGAATAATTTTCCCGGAAAATCGAAAAAACCGTAAGCCTATAGCCCATGAAAATATTGATTTTTCCCCATAAAATAAATTCTCACGAAAGCGCCGGATCTTCGCATATATTACTCCTCGCGCACGCCCTGACCTCGTTCAACGCGATAGATATACGAAGAGGCAAAGAAAAATTTTCTCGAAAAATCGAAATAACGGTAAGGCTATAGTCCATGAAAATATCGATTTTGCTCCGTAAAGTAAATTCTCACGAAAGCACCGGAACGTCGCATATATTACTCCTCGCGCACGCGCTGACCTCGATCAACGCGATATACATACGAAGAGGCAAAGAAAAATTTTCTCGGAAAATCGAAAAAACGGTAAGGCTATAGCGCATGAAAATATCGATTTTGCTCCGTAAAGTAAATTCTCACGAAAGCACCGGATCTTCGCATATATTACTCCTCGTGCACGCACTGATGTCGATCAACGCGATATATATACGAAGAGGCAAAGAAAAACATTCTAGGAAAATCGAAAAAAACGGTAAGGCTATAGCCCATGAAAATATCGATTTTGCTCCGTAAAGTAAATTCTCACGAAAGCACCGCATCTTCGCATATATTACTCCTCGTGCACGCACTGATGTCGATCAACGCGATATATATACGAAGAGGCAAAGAAAAATTTTCTCGGAAAATCGAAAAAACGGTAAGGCTATAGCCCATGAAAATATCGATTTTGCTCCGTAAAGTAAATTCTCACGAAAGCACAGGATCGTTGCATATATAACTCCTTGTGCACGCCCTGACCTCGATCAACGCGATAGATATACGAAGAGGCAAAGATTAATTTCCTCGGAAAATCGAAAAAACGGTAAGGCTATAGCCCATGAAAATGTCGATTTTGCTCCGTAAAGTAAATTCTCACGAAAGCACCGGAACTTCGCATATATTACTCCTCGCGCACGCCCTGACCTCGATCCACGCGATATCTATATGAAGAGGCAAAGAAAAATTTTCTAGGAAAATCGAAAAAACCGTAAGCCTATAGCCCATGAAAATATTGATTTTTCCACATAAAATAAATTCTCACGAAAGCGCCGGATCTTCGCATATATTACTCCTCGTGCACGCCCTGACCTCGATCAACTTGATAAATATACGAAAAGGCAAAGAATAATTTTCCCGGAAAATCGAAAAAACCGTAAGCCTATAGCCCATGAAAATATTGATTTTTCCCCATAAAATAAATTCTCACGAAAGCGCCGGATCTTCGCATATATTACTCCTCGCGCACGCCCTGACCTCGATCAACGCGATAAATAATCAAAGAGGCAAAGAATAATTTCCTCGGAAAATCGAAAAAACGGTAAGGCTATAGCCCATGAAAATATCGATTTTGCTCCGTACAGTAAATTCTCACGAAAGCATCGGATCTTCGCATATATTACTCCTCGCGCACGGCCTGACCTCGATCAACGCGATATATATACGAAGAGGCAAATAAAAATTTTCTAGGAAAATCGAAAAAACCGTAAGCCTATAGCCCATGAAAATATTGATTTTTCCCCATAAAATAAATTCTCACGAAAGCGCCGGATCTTCGCATATATTACTCCTCGCGCACGCCCTGACCTCGATCAACTTGATAAATATACGAAAAGGCAAAGAATAATTTTCCCGGAAAATTGAAAAAACCGTAAGCCTATAGCCCATGAAAATATTGATTTTCCCCATAATATAAATTCTCACGAAAGCGCCGGATGTTCGCATATATTACTCCTCGCACTCGCCCTGACCTCGATCAACGCGATAAATATACGAACAGGCAAAGAATAATTTTCCCGGAAAATCGAAAAAACCGTAAGGATATTGCCCATGAAAATAGTGATTTTTCCCCATAAAATAAATTTTCACGAAAGCACAGGATCTTCGCATATATTACTCCTCGTGGACGCCCTGACCTCGATCAACGCGATAGATATACGAAGAGGCAAAGAAAAATTTTCTCGAAAAATCGAAATAACGGTAAGGCTATAGTCCATGAAAATATAGTCCACGCCTTGACCTCGATCAACTTGATAAATATACGAAAAGGCAAAGAATAATTTTCCCGGAAAATTTAAAAAACCGTAAGCCTATAGCCCATGAAAATATTGATTTTCCCCATAATATAAATTCTCACGAAAGCGCCGGATGTTCGCATATATTACTCCTCGCACTCGCCCTGACCTCGATCAACGCGATAAATATACGAAATGGCAAAGAATAATTTTCCCGGAAAATTTAAAAAACCGTAAGCCTATAGCCCATGAAAATATTGCTTTTTCCCCATAATATAAATTCTCACGAAAGCACCAGATCTTCGCATATATTACTCCTCGTGCACGCCCTGACCTCGATCAACGAAGAGGCAAAGAATTATTTTCTTGGAAAATCGAAAAAACGGTAAGGCTATAGCCCATGAAAATATCGATTTTGCTCCGTAAAGTAAATTCTCACGAAAGCACCGGATCTTCGCATATATTACTCCTCGCCCACGCCCTGACCTCGATCAACGCGATAGATATACGAAGAGGCAAAGAAAAATTTTCTCGAAAAATCGAAAAAACGGTAAGGCCCATGAAAATATCGATTTTGCTCCGTAAAGTAAATTCTCACGAAAGCACCGGAACGTCGCATATATTACTCCTCGCGAACGCCCTGACCTCGATCAACGCGATATATATACGAAGAGGCAAAGAAAAATTTTCTCGGAAGATCGAAAAAGCGTAAGCCTATAGCCCATGAAAATATTGATTTTTCCCCATAAAATAAATTCTCACGAAAGCGCCGGATCTTCGCATATATTACTCCTCGCGCACGCCTTGACCTCGATCAACTTGATAAATATACGAAAAGGCAAAGAATAATTTTCCCGGAAAATTGAAAAAACCGTAAGCCTATAGCCCATGAAAATATTGATTTTCCCCATAATATAAATTCTCACGGAAGCGCCGGATCTTCGCATATATTACTCCTCGCACACGCCCTGACCTCGATCAACGCTATAAATATACGAACAGGCAAAGAATAATTTTCCCGGAAAATCGAAAAAACCGTAAGCCTATAGCCCATGAAAATATTGATTTTTCCCCATAAAATAAATTCTCACGAAAGCACAGGATCTTCGCATATAATACTCCTCGCACACGCCCTGACCTCGATCAACGTGATATATATACGAAGAGGCAAAGAAAAATTTTTTCGGGAAATCGAAAAAACCGTAAGCCTATAGCCGACGAAAATATTGATTTTTCCCCATAAAATAAATTCTCACGAAAGCGCCGTATATTCGCATATATTTCTCCTCCCGCACGCACTGACCTCGATCAACGCGATAGATATACGAACAGGCAAAGAATAATTTTCCCGGAAAATCGAAAAAACCGTAAGCCTATAGCCCATGAAAATATTGATTTTGCTCCGTAAAGTAAATTCTCACGAAAGCACAGGATCGTTGCATATATAACTCCTTGTGCACGCCCTGACCTCGATCAACGCGATAGATATACGAAGAGGCAAAGATTAATTTCCTCGGAAAATCGAAAAAACGGTAAGGCTATGCCCATGAAAATATTGATTTTTCCACATAAAATAAATTCTCACGAAAGCGCCGGATCTTCGCATATATTACTCCTCGTGCACGCCCTGACCTCGATCAACTTGATAAATATACGAAAAGGCAAAGAATAATTTTCCCGGAAAATCGAAAAAACCGTAAGCCTATAGCCCATGAAAATATTGATTTTTCCCCATAAAATAAATTCTCACGAAAGCGCCGGATCTTCGCATATATTACTCCTCGCGCACGCCCTGTCCTCGATCAACGCGATAAATAATCAAAGAGGCAAAGAATAATTTCCTCGGAAAATCGAAAAAACGGTAAGGCTATAGCCCATGAAAATATCGATTTTGCTCCGTACAGTAAATTCTCACGAAAGCATCGGATCTTCGCATATATTACTCCTCGCGCACGGCCTGACCTCGATCAACGCGATATATATACGAAGAGGCAAATAAAAATTTTCTAGGAAAATCGAAAAAACCGTAAGCCTATAGCCCATGAAAATATTGATTTTTCCCCATAAAATAAATTCTCACGAAAGCGCCGGATCTTCGCATATATTACTCCTCGCGCACGCCCTGACCTCGATCAACTTGATAAATATACGAAAAGGCAAAGAATAATTTTCCCGGAAAATTGAAAAAACCGTAAGCCTATAGCCCATGAAAATATTGATTTTCCCCATAATATAAATTCTCACGAAAGCGCCGGATGTTCGCATATATTACTCCTCGCACTCGCCCTGACCTCGATCAACGCGATAAATATACGAACAGGCAAAGAATAATTTTCCCGGAACATCGAAAAAACCGTAAGCCTATAGCCCATGAAAATGTCGATTTTGCTCCGTAAAGTAAATTCTCACGAAAGCACCGGATCTTCGCATATATTACTCCTCGCGCACGCCCTGACCTCGATCAACGCGATAAATATACGAACAGGCAAAGAATAATTTTCCCGGAAAATCGAAAAAACCGTAAGGATATTGCCCATGAAAATAGTGATTTTTCCCCATAAAATAAATTTTCACGAAAGCACAGGATCTTCGCATATATTACTCCTCGTGGACGCCCTGACCTCGATCAACGCGATAGATATACGAAGAGGCAAAGAAAAATTTTCTCGAAAAATCGAAATAACGGTAAGGCTATAGTCCATGAAAATATAGTCCACGCCTTGACCTCGATCAACTTGATAAATATACGAAAAGGCAAAGAATAATTTTCCCGGAAAATTTAAAAAACCGTAAGCCTATAGCCCATGAAAATATTGATTTTCCCCATAATATAAATTCTCACGAAAGCGCCGGATGTTCGCATATATTACTCCTCGCACTCGCCCTGACCTCGATCAACGCGATAAATATACGAACAGGCAAAGAATAATTTTCCCGGAACATCGAAAAAACCGTAAGCCTACAGCCCATGAAAATGTCGATTTTGCTCCGTAAAGTAAATTCTCACGAAAGCACCGGATCTTCGCATATATTACTCCTCGCGCACGCCCTGACCTCGATCAACGCGATAAATATACGAACAGGCAAAGAATAATTTTCCCGGAAAATCGAAAAAACCGTAAGGATATTGCCCATGAAAATAGTGATTTTTCCCCATAAAATAAATTTTCACGAAAGCACAGGATCTTCGCATATATTACTCCTCGTGGACGCCCTGACCTCGATCAACGCGATAGATATACGAAGAGGCAAAGAAAAATTTTCTCGAAAAATCGAAATAACGGTAAGGCTATAGTCCATGAAAATATAGTCCACGCCTTGACCTCGATCAACTTGATAAATATACGAAAAGGCAAAGAATAATTTTCCCGGAAAATTTAAAAAACCGTAAGCCTATAGCCCATGAAAATATTGATTTTCCCCATAATATAAATTCTCACGAAAGCGCCGGATGTTCGCATATATTACTCCTCGCACTCGCCCTGACCTCGATCAACGCGATAAATATACGAAAAGGCAAAGAATAATTTTCCCGGAAAATTTAAAAAACCGTAAGCCTATAGCCCATGAAAATATTGCTTTTTCCCCATAATATAAATTCTCACGAAAGCACCAGATCTTCGCATATATTACTCCTCGTGCACGCCCTGACCTCGATCAACGAAGAGGCAAAGAATTATTTTCTCGGAAGATCGAAAAAGCGTAAGCCTATAGCCCATGAAAATATTGATTTTTCCCCATAAAATAAATTCTCACTAAAGCGCCGGATCTTCGCATATATTACTCCTCGCGCACGCCTTGACCTCGATCAACTTGATAAATATACGAAAAGGCAAAGAATAATTTTCCCGGAAAATTGAAAAAACCGTAAGCCTATAGCCCATGAAAATATTGATTTTCCCCATAATATAAATTCTCACGAAAGCGCCGGATCTTCGCATATATTACTCCTCGCACACGCCCTGACCTCGATCAACGCTATAAATATACGAACAGGCAAAGAATAATTTTCCCGGAAAATCGAAAAAACCGTAAGCCTATAGCCCATGAAAATATTGATTTTTCCCCATAAAATAAATTCTCACGAAAGCGCCGGATCTTCGCATATATTACTCCTCGCGCACGCCATGACCTCGATCAACTTGATAAATATACGAAAAGGCAAAGAATAATTTTCCCGGAAAATTGAAAAAACCGTAAGCCTATAGCCCATGAAAATATTGATTTTTCCCCATAAAATAAATTCTCACGAAAGCGCCGGATCTTCGCATATATTACTCCTCGCGCACGCCCTGACCTCGATCAACGCGATAAATAATCAAAGAGGCAAAAATAATTTTCTCGGAAGATCGAAAAAACAATAAGCCTATGCCATAAAAATATCGATTTTGCCGCATAAAATTAATTCTCACGAAAGCACAGGATCTTCGCATATAATACTCCTCGCGCACGCCCTGACCTCGATCAACGTGATATATATACGAAGAGGCAAAGAAAAATTTTTTCGGGAAATCGAAAAAACCGTAAGCCTATAGCCGACGAAAATATTGATTTTTCCCCATAAAATAAATTCTCACGAAAGCGCCGTATATTCGCATATATTTCTCCTCCCGCACGCACTGACCTCGATCAACGCGATAGATATACGAACAGGCAAAGAATAATTTTCCCGGAAAATCGAAAAAACCGTAAGCCTATAGCCCATGAAAATATTGATTTTTCCCCATAAAATAAATTCTCACGAAAGCGCCGGATCTTCGCATATATTACTCCTCGCGCACGCCCTGACCTCGATCAACGCGATAGATATACGAACAGGCAAAGAATAATTTTCCCGGAAAATCGAAAAAACCGTAAGCCTATAGACCATGAAAATATTGATTTTTCCCCATAAAATAAATTCTCACGATAGCGCCGGATCTTCGCATATATTACTCCTCGTGCACGCCCTGACCTCGATCAACGCGATAGATATACGAAGAGGCAAAGAAAAATTTTCTCGAAAAATCGAAATAACGGTAAGGCTATAGTCCATGAAAATATCGATTTTGCTCCGTAAAGTAAATTCTCACGAAAGCACCGGAACGTCGCATATATTACTCCTCGCGCACGCGCTGACCTCGATCAACGCGATATACATACGAAGAGGCAAAGAAAAATTTTCTCGGAAAATCGAAAAAAAACGGTAAGGCTATTGCCCATGAAAATATCGATTTTGCTCCGTAAAGTAAATTCTCGCGAAAGCACCGGATCTTCGCATATATTACTCCTTGTGCACGCCCTGACCTCGATCAACGCGATAGATATACGAAGAGGCAAAGAATAATTTTCTAGGAAAATCGAAAAAACCGTAAGCCTATAGCCCATGAAAATATTGATTTTTCCCCATAAAATAAATTCTCACGAAAGCGCCGGATCTTCGCATATATTACTCCTCGTGCACGGCCTTACCTCGATCAACGCGATATATATACGAAGAGGCAAAGAAAAATTTTCGCGGAAAATCGAAAAAACGGTAAAGCTATAGCCCATGAAAATATCGACTTTGCTCCGTAAAGTAAATTCTCACGAAAGCACAGGATCTTCGCATATAATACTCCTCGCGCACGCCCTGACCTCGATCAACGGGATATATATACGAAGAGGCAAAGAAAAATTTTCTCAGAAAATCGAAAAAACTGTAAGCCTATATAGCCCATAAAAATATTGATTTTTCCCCATAAAATAAATTCTCACGAAAGCGCCGAATCATCGCATATATTACTCCTCGCGCACGCCCTGACCTCGATCAACTTGATAAATATACGAAAAGGCAAAGAATAATTTTCCCGGAAAATTGAAAAAACCGTAAGCCTATAGCCCATGAAAATATTGATTTTTCCCCATAATATAAATTCTCACGAAAGCGCCGGATCTTCGCATATATTACTCCTCGCGCACGCCCTGACCTCGATCAACGCGATAAATATACGAACAATCAAAGAATAATTTTCTCGGAAAATCGAAAAAGACCGTAAGCCTATAGCCCATGAAAATATTGATTTTTCCCCATAAAATAAATTCTCACGAAAGCGCCGGATCTTCGCAGATATTACTCCTCGCGCACGCCCTGACCTCGATCAACGCGATACATAATCGAAGAGGCAAAAAATAATTTTCTCGGAAAATCGAAAAAACGGTAAGCCTATAGCCCATGAAAATATCGATTTTGCTCCGTAAAGTAAATTTTCACGAAAGCACCGGATCTTCGCATATAATACTCTTCGCGCACGCCCTGACCTCGATAAACGCGATTGATATACGAAGAGGCAAAAAATAATTTTTTCGGAAAATCGAAAAAACGGTGAGGCTATAGCCCATGAAAATATCGATTTTGCTCTGTAAACTAAATTCTCACGAAAGCACAGGATCTTCGCATATATTACTCCTCGCGCACGCCCTGACCTCGATCTACGCGATAGATATACGAAGAGGCGAAGAATAATTTTCTCGGAAAATCGCAAAAACGGTAAGGCTATAGCCCATGAAAATATCGATTTTCTCCGTAAAGTAAATTCTCACGAAAGCAGCGGATCTTCGCATATATTACTCCTTGTGCACGCCCTGACCTCGATCAACGCGATAGATATACGAAGAGGCAAAGAATAATTTCCTCGGAAAATCGAAAACAGGGTAAGGCTATAGCCCATGAAAATGTCGATTTTGCTCCGTAAAGTAAATTCTCACGCAAGCACCGGATCTTCGCATATATTACTCCTCGCGCACGCCCTGACCTCGATCAACGCGATATATATACGAAGAGGCAAAGAAAAATTTTCTCGGAAAATCGAAAAAACGGTAAGGCTATAGCCCATGAAAATATCGACTTTGCTCCGTAAAGTAAATTCTCACGAAAGCACAGGATCTACGCATATATTACTCCTCGCGCACGCCCTGACCTCGATCAACTTGATAAATATACGAAAAGGCAAAGAATAATTTTCCCGGAAAATTGAAAAAACCGTAAGCCTATAGCCCATGAAAATATTGATTTTTCCCCATAATATAAATTCTCACGAAAGCGCCGGATCTTCGCATATATTACTCCTCGCGCACGCCCTGACCTCGATCAACGCGATAAATTTACGAACAGGCAAAGAATAATTTTCTCGGAAAATCGAAAAAAACCGTAAGCCTATAGCCCATGAAAATATTGATTTTCCCCCATAAAATAAATTCTCACGAAAGCGCCGGATCTTCGCATATATTACTCTTCGCGCACGCCCTGACCTCGATCAACGCGATATATATACGAAGAGGCAAAGAATAATTTTCCCGGAAAGTCGAAAAAACGGTAAGGCTATAGCCCATGAAAATATCGATTTTCCTCCGTAATGTATATTCTCACGAAAGCACCGGATCTTTGCATATATTACTCCTCGTGCGCGCCCTGACCTCCATCTACGCGATAGATATACGAAGAGGCAAAGAATAATTTTCCCGGAAAATCGAAACAACGGTCATGCTATAGCCCATGAAAATATCGATTTTGCTGCGTAAAGTAAATTCTCACGAAAGCACAGGATCTTCGCATATATTACTCCTCGCGCACGCCCTGACCTCGATCAACGCGATAGATATACGAAGAGGCAAAGAAAAATTTTCTCGGAAAATCGAAAAAACGGTTATAGCCCATGAAAATATCGACTTTGCTCCGTAAAGTAAATTCTCACGAAAGCACCGGATCTTCCCATTTAATACTCCTCGCGCACGCCCTGACCTCGATCAACGCCATATATATACGAAGAGGCAAAGAAAAATTTTCTCGGAAAATCGAAAAAACCGTAAGCCTATAGCCCATGAAAATATTGATTGTTCCCGATAAAATAAATTCTCACGAAAGCGCCGGATCTTCGAATATATTACTCCTCGCGCACGCCCTGACCTCGATCAACTTGATAAATATACGAAAAGGCAAAGAATAATTTTCTCGGAAAATTGAAAAAACCGTAAGCCTATAGCCCATGAAAATATTGATTTTTCCCCATAATATAAATTCTCACGAAAGCGCCGGATCTTCGCAGATATTACTCCTCGCGCACGCCATGACCTCGATCAACGCGATACATAATCGAAGAGGCAAAAAATAATTTTCTCGGAAAATCGAAAAAACGGTAAGCCTATAGCCCATGAAAACATCGATTTTGCTCCGTAAAGTAAATTTTCACGAAAGCACCGGATCTTCGCATATAATACACTTCACGCACGCCCTGACCTCGATCAACGCGATAGATATACGAAGAGGCAAAAAATAATTTTTCGGAAAATCGAAAAAACGGTAAGGCTATAGCCCATGAAAATATCGATTTTGCTCGGTAAACTAAATTCTCACGAAAGCACAGGATCTTCGCATATATTACTCCTCGCGCACGCCCTGACCTCGATCTACGCGATAGATATACGAAGAGGCAAAGAATAATTTTCCCGGAAAATCGAAACGACGGTCATGCTATAGCCCATGAAAATATCGATTTTGCTGCGTAAAGTAAATTCTCACGAAAGCACAGGATCTTCGCATATATTACTCCTCGCGCACGCCCTGACCTCGATCAACGCGATAGATATACGAACAGGCAAAGAAAAATTTTCTCGGAAAATCGAAAAAACGGTTATAGCCCATGAAAATATCGACTTTGCTCCGTAAAGTAAATTCTCACGAAAGCACCGGATCTTCGCATATAATACTCCTCGCGCACGCCCTGACCTCGATCAACGCCATATATATACGAAGAGGCAAAGAAAAATTTTCTCGGAAAATCGAAAAAACCGTAAGCCTATAGCCCATGAAAATATTGATTGTTCCCGATAAAATAAATTCTCACGAAAGCGCCGGATCTTCGCATATATTACTCCTCGAGCACGCCCTGACCTCGATCAACTTGATAAATATACGAAAAGGCAAAGAATAATTTTCTCGGAAAATTGAAAAAACCGTAAGCCTATAGCCCATAAAAATATTGATTTTTCCCCATAATATAAATTCTCACGAAAGCGCCGGATCTTCGCAGATATTACTCCTCGCGCACGCCCTGACCTCGATCAACGCGATACATAATCGAAGAGGCAAAAAATAATTTTCTCGGAAAATCGAAAAAACGGTAAGCCTATAGCCCATGAAAACATCGATTTTGCTCCTTAAAGTAAATTTTCACGAAAGCACCGGATCTTCGCATATAATACTCTTCGCGCACGCCCTGACCTCGATCAACGCGATAGATATACGAAGAGGCAAAAAATAATTTTTCGGAAAATCGAAAAAACGGTAAGGCTATAGCCCATGAAAATATCGATTTTGCTCGGTAAACTAAATTCTCACGAAAGCACAGGATCTTCGCATATATTACTCCTCGCGCACGCCCTGACCTCGATCAACGCGATAGATATACAAAGAGGCAAAGAATAATTTTCTCGGAAAATCGAAAAAACGGTAAGGCTATAGCCCATGAAAATATCGATTTTGCTCCGTAAAGTAAATTCTCACGAAAGCAGCGGATCTTCGCATATATTACTCCTCGCGCACCCCTGACCTCGATCAACGCGATAGATATACGAAGAGGCAAAGAATAATTTTCTCGGAAAATCGAAAAAACGGTAAGGCTATAGCCCTTGAAAATATCGATTTTGCTCCGTAAAGTAAATTCTCACGAAAGCAGCGGATCTTCGCATATATTACTCCTCGCGCACGCCCTGACCTCGATCAACGCCATATATATACGAAGAGGCAAAGAAAAATTTTCTCGGAAAATCGAAAAAACCGTAAGCCTATAGCCCATGAAAATATTGATTGTTCCCGATAAAATAAATTCTCACGAAAGCACCGGATCTTCGCATATATTACTCCTCGCGCACGCCCTGACCTCGATCAACTTGATAAATATACGAAAAGGCAAAGAATAATTTTCTCGGAAAATTGAAAAAACCGTAAGCCTATAGCCCATGAAAATATTGATTTTTCCCCATAATATAAATTCTCACGAAAGCGCCGGATCTTCGCAGATATTACTCCTCGCGCACGCCATGACCTCGATCAACGCGATACATAATCGAAGAGGCAAAAAATAATTTTCTCGGAAAATCGAAAAAACGGTAAGGCTATAGCCCATGAAAACATCGATTTTGCTCCGTAAAGTAAATTTTCACGAAAGCACCGGATCTTCGCATATAATACTCTTCACGCACGCCCTGACCTCGATCAACGCGATAGATATACGAAGAGGCAAAAAATAATTTTTCGGAAAATCGAAAAAACGGTAAGGCTATAGCCCATGAAAATATCGATTTTGCTCGGTAAACTAAATTCTCACGAAAGCACAGGATCTTCGCATATATTACTCCTCGCGCACGCCCTGACCTCGATCAACGCGATAGATGTACGAAGAGGCAATGAATAATTTTCTCGGAAAATCGAAAATACGGTAAGGCTATAGTTCATGAAAATATCGATTTTGATCCGTAAGGTAAATTCTCACGAAAGCAGCGGATCTTCGCATATATTACTTCTCGCGCACGCCCTGACCTCGATCAACGCGACAGATATACGAAGAGGCAAAGAAAAATTTTCTCGAAAAATCGAAAAAACGGTAAGGCTATAGCCCATGAAAATATCGATTTTGCTCCGTAAAGTAAATTCTCACGAAAGCACCGGAAGGTCGCATATATTACTCCTCGCGCACGCCCTGACGTCGATCAACGCGATATATATACGAAGAGGCAAAGAAAAATTTTCTCGAAAAATCGAAAAAACGGTAAGGCTATAGCCCATGAAAATATCGATTTTGCTCCGTAAAGTAAATTCTCACGAAAGCAGCGGATCTTCGAATATATTACTTCTTGTGCACGCCCTGACATCGATCAACGCGATAGATATACGAATAGGCAAAGAATAATTTCCTCGGAAAATCGAAAAAACGGTAAGGCTATAGCCCTTGAAAATATCGATTTTGCTCCGTAAAGTAAATTCTCACGAAAGCAGCGGATCTTCGCATATATTACTCCTCGCGCACGCCCTGACCTCGATCAACGCCATATATATACGAAGAGGCAAAGAAAAATTTTCTCGGAAAATCGAAAAAACCGTAAGCCTATAGCCCATGAAAATATTGATTGTTCCCGATAAAATAAATTCTCACGAAAGCACCGGATCTTCGCATATATTACTCCTCGCGCACGCCCTGACCTCGATCAACTTGATAAATATACGAAAAGGCAAAGAATAATTTTCTCGGAAAATTGAAAAAACCGTAAGCCTATAGCCCATGAAAATATTGATTTTTCCCCATAATATAAATTCTCACGAAAGCGCCGGATCTTCGCAGATATTACTCCTCGCGCACGCCATGACCTCGATCAACGCGATACATAATCGAAGAGGCAAAAAATAATTTTCTCGGAAAATCGAAAAAACGGTAAGGCTATAGCCCATGAAAACATCGATTTTGCTCCGTAAAGTAAATTTTCACGAAAGCACCGGATCTTCGCATATAATACTCTTCACGCACGCCCTGACCTCGATCAACGCGATAGATATACGAAGAGGCAAAAAATAATTTTTCGGAAAATCGAAAAAACGGTAAGGCTATAGCCCATGAAAATATCGATTTTGCTCGGTAAACTAAATTCTCACGAAAGCACAGGATCTTCGCATATATTACTCCTCGCGCACGCCCTGACCTCGATCAACGCGATAGATGTACGAAGAGGCAATGAATAATTTTCTCGGAAAATCGAAAAAACGGTAAGGCTATAGTTCATGAAAATATCGATTTTGATCCGTAAGGTAAATTCTCACGAAAGCAGCGGATCTTCGCATATATTACTTCTCGCGCACGCCCTGACCTCGATCAACGCGACAGATATACGAAGAGGCAAAGAAAAATTTTCTCGAAAAATCGAAAAAACGCTAAGGCTATAGCCCATGAAAATATCGATTTTGCTCCGTAAAGTAAATTCTCACGAAAGCACCGGAAGGTCGCATATATTACTCCTCGCGCACGCCCTGACGTCGATCAACGCGATATATATACGAAGAGGCAAAGAAAAATTTTCTCGAAAAATCGAAAAAACGGTAAGGCTATAGCCCATGAAAATATCGATTTTGCTCCGTAAAGTAAATTCTCACGAAAGCAGCGGATCTTCAAATATATTACTTCTTGTGCACGCCCTGACATCGATCAACGCGATAGATATACGAATAGGCAAAGAATAATTTCCTCGGAAAATCGAAAACACGGTAAGGCTATAGCCCATGAAATTGTTGATTTTGCTCCGTAAAGTAAATTCTCAGGAAAGCACAGGATCTTCGCATATAATACTACTCGCGCTCGCCCTGACCTCGATCAACGCGATATATATACGAAGAGGCAAAGAAAAATTTTCTCGGAAAATCGAAAAAACCGTAAGCCTATAGCCCATGAAAATATTGATTGTTCCCGATAAAATAAATTCTCACGAAAGCGCCGGATCTTCGCATATATTACTCCTCGAGCACGCCCTGACCTCGATCAACTTGATAAATATACGAAAAGGCAAAGAATAATTTTCTCGGAAAATTGAAAAAACCGTAAGCCTATAGCCCATGAAAATATTGATTTTTCCCCATAATATAAATTCTCACGAAAGCGCCGGATCTTCGCAGATATTACTCCTCGCGCACGCCCTGACCTCGATCAACGCGATACATAATCGAAGAGGCAAAAAATAATTTTCTCGGAAAATCGAAAAAACGGTAAGCCTATATATAGCCCATGAAAACATCGATTTTGCTCCTTAAAGTAAATTTTCACGAAAGCACCGGATCTTCGCATATAATACTCTTCGCGCACGCCCTGACCTCGATCAACGCGATAGATATACGAAGAGGCAAAAAATAATTTTTCGGAAAATCGAAAAAACGGTAAGGCTATAGCCCATGAAAATATCGATTTTGCTCGGTAAACTAAATTCTCACGAAAGCACAGGATCTTCGCATATATTACTCCTCGCGCACGCCCTGACCTCGATCAACGCGATAGATATACGAAGAGGCAAAGAATAATTTTCTCGGAAAATCGAAAAAACGGTAAGGCTATAGCCCATGAAAATATCGATTTTGCTCCGTAAAGTAAATTCTCACGAAAGCAGCGGATCTTCGCATATATTACTCCTCGCGCACCCCTGACCTCGATCAACGCGATAGATATACGAAGAGGCAAAGAATAATTTTCTCGGAAAATCGAAAAAACGGTAAGGCTATAGCCCTTGAAAATATCGATTTTGCTCCGTAAAGTAAATTCTCACGAAAGCAGCGGATCTTCGCATATATTACTCCTCGCGCACGCCCTGACCTCGATCAACGCCATATATATACGAAGAGGCAAAGAAAAATTTTCTCGGAAAATCGAAAAAACCGTAAGCCAATAGCCCATGAAAATATTGATTGCTCCCGATAAAATAAATTCTCACGAAAGCGCCGGAGCTTCGCATATATTACTCCTCGCGCACGCCCTGACCTCGATCAACTTGATAAATATACGAAAAGGCAAAGAATAATTTTCTCGGAAAATTGAAAAAACCGTAAGCCTATAGCCCATGAAAATATTGATTTTTCCCCATAATATAAATTCTCACGAAAGCGCCGGATCTTCGCAGATATTACTCCTCGCGCACGCCATGACCTCGATCAACGCGATACATAATCGAAGAGGCAAAAAATAATTTTCTCGGAAAATCGAAAAAACGGTAAGGCTATAGCCCATGAAAACATCGATTTTGCTCCGTAAAGTAAATTTTCACGAAAGCACCGGATCTTCGCATATAATACTCTTCACGCACGCCCTGACCTCGATCAACGCGATAGATATACGAAGAGGCAAAAAATAATTTTTCGGAAAATCGAAAAAACGAAGGCTATAGCCCATGAAAATATCGATTTTGCTCGGTAAACTAAATTCTCACGAAAGCACAGGATCTTCGCATATATTACTCCTCGCGCACGCCCTGACCTCGATCAACGCGATAGATGTACGAAGAGGCAATGAATAATTTTCTCGGAAAATCGAAAAAACGGTAAGGCTATAGTTCATGAAAATATCGATTTTGCTCCGTAAGGTAAATTCTCACGAAAGCAGCGGATCTTCGCATATATTACTTCTCGCGCACGCCCTGACCTCGATCAACGCGACAGATATACAAAGAGGCAAAGAAAAATTTTCTCGAAAAATCGAAAAAAAGGTAATGCTATAGCCCATGAAAATATCGATTTTGCTCCGTAAAGTAAATTCTCACGAAAGCAGCGGATCTTCGAATATATTACTTCTTGTGCACGCCCTGACATCGATGAACGCGATAGATATACGAATAGGCAAAGAATAATTTCCTCGGAAAATCGAAAACACGGTAAGGCTATAGCCCATGAAAATGTTGATTTTGCTCCGTAAAGTAAATTCTCAGGAAAGCACAGGATCTTCGCATATAATACTACTCGCGCTCGCCCTGACCTCGATCAACGCGATATATATACGAAGAGGCAAAGAAAAATTTTCTCGGAAAATCGAAAAAACCGTAAGCCTATAGCCCATGAAAATATTGATTGTTCCCGATAAAATAAATTCTCACGAAAGCGCCGGATCTTCGCATATATTACTCCTCGAGCACGCCCTGACCTCGATCAACTTGATAAATATACGAAAAGGCAAAGAATAATTTTCTAGGAAAATTGAAAAAACCGTAAGCCTATAGCCCATGAAAATATTGATTTTTCCCCATAATATAAATTCTCACGAAAGCGCCGGATCTTCGCAGATATTACTCCTCGCGCACGCCCTGACCTCGATCAACGCGATACATAATCGAAGAGGCAAAAAATAATTTTCTCGGAAAATCGAAAAAACGGTAAGCCTATAGCCCATGAAAATATCGATTTTGCTCCGTAAAGTAAATTCTCACGACAGCAGCGGATCTTCGAATATATTACTTCTTGTGCACGCCCTGACATCGATCAACGCGATAGATATACGAATAGGCAAAGAATAATTTCCTCGGAAAATCGAAAACACGGTAAGGCTATAGCCCATGAAAATGTTGATTTTGCTCCGTAAAGTAAATTCTCACGAAAGCACCGGATCTTCGCTTATAATACTCCTCGCGCACGCCCTGACCTCGATCAACGCCATATATATACGAAGAGGCAAAGAAAAATTTTCTCGGAAAATCGAAAAAACCGTAAGCCTATAGCCCATGAAAATATAAATTTTGCTCCGTAAAGTAAATTCAAGCGAAAGCACAGGATCTTCGCATATATTACACCTCGCGCACGCCCTGACCTCGATCAACGCGATAGATATACGAAGAGGCAAAGAAATATTTTCTCGGAAAATCGAAAAAACGGTAAGGCTATAGCCCATGAAAATATCGATTTTGCTCCGTAAAGTAAATTCTCACGAAAGCACAGGATTCTCGCATATATTACTCCTCGCGCACGCCTTGACCTCGATCAACGCGATAGATATACGAAGAGGCAAAGAAAAATTTTCTCGGAAAATCGAAAAAACGGTAAGGCTATAGCCCATGAAAATATCGATTTTGCTCCGTAAAGTAAATTCTCACGAAAGCACCAGATCTTCGCATATATTACTCCTCGCGCACGCCCTGACCTCGATCCACGCGATATCTATACGAAGAGGCAAAGAAAAATTTTCTCGGAAAATCGAAAAAACGGTAAGGCTATCGGCCATGAAAATATCGATTTTGCTCCGTAAAGTAAATTCTCACGAAAGCACTGGATCTTCGCATATATTACTCCTTGTGCACGCCCTGACCTCGATCAACGCGATAGATATACGAAGAGGCAAAGAATAATTTCCTCGGAAAATCGAAAACACAGTAAGGCTATAGCCCATGAAAATGTCGATTTTGCTCCGTAAAGTAAATTCTCACGAAAGCACCGGATCTTCGCAGATATTACTCCTCGCGCACGCCCTGACCTCGATCAACGCGATATATGTACGAAGAGGCAATAAAAATTTTCTAGGAAAATCGAAAAAACCGTAAGCCTATAGCCCATGAAAATATTGATTTTTCCCCATAAAATAAATTCTCACGAAAGCGCCGGTTCTTCGCATATATTACTCCTCGTGCACGCCCTGACCTCGATCAACGCGATAAATATACGAACAGGCAAAGAATAATTTTCCCGGAAAATCGAAAAAACCGTAAGCCTATAGCCCATGAAAATATCGATTTTGCCGCATAAAATAAATTCTCACGAAAGCGCCGGATCTTCGCATATATTACTCCTCGCTACGCCCTGACCTCGATCAACGCGATAGATATACGAAGAGGCAAAGAATAATTTTCTCGGAAAATCGAAAAAACGGTAAGGCTATAGCCCATGAAAATATGGATTTTGCTCCGTAAAGTAAATTCTCACGAAAGCACGGGAACGTCGCATATATTACTCCTCGCGCACGCCCTGACCTCGATCAACGCGATATATATACGAAGAGGCACACAAAAATTTTCTCGGAAAATCGAAAAAACGGTAAGGCTATAGCCCATGAAAATATGGATTTTGCTCCGTAAAGTAAATTCGCACGAAAGCACCGGATCTTCGCATATATTACTCCTTGTGCACGCCCTGACCTCGATCAACGCGATAGATATACGAAGAGGCAAAGAAAAATTTTCTCGGAAAATCGAAAAAACGGTAAGGCTATAGCCCATGAAAATGTCGATTTTGCTCCGTAAAGTAAATTCTCACGAAAGCACCGGATCTTCGCATATATTACTCCTCGCGCACGCCCTGACCTCGATCAACGTGATATATATACGAAGAGGCAAAGAAATGTTTTCTCTGAAAATCGAAAAAACCGTAAGCCTATAGCCCATGAAAATATTGATTCTTCCCCATAAAATAAATTCTCACGAAAGCGCCGGATCTTCGCATATATTACTCCTCGCGCACGCCTTGACCTCGATCAACTTGATAAATATACGAAAAGGCAAAGAATAATTTTCCCGGAAAATTTAAAAAACCGTAAGCCTATAGCCCATGAAAATATTGATTTTTCCCCATAATATAAATTCTCACGAAAGCACCAGATCTTCGCATATATTACTCCTCGTGCACGCGCTGACCTCGATCAAAGAAGAGGCAAAGAATTATTTTCTTGGAAAATCGAAAAAACGGTAAGGCTATAGCCCTTGAAAATATTGATTTTTCCCCATAAAATAAATTCTCACGAAAGCGCCGGATCTTCGCATATATTACTCCTCGCGCACGCCCTGACCTCGATCAACGCGATAGATATACGAAGAGGCAAAGAAAAATTTTCTCGAAAAATCGAAATAACGGTAAGGCTATAGCCCATGAAAATATCGATTTTGCTCCGTAAAGTAAATTCTCACGAAAGCACCGGATCTTCGCATATAATACTCCTCGCGCACGCCCTGACCTCGATCAACGCCATATATATACGAAGAGGCAAAGAAAAATTTTCTCGGAAAATCGAAAAAACCGTAAGCCTATAGCCCATGAAAATATAAATTTTGCTCCGTAAAGTAAATTCAAGCGAAAGCACAGGATCTTCGCATATATTACACCTCGCGCACGCCCTGACCTCGATCAACGCGATAGATATACGAAGAGGCAAAGAAATATTTTCTCGGAAAATCGAAAAAACGGTAAGGCTATAGCCCATGAAAATATCGATTTTGCTCCGTAAAGTAAATTCTCACGAAAGCACAGGATTCTCACATATATTACTCCTCTCGAACGCCCTGACCTCGATCAACGCGATAGATATACGAAGAGGCAAAGAAATATTTTCTCGGAAAATCGAAAAAACGGTAAGGCTATAGCCCATGAAAATATCGATTTTGCTCCGTAAAGTAAATTCTCACGAAAGCACCGGATCTTCGCATATATTACTCCTCGCGCACGCCCTGACCTCGATCCACGCGATATCTATACGAAGAGGCAAAGAAAATTTTTCTCGGAAAATCGAAAAAACGGTAAGGCTATAGGCCATGAAAATATCGATTTTACTCCGTAAAGTAAATTCTCACGAAAGCACAGGATCTTCGCATATATTACTCCTCGCGCAGGCCCTGACCTCGATCCACGCGATATCTATACGAAGAGGCAAAGAAAAATTTTCTCGGAAAATCGGAAAAACGGTAAGGCTATATAGCCCATGAAAATATCGATTTTGCTCCGTAAAGTAAATTCTCGCGAAAGCACCGGATCTTCGCAGATATTACTCCTCGCGCACGCCCTGACCTCGATCAACGCGATATATGTACGAAGAGGCAAAGAAAAATTTTCTAGGAAAATCGAAAAAACCGTAAGCCTATAGCCCATGAAAATATTGATTTTTCCCCATAAAATAAATTCTCACGAAAGCGCCGGTTCTTCGCATATATTACTCCTCGTGCACGCCCTGACCTCGATCAACGCGATAAATATACGAACAGGCAAAGAATAATTTTCCCGGAAAATCGAAAAAACCGTAAGCCTAGAGCCCATGAAAATATTGATTTTTCCCCTTAAAATAAATTCTCACGAAAGCGCCGGATCTTCGCATATATTACTCCTCGCGCACGCGCTGACCTCGATCAACGCGATAAATAATCAAAGAGGCAAAAATAATTTTCTCGGAAGATCGAAAAAACAATAAGCCTATACCATGAAAATATCGATTTTGCCGCATAAAATAAATTCTCACGAAAGCGCCGGATCTTCGCATATATTACTCCTCGCGCACGCCCTGACCTCGATCAACGCGATAGATATACGAAGAGGCAAAGAATAATTTTCTCGGAAAATCGAAAAAACGGTAAGGCTATAGCCCATGAAAATGTCGATTTTGCTCCGTAAAGTAAATTCTCACGAAAGCACCGGATCTTCGCATATATTACTCCTCGCGCACGCCCTGACCTCGATCAACGTGATATATATACGAAGAGGCAAAGAAAAATTTTCTCGGAAAATCGAAAAAACCGTAAGCCTATAGCCCATGAAAATATTGATTTTTCCCCATAAAATAAATTCTCACGAAAGCGCCGGATCTTCGCATATATTACTCCTCGCGCACGCCTTGACCTCGATCAACTTGATAAATATACGAAAAGGCAAAGAATAATTTTCCCGGAAAATTTAAAAAACCGTAAGCCTATAGCCCATGAAAATATTGATTTTTCCCCATAATATAAATTCTCACGAAAGCACCAGATCTTCGCATATATTACTCCTCGTGCACGCCCTGACCTCGATCAACGAAGAGGCAAAGAATTATTTTCTTGGAAAATCGAAAAAACGGTAAGGCTATAGCCCATGAAAATATCGATTTTGCTCCGTAAAGTAAATTCTCACGAAAGCACCGGATCTTCGCATATAATACTCCTCGCGCACGCCCTGACCTCGATCAACGCCATATATATACGAAGAGGCAAAGAAAAATTTTCTCGGAAAATCGAAAAAACCGTAAGCCTATAGCCCATGAAAATATAAATTTTGCTCCGTAAAGTAAATTCAAGCGAAAGCACAGGATCTTCGCATATATTACACCTCGCGCACGCCCTGACCTCGATCAACGCGATAGATATACGAAGAGGCAAAGAAATATTTTCTCGGAAAATCGAAAAAACGGTAAGGCTATAGCCCAAGAAAATATCGATTTTGCTCCGTAAAGTAAATTCTCACGAAAGCAGCGGATCTTCGCATATATTACTCCTCGCGCACGCCTTGACCTCGATCAACGCGATAGATATACGAAGAGGCAAAGAAAAATTTTCTCGGAAAATCGAAAAAACGGTAAGGCTATACCCCAGGAAAATATCGATTTTGCTCCGTAA
Source organism: Dermacentor variabilis (assembly GCF_050947875.1). NCBI lineage: Eukaryota > Metazoa > Arthropoda > Arachnida > Ixodida > Ixodidae > Dermacentor > Dermacentor variabilis. Next base: position 111,513,301 of record NC_134572.1, read on the forward strand.
AGTAAATTCTCACGAAAGCACCAGATCTCGCATATATTACTCCTCGCGCACGCCCTGACCTCGATCCACGCGATATCTATACGAAGAGGCAAAGAAAAATTTTCTCGGAAAATCGAAAAAACGGTAAGGCTATAGGCCATGAAAATATCGATTTTGCTCCGTAAAGTAAATTCTCACGAAAGCACAGGATCTTCGCATATATTACTCCTCGCGCACGCCCTGACCTCGATCCACGCGATATCTATACGAAGAGGCAAAGAAAAATTTTCTCGGAAAATCGGAAAAACGGTAAGGCTATAGCCCATGAAAATATCGATTTTGCTCCGTAAAGTAAATTCTCGCGAAAGCACCGGATCTTCGCATATATTACTCCTTGTGCACGCCCTGACCTCGATCAACGCGATAGATATACGAAGAGGCAAAGAATAATTTCCTCGGAAAATCGAAAACACGGTAAGGCTATAGCCCATGAAAATGTCGATTTTGCTCCGTAAAGTAAATTCTGACGAAAGCACCGGATCTTCGCAGATATTACTCCTCGCGCACGCCCTGACCTCGATCAACGCGATATATGTACGAAGAGGCAAAGAAAAATTTTCTAGGAAAATCGAAAAAACCGTAAGCCTATAGCCCATGAAAATATTGATTTTTCCCCATAAAATAAATTCTCACGAAAGCGCCGGTTCTTCGCATATATTACTCGTCCTGCACGCCCTGACCTCGATCAACGCGATAAATATACGAACAGGCAAAGAATAATTTTCCCGGAAAATCGAAAAAACCGTAAGCCTAGAGCCCATGAAAATATTGATTTTTCCCCATAAAATAAATTCTCACGAAAGCGCCGGATCTTCGCATATATTACTCCTCGCGCACGCGCTGACCTCGATCAACGCGATAAATAATCAAAGAGGCAAAAATAATTTTCTCGGAAGATCGAAAAAACAATAAGCCTATACCATGAAAATATCGATTTTGCCGCATAAAATAAATTCTCAAGAAAGCGCCGGATCTTCGCATATATTACTCCTCGCGCACGCCCTGACCTCGATCAACGCGATAGATATACGAAGAGGCAAAAAATAATTTTCTCGGAAAATCGAAAAAACGGTAAGGCTATAGCCCATGAAAATGTCGATTTTGCTCCGTAAAGTAAATTCTCACGAAAGCACCGGATCTTCGCATATATTACTCCTCGCGCACGCCCTGACCTCGATCAACGTGATATATATACGAAGAGGCAAAGAAAAATTTTCTCGGAAAATCGAAAAAACCGTAAGCCTATAGCCAATGAAAATATTGATTTTTCCCCATAAAATAAATTCTCACGAAAGCGCCGGATCTTCGCATATATTACTCCTCGCGCACGCCTTGACCTCGATCAACTTGATAAATATACGAAAAGGCAAAGAAAAATTTTCCCGGAAAATTTAAAAAACCGTAAGCCTATAGCCCATGAAAATATTGATTTTTCCCCATAATATAAATTCTCACGAAAGCACCAGATCTTCGCATATATTACTCCTCGTGCACGCCCTGACCTCGATCAACGAAGAGGCAAAGAATAATTTTCTTGGAAAATCGAAAAAACGGTAAGGCTATAGCCCATGAAAATATCGATTTTGCTCCGTAAAGTAAATTCTCACGAAAGCACCGGATCTTCGCATATATTACTCCTCGCCCACGCCCTGACCTCGATCAACGCGATAGATATACGAAGAGGCAAAGAAAAATTTTCTCGAAAAATCGAAAAAACGGTAAGGCTATAGCCCATGAAAATATCGATTTTGCTCCTTAAAGTAAATTCTCACGAAAGCACCGGAACGTCGCATATATTACTCCTCGCGCACGCCCTGACCTCGATCAACGCGATATATATACGAAGAATCAAAGAAAAATTTTCTCGGAAGATCGAAAAAACCGTAAGCCTATAGCCCATGAAAATATTGATTTTTCCCCATAAAATAAATTCTCACGAAAGCGCCGGATCTTCGCATATATTACTCCTCGCGCACGCCCTGACCTCGATCAACGCGATAGATATACGAACAGGCAAAGAATAATTTTCCCGGAAAACTGAAAAAACCGTAAGCCTATAGCCCATGAAAATATTGATTTTTCCCCATAAAATAAATTCTCACGAAAGCGCCGGATCTTCGCATATATTACTCCTAGCGCACGCCCTGACCTCGATCAACGCGATAAATATACGAACAGGCAAAGAATAATTTTCTCGGAAAATCGAAAAAAACCGTAACCCTATAGCCCATGAAAATATTGATTTTTCCCCATAAAATAAATTCTCACGAAAGCGCCGTATCTTCGCATATATTTCTCCTCGCGCACGCACTGACCTCGATCAACGCGATAGATATACGAACAGGCAAAGAATAATTTTCCCGGAAAATCGAAATAACGGTAAGGCTATAGTCCATGAAAATATCGATTTTGCTCCGTAAAGTAAATTCTCACGAAAGCACCGGAACGTCGCATATATTACTCCTCGCGCACGCGCTGACCTCGATCAACGCGATATACATACGAAGAGGCAAAGAAAAATTTTCTCGGAAAATCGAAAAAAACGGTAAGGCTATAGCCCATGAAAATATCGATTTTGCTCCGTAAAGTAAATTCTCGCAAAAGCACCGGATCTTCGCATATATTACTCCTTGTGCACGCCCTGACCTCGATCAACGCGATAAATATACGAAGAGGCAAAGAATAATTTCCTCGGAAAATCGAAAACACGGTAAGGCTATAGCCCATGAAAATGTCGATTTTGCTCCGTAAAGTAAATTCTCACGAAAGCACCGGATCTTCGCATATATTACTCCTCGCGCACGCCCTGACCTCGATCCACGCGATATCTATACGAAGAGGCAAAGAAAAATTTTCTAGGAAAATCGAAAAAACCGTAAGCCTATAGCCCATGAAAATATTGATTTTTCCCCATAAAATAAATTCTCACGAAAGTGCCGGATCTTCGCATATATTACTCCTCGTGCACGCCCTGACCTCGATCAACTTGATAAATATACGAAAAGGCAAAGAATAATTTTCCCGGAAAATTGAAAAAACCGTAAGCCTATAGCCCATGAAAATATTGATTTTCCCCATAATATAAATTCTCACGAAAGCGCCGGATGTTCGCATATATTACTCCTCGCACTCGCCCTGACCTCGATCAACGCGATAAATATACGAACAGGCAAAGAATAATTTTCCCGGAAAATCGAAAAAACCGTAAGCCTATAGCCCATGAAAATATTGATTTTTCCCCATAAAATAAATTCTCACGAAAGCGCCGGATCTTCGCATATATTACTCCTCGCGCACGCCCTGACCTCGATCAACGCGATAAATAATCAAAGAGGCAAAGAATAATTTCCTCGGAAAATCGAAAACACGGTAAGGCTATAGCCCATGAAAATATCGATTTTGCTCCGTACAGTAAATTCTCACGAAAGCACCGGATCTTCGCATATGTTACTCCACGCGCACGCCCTGACCTCGATCAACGCGATATATATACGAAGAGGCAAAGAAAAATTTTCTAGGAAAATCGAAAAAACCGTAAGCCTATATCCCATGAAAATATTGATTTTTCCCCATAAAATAAATTCTCACGAAAGCGCCGGATCTTCGCATATATTACTCCTCGCGCACGCCCTGACCTCGATCAACGCGATAGATATACGAAGAGGCAAAGAAAAATTTTCTCGGAAAATCGAAAAAACGGTAAGGCTATATAGCCCATGAAAATGTCGATTTTGCTCCGTAAAGTAAATTCTCACGAAAGCACCGGATCTTCGCATATATTACTCCTCGCGCACGCCCTGACCTCGATCAACGTGATATATATACGAAGAGGCAAAGAAAAATTTTCTCGGAAAATCGAAAAAACCGTAAGCCTATAGCCCATGAAAATATTGATTTTTCCCCATAAAATAAATTCTCACGAAAGCGCCGGATCTTCGCATATATTACTACTCGCGCACGCCTTGACCTCGATCAACTTGATAAATATACGAAAAGGCAAAGAATAATTTTCCCGGAAAATTTAAAAAACCGTAAGGCTATAGCCCATGAAAATATTGATTTTGCCCCATAATATAAATTCTCACGAAAGCACCAGATCTTCGCATATATTACTCCTCGTGCACGCCCTGACCTCGATCAACGAAGAGGCAAAGAATTATTTTCTTGGAAAATCGAAAAAACGGTAAGGCTATAGCCCATGAAAATATCGATTTTGCTCCGTAAAGTAAATTCTCACGAAAGCACCAGATCTTCGCATATATTACTCCTCGCCCACGCCCTGACCTCGATCAACGCGATAGATATACGAAGAGGCAAAGAAAAATTTTCTCGAAAAATCGAAAAAACGGTAAGGCTATAGCCCATGAAAATATCGATTTTGCTCCGTAAAGTAAATTCTCACGAAAGCACCGGAACGTCGCATATATTACTCCTCGCGCACGCCCTGACCTCGATCAACGCGATATATATACGTAGAGGCAAAGAAAAATTTTCTCGGAAGATCGAAAAACCGTAAGCCTATAGCCCATGAAAATATTGATTTTCCCCATAATATAAATTCTCACGAAAGCGCCGGATCTTCGCATATATTACTCCTCGCACACGCCCTGACCTCGATCAACGCTATAAATATACGAACAGGCAAAGAATAATGTTCCCGGAAAATGGAAAAAACCGTAAGCCTATAGCCCATGAAAATATTGATTTTTCCCCATAAAATAAATTCTCACGAAAGCGCCGGATCTTCGCATATATTACTCCTCGCGCACGCCCTGACCTCGATCAACGCGATAAATAATCAAAGAGGCAAAAATAATTTTCTCGGAAGATCGCAAAAACAATAAGCCTATACCATGAAAATATCGATTTTGCCGCATAAAATAAATTCTCACGAAAGCACAGGATCTTCGCATATAATACTCCTCGCGCACGCCCTGACCCCGATCAACGCGATATATATACGAAGAGGCAAAGAACAATTTTTTCGGGAAATCGAAAAAACCGTAAGCCTATAGCCCATGAAAATATTGATTTTTCCCCATGAAATAAGTTCTCACGTAAGCGCCGTATCTTCGCATATATTTCTCCTCGCGCACGCACTGACCTCGATCAACGCGATAGATATACGAACAGGCAAAGAATAATTTTCCCGGAAAATCGAAAAAACCGTAAGCCTATAGCCTATGAAAATATTGATTTTTCCCCATAAAATAAATTCTCACGAAAGCGCCGGATCTTCGCATATATTACTCCTCGCGCACGCCCTGACCTCGATCAACGCGATAAATATACGAACAGGCAAAGAATAATTTTCTCGGAAAAACGAAAAAAACCGTAAGCCTATAGCCCATGAAAATATTGATTTTTCCCCATAAAATAAATTCTCACGAAAGCGCCGTATCTTCGCATATATTTCTCCTCGCGCACGCACTGACCTCGATCAACGCGATAGATATACGAACAGGCAAAGAATAATTTTCCCGGAAAATCGAAAAAACCGTAAACCTATAGCCCATGAAAATATTGATTTTTCCCCATAAAATAAATTCTCACGAAAGCACCGGATCTTCGCATATATTACTCCTCGCGCACGGCCTGACCTCGATCGACGCGATAGATATACGAAGAGGCAAAGAAAAATTTTCTCGAAAAATCGAAATAAAGGTAAGGCTATAGCCCATGAAAATGTCGATTTTGCTCCGTAAAGTAAATTCTCACGAAAGCACCGGATCTTCGCATACATTACTCCTCGCGCACTCCCTGACCTCGATCCACGCGATATCTATACGAAGAGGCAAAGAAAAATTTTCTCGGAAAATCGAAAAAACGGTAAGGCTATAGCCCATGAAAATATCGATTTTGCTCCGTACAGTAAATTCTCACGAAAGCACCGGATCTTCGCATATATTAGTCCTCGCGCACGCGCTGACCTCGATCAACGCGATATATATACGAAGAGGCAAAGAAAAATTTTCTAGGAAAATCGAAAAAACCGTAAGCCTATAGCCCATGAAAATATTGATTTTTCCCCATAAAATAAATTCTCACGAAAGCGCCGGATCTTCGCATATATTACTCCTCGCGCACGCCCTGACCTCGATCAACTTGATAAATATACGAAAAGGCAAAGAATAATTTTCCCGGAAAATTGAAAAAACCGTAAGCCTATAGCCCATGAAAATATTGATTTTCCCCATAATATGAATTCTCACGAAAGCGCCGGATCTTCGCATATATTACTCCTCGCACACGCCCTGACCTCGATCAACGCTATAAATATACGAACAGGCAAAGAATAATTTTCCCGGAAAATCGAAAAAACCGTAAGCCTATAGCCCATGAAAATATTGATTTTTCCCCATAAAATAAATTCTCACGAAAGCGCCGGATCTTCGCATATATTACTCCGCGAGCACGCCCTGACCTCGATCAACGCGATAAATAATCAAAGAGGCAAAAATAATTTTCTCGGAAGCTCGAAAAAACAATAAGCCAATACCATGAAAATAGCGATTTTGCCGCATAAAATAAATTCTCACGAAAGCACAGGATCTTCGCATATAATACTCCTCGCGCACGCCCTGACCTCGATCAACGCGATATATATACGAAGAGGCAAAGAAAAATTTTTTCGGGAAATCGAAAAAACCGTAAGCCTATAGCCCATGAAAATATTGATTTTTCCCCATAATATAGATTCTCACGTAAGCGCCGTATCTTCGCATATATTTCTCCTCGCGCACGCACTGACCTCGATCAACGCGATAGATATACGAACAGGCAAAGAATAATTTTCCCGGAAAATCGAAAAAACCGTAAGCCTAGAGCCCATGAAAATATTGATTTTTCCCCATAAAATAAATTCTCACGTAAGCGCCGTATCTTCGCATATATTTCTCCTCGCGCACGGACTGACCTCGATCAACGCGATAGATATACGAACAGGCAAAGAATAATTTTCCCGGAAAATCGAAAAAACCGTAAGCCTATAGCCCATGAAAATATAGATTTTTCCCCATAAAATAAATTCTCACGAAAGCGCCGGATCTTCGCATATATTACTCCTCGCGCACGCCCTGACCTCGATCAACGCGATAAATATACGAACAGGCAAAGAATAATTTTCTCGGAAAATCGAAAAAAACCGTAAGCCTATAGCCCACGAAAATATTGATTTTTCCCCATAAAATAAATTCTCACGAAAGTGCCGTATCTTCGCATATATTTCTCCTCGCGCACGCACTGACCTCGACCAACGCGATAGATATACGAACAGGCAAAGAATAATTTTCCAGGAAAATCGAAAAAACCGTAAGCCTATAGCCCATGAAAATATTGATTTTTCCCCATAAAATAAATTCTCACGAAAGCGCCGGATCTTCGCCTATATTACTCCTCGCGCACGGCCTGACCTCGATCGACGCGGTAGATATACGAAGAGGCAAAGAAAAATTTTCTCGAAAAATCGAAATAACGGTAAGGCTATAGCCTATCAAAATATCGATTTTGCTCCGTAAAGTAAATTCTCACGAAAGCACCGGAACTTCGCATATATTACTCCTCGTGCACGCGCTGACCTCGATCAACGCGATATACATACGAAGAGGCAAAGAAAAATCTTCTCGGAAAATCGAAAAAACGGTAAGGCTATAGACCATGAAAATATCGATTTTGCTCCGTAAAGTAAATTCTCGCGAAAGCACCGGATCTTCGCATATATTACTCCTTGTGCACGCCCTGACCTCGATCAACGCGATAGATATACGAAGCTGCAAAGAATAATTTCCTCGGAAAATCGAAAACACGGTAAGGCTATAGCCCATGAAAATGTCGATTTTGCTCCGTAAAGTAAATTCTCACGAAAGCACCGGATCTTCGCATACATTACTCCTCGCGCACTCCCTGACCTCGATCCACGCGATATCTATACGAAGAGGCAAAGAAAAATTTTCCCGGAAAATCGAAAACACCGTAAGCCTATAGCCCATGAAAATATTGATTTTTCCCCATAAAATAAATTCTCACGAAAGCGCCGGATCTTCGCATATATTACTCCTCGCGCACGCCCTGACCTCGATCAACGCGATAAATAATCAAAGAGGCAAAGAATAATTTCCTCGGAAAATCGAAAACACGGTAAGGCTATAGCCCATGAAAATATCGATTTTGCTCCGTACAGTAAATTCTCACGAAAGCACCGGATCTTCGCATATGTTACTCCTCGCGCACGCCCTGACCTCGATCAACGCGATATATATACGAAGAGGCAAAGAAAAATTTTCTAGGAAAATCGAAAAAACCGTAAGCCTATAGCCCATGAAAATATTGATTTTTCCCCATAAAATAAATTCTCACGAAAGCGCCGGATCTTCGCATATATTACTCCTCGCGCACGCCCTGACCTCGATCAACTTGATAAATATACGAAAAGGCAAAGAATAATTTTCCCGGAAAATTGAAAAAACCGTAAGCCTATAGCCCATGAAAATATTGATTTTCCCCATAATATAAATTCTCACGAAAGCGCCGGATGTTCGCATATATTACTCCTCGCACTCGCCCTGACCTCGATCAACGCGATAAATATACGAACAGGCAAAGAATAATTTTCCCGGAAAATCGAAAAAACCGTAAGCTTATAGCCTATGAAAATATTGATTTTTCCCCATAAAATAAATTCTCACGAAAGCGCCGGATCTTCGCATATATTACTCCTTGCGCACGCCCTGACCTCGATCAACGCGATAAATAATCAAAGATGCAAAGAATAATTTCCTCGGAAAATCGAAAACACGGTAAGGCTATAGCCCATGAAAATGTCGATTTTGCTCCGTAAAGTAAATTCTCACGAAAGCACTGGATCTTCGCATATATTACTCCTCGCGCACGCCCTGACCTCGATCAACGCGATAAATATACGAACAGGCAAAGAATAATTTTCCCGGAAAATCGAAAAAACCGTAAGCATATTGCCCATGAAAATAGTGATTTTTCCCCATAAAATAAATTCTCACGAAAGCGCCGGATCTTCGCATATATTACTCCTCGCGCACGCCCTGACCTCGATCAACGCGATAGATATACGAAGAGGCAAAGAAAAATTTTCTCGGAAAATCGAAAAAACGGTAAGGCTATATAGCCCATGAAAATGTCGATTTTGCTCCGTAAAGTAAATTCTCACGAAAGCACCGGATCTTCGCATATATTACTCCTCGCGCACGCCCTGACCTCGATCAACGCGATATATATACGAAGAGGCAAAGAAAAATTTTCTCGGAAGATCGAAAAAACCGTAAGCCTATAGCCCATGAAAATATTGATTTTCCCGATAATATAAATTCTCACGAAAGCGCCGGATCTTCGCATATATTACTCCTCGCGCACGCCCTGACCTCGATCAACGCGATAAATAATCAAAGAGGCAAAAATAATTTTCTCGGAAGATCGAAAAACAATAAGCCTATACGATGAAAATATCGATTTTGCCGCATAAAATAAATTCTCACGAAAGCACAGGATCTTCGCATATAATACTCCTCGCGCACGCCCTGACCTCGATCAACGCGATATATATACGAAGAGGCAAAGAAAAATTTTTTCGGGAAATCGAAAAAACCGTAAGCCTATAGCCCATGAAAATATTGATTTTTCCCCATAAAATAAATTCTCGCGTAAGCGCCGTATCTTCGCATATATTTCTCCTCGCGCACGCACTGACCTCGATCAACGCGATAGATATACGAACAGGCAAAGAATAATTTTCCCGGAAAATCGAAAAAACCGTAAGCCTATAGCCCATGAAAATATTGATTTTTCCCCATAAAATAAATTCTCACGAAAGCGCCGGATCTTCGCATATATTACTCCTCGCGCACGCCCTGACCTCGATCAACGCGATAAATATACGAACAGGCAAAGAATAATTTTCTCGGAAAATCGAAAAAAAACCGTAAGCCTATAGCCCATGAAAATATTGATTTTTCCCCATAAAATAAATTCTCAAGAAAGCGCCGTATCTTCGCATATATTTCTCCTCGCGCACGCACTGACCTCGATCAACGCGATAGATATACGAACAGGCAAAGAATAATTTTCCCGGAAAATCGAAAAAACCGTAAGCCTATAGCCCATGAAAATATTGATTTTTCCCCATAAAATAAATTCTCACGAAAGCGCCGGCTCTTCGCATATATTACTCGTCGCGCACGGCCTGACCTCGATCGACGCGATAGATATACGAAGAGGCAAAGAAAAATTTTCTCGAAAAATCGAAATAACGGTAAGGCTATAGTCCATGAAAATATCGATTTTGCTCCGTAAAGTAAATTCTCACGAAAGCACCGGAACGTCGCATATATTACTCCTCGCGCACGCGCTGACCTCGATCAACGCGATATACATACGAAGAGGCAAAGAAAAATCTTCTCGGAAAATCGAAAAAACGGTAAGGCTTTAGCCCATGAAAATATCGATTTTGCTCCGTAAAGTAAATTCTCGCGAAAGCACCGGATCTTCGCATATATTACTCCTCGTGCACGCCCTGACCTCGATCAACGCGATAGATCTACGAAGAGGCAAAGAATAATTTCCTCGGAAAATCGAAAACACGGTAAGGCTATAGCCCATGAAAATGTCGATTTTGCTCCGTAAAGTAAATTCTCACGAAAGCACCGGATCTTCGCATACATTACTCCTCGCGCACTCCCTGACCTCGATCCACGCGATATCTATACGAAGAGGCAAAGAAAAATTTTCTCGGAAAATCGAAAAAACGGTAAGGCTATAGCCCATGAAAATATCGATTTTGCTCCGTACAGTAAATTCTCACGAAAGCAGCGGATCTTCGCATATATTACTCCTCGCGCACGCCCTGACCTCGATCAACGCGATATATATACGAAGAGGCAAAGAAAAATTTTCTAGGAAAATCGAAAAAACCGTAAGCCTATAGCCCATGAAAATATTGATTTTTCCCCATAAAATAAATTCTCACGAAAGCGCCGGATCTTCGCATATATTACTCCTCGCGCACGCCCTGACCTCGATCAACTTGATAAATATACGAAAAGGCAAAGAATAATTTTCCCGGAAAATTGAAAAAACCGTAAGCCTATAGCCCATGAAAATATTGATTTTCCCCATAATATAAATTCTCACGAAAGCGCCGGATCTTCGCATATATTACTCCTCGCACACGCCCTGACCTCGATCAACGCTATAAATATACGAACAGGCAAAGAATAATTTTCCCGGAAAATCGAAAAAACCGTAAGCCTATAGCCCATGAAAATATTGATTTTTCCCCATAAAATAAATTCTCACGTAAGCGCCGTATCTTCGCATATATTTCTCCTTGCGCACGCACTGACCTCGATCAACGCGATAGATATACGAACAGGCAAAGAATAATTTTCCCGGAAAATCGAAAAAACCGTAAGCCTATAGCCCATGAAAATATTGATTTTTCCCCATAAAATAAATTCTCACGTAAGCGCCGTATCTTCGCATATATTTCTCCTCGCGCACGCACTGACCTCGATCAACGCGAAAGATATACGAACAGGCAAAGAATAATTTTCCCGGAAAATCGAAAAAACCGTAAGCCTATAGCCCATGAAAATATAGATTTTTCCCCATAAAATAAATTCTCACGAAAGCGCCGGATCTTCGCATATATTACTCCTCGCGCACGCCCTGACCTCGATCAACGCGATAAATATACGAACAGGCAAAGAATAATTTTCTCGGAAAATCGAAAAAAACCGTAAGCCTATAGCCCATGAAAATATTGATTTTTCCCCATAAAATAAATTCTCACGAAAGCGCCGTATCTTCGCATATATTTCTCCTCGCGCACGCACTGACCTCGATCAACGCGATAGATATACGAACAGGCAAAGAATAATTTTCCCGGAAAATCGAAAAAACCGTAAGCCTATAGCCCATGAAAATATTGATTTTTCAACATAAAATAAATTCTCACGAAAGCGCCGGATCTTCGCATATATTACTCCTCGCGCACGGCCTGACCTCAATCGACGCGATAGATATACGAAGAGGCAAAGAAAAATTTTCTCGAAAAATCGAAATAACGGTAAGGCTATAGTCCATGAAAATATCGATTTTGCTCCGTAAAGTAAATTCTCACGAAAGCACCGGAACGTCGCATATATTATTCCTCGCGCACGCGCTGACCTCAATCAACGCGATATACATACGAAGAGGCAAAGAATAATCTTCTCGGAAAATCGAAAAAACGGCAAGGCTATAGCCCATGAAAATATCGATTTTGCTCCGTAAAGTAAATTCTCGCGAAAGCACCGGATCTTCGCATATATTACTCCTTGTGCACGCCCTGACCTCGATCAACGCGATAGATATACGAAGAGGCAAAGAATAATTTCCTCGGAAAATCGAAAACACGGTAAGGCTATAGCCCATGAAAATGTCGATTTTGCTCCGTAAAGTAAATTCTCACGAAAGCACCGGATCTTCGCATACATTACTCCTCGCGCACTCCCTGACCTCGATCCACGCGATATCTATACGAAGAGGCAAAGAAAAATTTTCTCGGAAAATCGAAAAAACGGTAAGGCTATAGCCCATGAAAATATCGATTTTGCTCCGTACAGTAAATTCTCACGAAAGCACCGGATCTTCGCATATATTACTCCTCGCGCACGCCCTGACCTCGATCAACGCGATATATATACGAAGAGGCAAAGAAAAATTTTCTAGGAAAATCGAAAAAACCGTAAGCCTATAGCCCATGAAAATATTGATTTTTCCCCATAAAATAAATTCTCACGAAAGCGCCGCATCTTCGCATATATTACTCCTCGCGCACGCCCTGACCTCGATCAACTTGATAAACATACGAAAAGGCAAAGAATAATTTTCCCGGAAAATTGAAAAAACCGTAAGCCTATAGCCCATGAAAATATTGATTTTCCCCATAATATAAATTCTCACGAAAGCGCCGGATGTTCGCATATATTACTCCTCGCACTCGCCCTGACCTCGATCAACGCGATAAATATACGAACAGGCAAAGAATAATTTTCCCGGAAAATCGAAAAAACCGTAAGCCTATAGCCCATGAAAATATTGATTTTTCCCGATAAAATAAATTCTCACGAAAGCGCCTGATCTTCGAATATATTACTCCTCGCGCACGCCCTGACCTCGATCAACGCGATAAATAATCAAAGAGGCAAAGAATAATTTCCTCGGAAAATCGAAAACACGGTAAGGCTTATAGCCCATGAAAATATCGATTTTGCTCCGTAAATAAATTCTCACGAAAGCACCGGATCTTCGCATATATTACTCCTCGCTCACGCCCTGACCTCGATCAACGCGATAGATATACGAAGAGGCAAAGAAAAATTTTCTCGAAAAATCGAAAAAACGGTAAGGCTATAGCCCATGAAAATATCGATTTTGCTCCGTAAAGTAAATTCTCACGAAAGCACCGGAACGTCGCATATATTACTCCTCGCGCACGCCCTGACCTCGATCAACGCGATATATATACGAAGAGGCAAAGAAAAATTTTCTCGGAAGATCGAAAAAACCGTAAGCCTATAGCCCATGAAGATATTGATTTTTTCCCATAAAATAAATTCTCACGAAAGCGTCGGATTTTCGCATATATTACTCCTCGCGCACGCCGTGACCTCGATCAACTTGATAAATATACGAAAAGGCAAAGAATAATTTTCCCGGTAAATTGAAAAAACCGTAAGCCTATAGCCCATGAAAATATTGATTTTTCCCCATAATATAAATTCTCACGAAAGCGCCGGATCTTCGCATATATTACTCCTCGCGCACGCCCTGACCTCGATCAACGCGATAAATATACGAACAGGCAAAGAATAATTTTCCCCGAAAATCGAAAAAACCGTAAGCCTATAGCCCATGAAAATATTGATTTTTCCCCATAATATAAATTCTCACGAAAGCGCCGGATCTTCGCATATATTACTCCTCGCGCACGCCCTGACCTCGATCAACGTGATAAATATACGAACAGGCAAAGAATAATTTTCTCGGAAAATCGAAAAAAACCGTAAGCCTATAGCCCATGAAAATATTGATTTTTCCCCATAAAATAAATTCTCACGAAAGCGCCGTATCTTCGCATATATTACTCCTCGCGCACGCACTGACCTCGATCAACGCGATAAATATACGAACAGGCAAAGAATAATTTTCCCGGAAAATCGAAAAAACCGTAAGCCTTATTTATAGCCCATGAAAATATTGATTTTTCCCCATAAAAGAAATTCTCACGAAAGCGCCGGATCTTCGCAGATATTACTCCTCGCGCACGCCCTGACCTCGATCAAGGCGATACATAATCGAAGAGGCAAAAAATAATTGTCTCGGAAAATCGAAAAAACGGTAAGCCTATAGCCCATGAAAATATCGATTTTGCTCCGTAAAGTAAATTTTCACGAAAGCACCGGATCTTCGCATATAATACTCTTCGCGCACGCCCTGACCTCGATCAACGCGATAGACATACGAAGAGGCAAAAAATAATTTTTTCGGAAAATCGAAAAAACGGTAAGGCTATAGCCCATGAAAATATCGAGTTTGTTCCGTAAACTAAATCCTCACGAAAGCACAGGATCTTCGCATATATTACTCCTCGTGCACGCACTGACCTCGATCAACGCGATATATATACGAAGAGGCAAAGAATAATTTTCTCGGAAAATCGAAAAAACGGTAAGGCAATAGCCCATGAAAATATCTATTTTGCTCCGTAAAGTAAATTCTCACGAAAGCACCGGAACGTCGCATATATTACTCATCGCGCACGCCCTGACCTCGATCAACGTGATAAATATACGAACAGGCAAAGAATAATTTTCTCGGAAAATCGAAAAAAACCGTAAGCCTTATAGCCCATGAAAATATTGATTTTTCCCCATAAAATAAATTCTCACGAAAGCGCCGGATCTGCGCAGATATTACTCCTCGCGCACGCCCTGACCTCGATCAACGCGATACATAATCGAAGAGGCAAAAAATACTTGTCTCGGAAAATCGAAAAAACGGTAAGCCTATAGCCCATGAAAATATCGATTTTGCTCCGTAAAGTAAATTTTCACGAAAGCACCGGATCTTCGCATATAATACTCTTCGCGCACGCCCTGACCTCGATCAACGCGATAGACATACGAAGAGGCAAAAAATAATTTTTTCGGAATATCGAAAAAACGGTAAGGCTATAGCCCATGAAAATATCGAGTTTGTTCCGTAAACTAAATCCTCACGAAAGCACAGGATCTTCGCATATATTACTCCTCGCGCACGCCCTGACCTCGATCAACGCGATAGATATACGAAGAGGCAAAGAATAATTTTCTCGGAAAATCGAAAAAACGGTGAGGCTATAGCCCATGAAAATATCGATTTTGCTCCGTAAAGTAAATTTTCACGAAAGCACAGGATCTTCGCATATATTACTCCTCGTGCACGCACTGACCTCGATCAACGCGATATATATACGAAGAGGCAAAGAATAATTTTCTCGGAAAATCGAAAAAACGGTAAGGCAATAGCCCATGAAAATATCTATTTTGCTCCGTAAAGTAAATTCTCACGAAAGCACCGGAACGTCGCATATATTACTCATCGCGCACGCCCTGACCTCGATTAACGCGATATATATACGAAGAGGCAAAGAAAAATTTTCTCGGAAAATCGAAAAAACCGTAAGCCTATGAAAATATTGATTTTTCCCCATAAAATAAATTCTCACGAAAGCACCGGATCTTCGCATATATTACTCCTCGCGCACGCCCTGACCTCGATTAACGCGATAGATATACGAAGAGGCAAAGAAAACTTTTCTCGGAAAATCGAAAAAACGGTAAGGCTATAGCCCATGAAAATATCGATTTTGCTCGGTAAAGTAAATTCTCACGAAAGCACCAGATCTTCGCATATATTACTCCTCGCGCACGCACTGACCTCGATCAACGCGATATATATACGAAGAGGCAAAGAAAAATTTTCTCGGAAAACCGAAAAAACGGTAAGGCTATAAGCCATGAAAATATCGATTTTGCTCCGTAAAGTAAATTCTCATGAAAGCACAGGATCTCCGCATATAATACTCCTCGTGCACGCCCTGACCTCGATCAACGCGATATATATACGAAGAGGCAAAGAAAAATTTGCTCGGAAAATAGAAAAAAACGGTAAAGCTATAGCCCATGAAAATATCGATTTTGCTTCGTAAAGTAAATTCTCACGAAAGCACCAGATCTTCGCATATATTACTCCTCGCGCACGCCCTGACCTCGATCAACGCGATATATATACGAAGAGGCAAAGAAAAATTTTCTCGGAAAATTGAAAAAACGGTAAGGCTATAGCCCATGAAAATATTGATTTTGCTCCGTAAAGTAAATTCTCACGAAAGCACAGGATCTTCGCATATATTACTCTTCGCGCACGCCCTGACCTCGATCAACGCGATATATATACGAAGAGGCAAAGAAAAATTTTCTCAGAAAATCGAAAAAACGGTAAGGCTATACCCCATGAAAATATCGATTTTGCTCCGTAAAGTAAATTCTCAAGAAAGCACCGGAGCTTCGCATATATTACTCCTCGTGCACGCACTGACCTCGATCAACGCGATATATATACGAAAAGGCAAAGAATAATTTTCTCGGAAAATCGAAAAAACGGTAAGGCAATAGCCCATGAAAATATCTATTTTGCTCCGTAAAGTAAATTCTCACGAAAGCACCGGAACGTCGCATATATTAGTCATCGGGCACGCTCTGACCTCGATCAACGCGATATATATACGAAGAGGCAAAGAAAAATTTTCTCGGAAAATCGAAAAAACCGTAAGCCTATGAAAATATTGATTTTTCCCCATAAAATAAATTCTCACGAAAGCACCGGATCTTCGCATATATTACTCCTCGCGCACGCCCTGACCTCGATTAACGCGATAGATATACGAAGAGGCAAAGAAAACTTTTCTCGGAAAATCGAAAAAACGGTAAGGCTATAACCCATGAAAATATCGATTTTGCTCCGTAAAGTAAATTCTCATGAAAGCACAGGATCTCCGCATATAATACTCCTCGTGCACGCCCTCACCTCGATCAACGCGATATATATACGAAGAGGCAAAGAAAAATTTTCTCGGAAAATAGAAAAAACGGTAAAGCTATAGCCCATGAAAATATCGATTTTGCTCCGTAAAGTAAATTCTCACGAAAGCACCGGATCTTCGCATATATTACTCCTCGCCCACGCCCTGACCTCGATCAACGCGATAGATATACGAAGTGGCAAAGAAAAATTTTCTCGAAAAATCGAAAAGACGGTAAGGCTATAGCCCATGAAAATATCGATTTTGCTCAGTAAAGTAAATTCTCATAAAAGCACAGGATCTCCGCATATAATACTCCTCGTGCACGCCCTGACCTCGATCAACGCGATATATATACGAAGAGGCAAAGAAAAATTTTCTCGGAAAATCGAAAAAACGGTAAGGCTATATATAGGCCATGAAAATATCGATTTTGCTCAGTAAAGTAAATTCTCACGGAAGCACAGGATCTTCGCATATAATACTCCTCGCGCACGCCTTGACCTCGATCAACGCGATATATATACGAAGAGGCAAAGAAAAATTTTCTCGGAAAATCGAAAAAACGGTAAGGGTATAGCCCATGAAAATGTCGATTTTGCTCCGTACAGTAAATTCTCGCGGAAGCACCGGATCTTCGCATATATTACTCCTCGTGCACGCCCTGACCTCGATCAACGCGATAGATATACGAAGAGGCAAAGAAAAATTTTCTCGAAAAATCAAAAAACGGTAAGGCTATAGCCCATGAAAATATCGATTTTGCTCCGTAAAGTAAATTCTCACGAAAGCACCGGAACGTCGCATATATTACTCCTTGTGCACGCCCTGACCTCGATCAACGCGATAGATATACGAAGAGGCAAAGAATAATTTCCTCGGAAAATCGAAAAAACGGTAAGGCTATAGCCCATGAAAATATCGATTTTGCTCCGTAAAGTAAATTCTCACGAAAGCACCGGAACTTCGCATATAATACTCCTTGCGCACGCCCTGACCTCGATCAACGCTATATATATACGAAGAGGCAAAGAAAAATTTTCTCGGAAAATCGAAAATACGGTAAAGCTATAGCCCATGAAAATGTCAATTTGCTCCGTAAAATAAATTCTCACGAAAGCGCCGGATCTTCGCATATATTACTCCTCGCGCACGCCCTGACCTAGATCAACGCGATAAATATACGAACAGGCAAAGAATAATTTTCTCGGAAAATCGAAAAAACGGTAAGCCCATGAAAATATTGATTTTGCCCCATAAAATAAATTCTCACGAAAGCGCCGGATCTTCGCATATATTACTCCTCTCGCACGCCCTGACCTCGATCAACGCGATATATATTCGAAGAGGCAAAGAAAACTTTTCGTGGAAAATCGAAAAAACTGTAAGGCTATAGCCCATGAAAATATCAATTTTGCTCCGTAAAGTAAATTCTCACAAAAGCGCCGGATCTTCGCATATATTACTTGGCGCGCACGCCCTGACCTCGATCAACGCGATAAATAATCAAAGAGGCAAAGAAGAATTTTCCCGGAAAATCGAAAGAACGGTAAGGCTATAATTTTCGGTAAGGCTAGAATTTTCTCGAAAAATCGAAAAAACAGTAAGGCTATAAGGCCCATGAAAATATCGATTTTGCTCCGTAAAGTAAATTCTCACGAAAGCACCGGATCTTCGCAGATATTACTCCTCGCGCGCGCCCTGACCTCGATCCACTCGATATATATACGAATATCGATTTTGCTCCGTATAGTAAATTCTCACCAAAGCACAGGATCTTCGCATATAATACTCCTCGCGCACGCCCTGACCTCGATCAACGCGATATATATACGAAGAGGCAAAGAAAAATTTTCTCGGAAAATTGAAAAAACGGTAAGGCTATAGCCCATGAAAATATTGATTTTGCTCCGTAAAGTAAATTCTCACGAAAGCACAGGATCTTCGCATATATTACTCTTCGCGCACGCCCTGACCTCGATCAACGCGATATATATACGAAGAGCCAAAGAAAAATTTTCTCAGAAAATCGAAAAAACGGTAAGGCTATACCCCATGAAAATATCGATTTTGCTCCGTAAAGTAAATTCTCAAGAAAGCACCGGAGCTTCGCATATATTACTCCTCGCGCACGCCCTGACCTCGATCAACGCGATATATATACGAAGAGGCAAAGAAAATTTTTCTCGGAAAATTGAAATAACGGTAAGGCGAAGTTCATGCGAAGTCCCATGAAATTATCGATTTTGCCCCATAAAATAAATTCTCACTAAAGCGCCGGAGCTTCGCATATAATACTCCTCGCGCACGCCCTGACCTCGATCAACGCGATAGATATACGAAGAGGCAAAGAATAATTTTCTCGGAAAATCGAAAAAACGGTAAGGCTATAGCCCATGAAAATATCGATTTTGCTCCGTAAAGTAAATTCTCACGAAAGCACAGGATCTTCGCATATATTACTCTTCGCGCACGCCCTGACCTCGATCAACGCGATATATATACGAAGAGTCAAAGAAAAATTTTCTCAGAAAATCGATAAAACGGTAAGGCTATACCCCATGAAAATATCGATTTTGCTCCGTAAAGTAAATTCTCAAGAAAGCACCGGAGCTTCGCATATATTACTCCTCGCGCACGCCCTGACCTCGATCAACGCGATATATATACGAAGAGGCTAAGAAAAATTTTCTCGGAAAATCGAAAAAACGGTAAGGCTATTATAGCCCATGAAATTATCGATTTTGCCCCATAAAATAAATTCTCACTAAAGCGCCGGATGTTCGCATATAATACTCCTCGCGCACGCCCTGACCTCGATCAACGCGAAAGATATACGAAGAGGCAAAGAATAATTTTCTCGGAAAATCGAAAAAACGGTAAGGCTATAGCCCATGAAAATATCGATTTTGCTCCGTAAAGTAAATTCTCACGAAAGCACAGGATCTTCGCATATATTACTCTTCGCGCACGCCCTGACCTCGATCAACGCGATATATATACGAAGAGGGAAAGAAAAATTTTCTCGGAAAATCGAAAAAACGGTAAGGCTATACCCCATGAAAATATCGATTTTGCTCCGTAAAGTAAATTCTCAAGAAAGCACCGGAGCTTCGCATATATTACTCCTCGCGCACGCCCTGACCTCGATCAACGCGATATATATACGAAGAGGCAAAGAAAAATTTTCCCGGAAAATTGAAAAAACGGTAAGGCTATTATAGCCCATGAAAATATCGATTTTGTCCCATAATATAAATTCTCACAAAAGCACCGGATCTTCGCATATATTACTCCTCGCGCACGCCCTGACCTCGATCAACGCGATAAATATACGAAGAGGCAAAGAATAATTTTCTCGGAAAATCGAAAACACGGTAAGGCTATAGCTCATGGAAATATCGATTTTGCCCCATAAAATAAATTCTCACTAAAGCGCCGGATCTTCGCATATAATACTCCTCGCACACGCCCTGACCTCGATCAACGCGATAGATATACGAAGAGGCAAAGAATAATTTTCTCGGAAAATCGAAAAAACGGTAAGGCTATAACCCATGAAAATATCGATTTTGCTCCGTAAAGTAAATTCTCACGAAAGCACAGGATCGTCGCATATATTACTCTTCGCGCACGCCCTGACCTCGATCAACGCGATATATATACGAAGAGGCAAAGAAAAATTTTCTCGGAAAATCGAAAAAACGGTAAGGCTATACCCCATGAAAATATCGATTTTGCTCCGTAAATTAAATTCTCAAGAAAGCACCGGAGCGTCGCATATATTACTCCTCGCGCACGCCCTGACCTCGATCAACGCGATATATATACGAAGAGGCAAAGAAAAATTTTCTCAGAAAATCGAAAAAACGGTAAGTCGATAGCCCATGAACATATCGATTTTGCCCCATAAAATAATTTCTCACGAAAGCGCCGGATCTTCGCATATATTACTCGTCGCACACACCCTGACTTCGATCAACGCGACAGATATACGAAGAGGCAAAGAATAATTTTCTCGGAAAATCGAAAAAACGGTAAGCCCATGAAAATATTGATTTTGCCCCATAAAATAAATTCTCACGAAAGCGCCGGATCTTCGCATATATTACTCCTCTCGCACGCCCTGACCTCGATCAACGCGATATATATTCGAAGAGGCAAAGAAAACTTTTCGTGGAAAATCGAAAAAACTGTAAGGCTATAGCCCATGAAAATATCAATTTTGCTCCGTAAAGTAAATTCTCACAAAAGCGCCGGATCTTCGCATATATTACTTGTCGCGCACGCCCTGACCTCGATCAACGCGATAAATAATCAAAGAGGCAAAGAATAATTTTCTCGGAAAATCGAAAAAACGGTAAGGCTATAGCCCATGAAAATATCGATTTTGCTCCGTAAAGTAAATTCTCACGAAAGCACAGGATCTTCGCATATATTACTCGTCGCACACGCCCTGACTTCGATCAACGCGATAAATATTCAAAGAGGCAAAGGACAATTTTCTCGGAAAATCGAAAAAACTGTAAGCCTACAGCCCATGAAAATATCGATTTTGCCACATGAAATAAATTCTCACGAAAGCGCCGGATCTTCGCATATATTACTCGTCGCGCATGCCCTAACCTCGATCAACGCGATAAATAATCAAAGAGGCAAAGAATAGTTTTCTCGGACAATCGAAAAAACGGTAAGCCTATAGCCCATGAAAATATCGATTTTGCCCCGTAAAATAAGTTCTCATGAAAGCGCCGGATCTTCGCATGTATTACTCGTCGCACACGCCCTGACCTCGATCAACGCGATAAATAATCAAAGAGGCAAAGAATAATTTTCTCGGAAAATCGAAAAACAGTAAGGCTATAACCCATGAAAATATCGATTTTGCTCCGTAAAGTAAATTCTCACGAAAGCACAGGATCTTCGCATATATTACTCGTCGCACACGCCCTGACTTCGATCAACGCGATAAATAATCAAAGAGGCAAAGAATAATTTTCTCGAAAAATCGAAAAAACAGTAAGCCCCTGAAAATGTCGATTTTGCCCCATAAAATAAATTCTCACGAAAGTGCCGGATCTTCGCATATATTACTCCTCGCGCACGCCCTGACCTCAATCAACGCGATAAATAATCAAAGAGGCAAAGAATAATTTTCTCGAAAAATCGAAAAAACAGTAAGCCCCTGAAAATGTCGATTTTGCCCCATAAAATAAATTCTCACGAAAGTGCCGGATCTTCGCATATATTACTCCTCGCGCACGCCCTGACCTCGATCAACGCGATAGATATACGAAGAGGCAAAGAATAATTTTCTCGGAAAATCGAAAAAACAGTAAGCCCATGAAAATATCGATTTTGCCCCATAAGATAAGTTCCAGCGCTTTCGAGAGAACCTATTTCACGGGGCAAAATTGATATATTCCTGGCCGAGGTACTACTACCGTAGCGGGACTCAGTGACGTGTGTCCCAGTATCGGAAACCGCACCCGTTGTAATCCGCCCACAAGCGATGCAGACACAGTATAGGTCCCCGCGTCGCACCCAGCTGGGCCCTCAATCAACGATAGTTAGAGCCTCGGCGCGCTCATCGCTTTGACTTTTTTTGTTCACAAATGCAGGCACCGTGCTTCGAACCGCCGCCTTTACGGGTTCGAGCTGAGCACTTTACCGACTCGGCTACAGGAATGGCACAGGAACCGGTGTTGTTTCATCGACAAGTAGCATACTGTTTTCTAGTGGGCAAGTAGCCGGGCCAGCTAGGCCGTTATTGCAGCCTATGTTCTCACAGTTAATTCGTCCGTCGAGATAGCAGCGTACTCTGTTCCCGTGCTGTCCAAGTTAACACTCGCCAGACACGCTGGATACGTGGTTCCGCTATTCTGCAGAGCGTCCCCTTTGCGGCGGCGTAGCTGAACTGCACCGCGATAGACGCACGCCTGCGTTCCGCTTCTGTATTGCCGCCGAAGTGCTTTATGACGAAGTACAAGGCCGAATCGTTGTACACGCTTGAATTACATTTCGATCTAGACATCCGTGACCCGGTTCTGTAGCGATGTGACGTGCTGCGATGTGCTGCGATAAGAGGCGTTTCAGTAGCTCTGTCAAAGGGAGACCTGGGTCTGCTCGCAAAATGAATTCGATTTGTTGCCCTCGCCAGTTGATTAGTCACATTCCGGCGCTTGTTGATGCTCAAAGAATGCTCTTTTACACGGCAACGCAAGTCGAATGCGCTATTTAGTAGGTTGTGAACGAATCCTTTGCATATATAAATTGCACTATTAATGAGGAAAGCAAAGGTAGACAAGTACGCACAGGGTTAATTCACGGCAAAAAAAATTTTTTTGAAAATCGTAAACGTTCGTATACGAGGCAAAGCATTTCAGTCCGCGTGTCACACACCGAGAAATCAAATAAAGAGGAGGCTCTTGCCGATAGACTGACCAAAAATTCTCACCTGTTACTTCACGTAGCGTACAAGGGCGCACATGTGGCAATGGCGACGAAACTACGATGTCGAAGCAATGTTACATCATCAGAAAAAATGACATCGCATTGATTATAAGTAGAATAAGGGCTGCCGGTAATCGCGAGACAGACAGACTGACAGGAAGACAGACAGACAAAGAACTTTATTTACAAGGTCCTGAGGCGCTTTGCCCTAGGGCAGAGCTGCGGGCCACTCCCACGAAGGGACTGGTAGGCCGAGCCTAACCGCCACATTCTGGGCTCTCTGGACAGCCCAAGTTTGCTGTGAAGGTTCTGAGCTCTGGATGGCAGAGCTCCATTCTTCCGTGATGCGATTGGGTCCCTGTAACGAGGGGCATTGCCAGAGCACGTGTGCGAGATTGCTAACAGCCCCACAGTCCGGGCAAGTAGAGCTAAAAGCCTCTGGAGTGGTCGTATGGAAAAGGGCCAGGTTTGAACAGGACTTAGTCTGAAGCATGCGTAATGCGGACGCCAGAGGTCACGCCAGTTTGCTATGAGGGGGAGGATAAGTCCTCCTACCCAGGTGATAGTGCGTAGTGATTTCGCTGAAAGTAGTGAGAGAGTCCCGAAACTCGAGAACCCCAGAGTCTGAGCTCGACCAGGCTCCCGCGCAAGCTTATCGCAAATACGCGCGTCAACGATAACGCTGGTTGGGAAATGAAAACAGTTCCAGATCGTCTTAGAGGTGACTTGTAAGTACTCAAAAACGTAGGTAGAGCCAAAAAGCGGTTGCTGCGTTAGAGAGAATGAAATCTCGATTCTAGTCGTAGAATATCTGCCAGAGCTTTAAGGAAGCCTTAGGCTAAGCACAGATGCACAGCTGTTCGTTCCAAGAGAAAAAGAAGATGGAGCACCCGAGAAAAGTACGCGACCGAACTACAAAACAGCATGAAAGTACACGCGATGTATGACTATTCCTTCTAATAGGGCGATTGCTTATCCTACGCAAAATGCATATGACACGTACACGTGTATTTATTCCGCCTCCAGAATCAGTACGCAAGCGCAGTAGAGAGGCGCGTCATAAGTCATCCACAGATATTTAATGGACTCTACCTGTGGTATGTCTTCAAGATGCATTGTGTATATTGCTTTAGATGTCACGTACCACTTTAGGCTTCTTTGTCCGTTTATGAGGCCGCTGGTTGCTGAAGTTTTCAAATACTTACTTTGGAGAGTACCTACAAAAGCTTGCCGGTTACATGGGTCTTCTCATTCTCCGCGAGGCCTCATGTGCGGCAATCACGGCAGCAATGGGTCACCGCTGTTCCGCGAGACATTACTTTTTCGCACACTTTCTGACATCTCGGTGTTTGTTGAATTTGATGGTGTTTACACTTGTAAGCGACGAAATTAAATAAGACTTACCCACCTTTTTTTTTGTCCGCCGTGCAGAATATGGGGTAAAGGCATTTCGCTTAGCTTCTTAATGCAATATGACGCTTCCACCTTTTGCCGTTTCTTTGCCGCATTGCGTGTTAAAGGTGCTGGGGCTTGCAAGAACCGATTTTGCTGGTTTTACGCGGCCTGTTAGCCAACCGGCGGCTGAGCAGTTCTTTTGTGTTGATCTATTTTATGTATGCCTTCGCGCATGTTGAACTGTTGATTTTTGCTTCACGAAGAATTGCTGATATTAAGGGAAGAGAGTTTTGCTTCCCCTCGTTTGTAGAGGGGTTAATTGACGCTTATCGTAATGATTACAGGAAAGTGTTCCTTTACCAGCTTATTTATTTTTTACGCGAGGACATCTTCGATTTTTGTGGTTACTTGGAAAGTGTTTTAGAAAGGCGGTGGCTCAGGACGATGATTGATTCTTGCTGCTGCGAACGGTATTGCTGTTCTTTCTCGGTGATAATTTTGCGTCATGCTTGTGAAGTGGATAAAGCTTGCTGCTGCCTGAGTAAACTTGCCACGCAGAGTGCTTTGTCTGTTTCACGTCTAAGTGAAACACCTATCATTTCACATCTATCATTTCACAGTGTTTCACGTCTATCATTTCATGATAATTTTATTTTTTTATTCACATATTTTACCGAGTAGGAGCGCAGTGTTTACGACGGGAAGAACAAAACTCTGCATCACCGCTAGCGCCCAGCTACCTTGACTGGCACTGCTCCGCCTTTCAATAAATTGTGTGGCTTCTTTCTTTAGTAACATTGAAAAATATACTGAAAAGTTGGTAATACTCTTGCTTTGCACGCTTGCAAACAGGTCACCAAGAGAAATTCAAATTGAGAAAGCACTAGCCTGAAGAAAAGAAAATTAAATTATGGGGTTTTATGTGACAGAACCACGATCTGATTATGAGGCACGCCGTAGCAGGGTACTCCGGAAATTTGGACCAGCCGGTTCTTTAACGCGCTAGCCAGAAGAGCAGTTCGTGAACTTGCGCAGCAGAATTGTATTGGTGGCGCAGCGCTAGCTTGCGCTTGCATTCACCTGTTCTTTTGGCCACGTCGTTGACGATGGTACGCATTCCCATTAATAATTTCAAAATTCCTCTTCATGATGCGATTATCACGGCGTTCATTCGGCAATATCACATGTATTCAGCGGTAGCGAGACCACAACAACGTGTGCCGGCATCGTGCTGTGCGCAGTCGTCTGATATTTATGTCTGCATAGACCAAGTATGCCTATTATTGAGCTACAGAAAACGTCATACGGCAAGGCTAGAATTAAAAAATAATGAATAATCGAGACACCGTATCCACAGAAAAATAAATTTCAACAATAGCGGACACTCCGATACAGCCTAGCTGCCAAATTTACTGCAGCACACCAAGCGGATGGTATCAACACCTTCCGGTTTCGGTTTTGGACGCGCGCATTTTAAACGCCGGTTGGTACACTCCACGCCGGCTTCGCTGATCTGCGTGGCACCTTTTTTTTTCGCTTGTACTGCTGAAGCACGTGCGGCCTTGACGCGGAATCGTTTTATTATTTAGTAAGAATGATTGCGAACGATCCTTACAAGCCTCCACTGAATCTGTGTCACGTGCAATTTAATAAAGAAAACGCAAGACGTCTTCTGAAATGATGGAATGTTTATTTTGCTCTATATAAATCCTCGTTCCGGGCTTCTGCATTCATCCAAAATTGTGGTACCAGGTAAGCAGCAGTCGTTGCCGTACGAAGATCCACCTAATGCCATCAGCTGAAAAAGCGTAAATTACAAGCATGGACCATTTTGGTATATTGACCTAACAGGAATATTGGGCGTAGAGGTGAAACGTGTGTAAGTGGTGAATGAGCGGCATTGCAGAAAAATTCAATTTTACATATATTTCGTAGCAAATAGACTCCTCCCAAACAATGCCATAAAATCTGAAGAAAGCATCCAATTTTCAAGCATCCATCGCTTCCCGGGCATTATTTCCTACACTTTAAGAGCACAAATATACGGGTGACTGCGCGTTTCCAAAACAACTTGGCCTCAGTCGACACGATGGTACGCCAAGTACGCAGAGGTGGCTACAACCCAGGCTCTCAGCCAGACCCTGTTACACGCTCGCAGAATGCCTTCTAGTCGCACTCAAGACAGATTCGTGGGTGAAAAGCCTGTTTTCAGTCGTTGAGAAGACAGAAATGTCAAGTTTTGAGCTCCTAGGCGTTATCTTTTACGCATCCTGCCGGCGCAAGCAACACACTCCCGTGTTATCACTCTCGGCAATCGCTCATCGCGTTTTCGACAAGCGTGAGTACCGAAATAAGCTATATGTTGTTGCAGGGCCATAAATATCATCACAATCTTGTGCCACTAAAATTCAGTACACGCAAAACTAACTCACCACGGCCGGCTTGCTTTCTTGCTAACAGCTTCACAACTCCAGGCGCGGCGAGCATGCCTCAAAAGTATCCCCAAAAGTTGCGAAATGAATTACAATAATTCTTGGGGTCGGAGAATGCGTCCCGAACGTCTCCCAGTAAGATTCAGTACACGCGAAACTATCTGTGGCACACAGCCGAGCTGCTTTTCACTAACTGCGCCACCGCACCGAGCGCGGCCACTGCGCTTGAAAAGTACCCCAAGAAGTAGCGAAATTAGTTACGATAATGTCTGAGGTCAGAGAAAGCGCCAAAACTTGTCCCGGTAAGATTCATCATCATCATCATCATCATCATCATCATCATCATCATCATCATCATCATCATCATCATCATCATCATCAGCCTGGTTACGCCCACTGCAGGGCAAAGGCCTCTCCCATATTTCTCCAACAGCCCCGGCCATGTACTAATTGTGGCCATGCCGTCCCTGCAAACTTCTTAATCTCATCCGCCCACTTAACTTTCTGCCGCCCCCTGCTACGCTTCCCTTCCCTTGGAATCCAGTCCGTAACCCTTAATGACCATCGGTTATCTTCCCTCCTCATTACATGTCCTGCCCATGCCCATTTCTTTTTCTTGATTTCAACTAAGATGTCATTAACTCGCGTTTGTTCCCTCACCCAATCTGCTCTTTTCTTATCCCTTAACGTTACACCTATCATTCTTCTTTCCATAGCTCGTTGCGTCGTCCTCAATTTGAGTAGAACCCTTTTCGTAAGCCTCCATGTTTCTGCCCCGTAGGTGAGTACTGGTAAGACACAGCTATTATACACTTTTCTCTTGAGGGATAATGGCAACTTGCTGTTCATGATCTGAGAATGCCTGCCAAACGCAGCCCAGCCCATTCTTATTCTTCTGATTATTTCCGTCTCATGATCCGGATCCGCAGTCACTACCTGCCCTAAGTAGATGTATTCCCTTACGACTTTCAGTGCCTCGCTGCCTATTGTAAATTGCTGTTCTCTTCCGAGACTGTTAAACATTACTTTAGTTTTCTGCAGATTAATTTTTAGACCCAGTCTTCTGCTTTGCCTCTCCAGGTCAGTGAGCATGCATTGCAGTTGGTCCCCTGAGTTACTAAGTAAGGCAATATCATCAGCGAATCGCAAGTTACTTAGGTATTCTCCATTAACTTTTATCCCCATTTCTTCCCAATCCAGGTCTCTGAATACCTCCTGTAAACATGCTGTGAATAGCATTGGAGAGATTGTATCTCCCTGCCTGACGCCTTTTTTTATTGGGATTTTGTTGCTTTCTTTATGGAGGACTATGGTGGCTGTGGAGCCGCTATAGATATCTTTCAGTATTTTTACATACGGCTCGTCTGCACCCTGATTCCGTAATGCCTCCATGACTGCTGAGGTTTCGACAGAATCAAATGCTTTCTCGTAATCAGGTAAGATTCAGTACACGCAAAACTGCGTCACACGGTGGAGGTGCTTTTCGTCACAAAGTCAGCTGCGGCGAGCGTGCCCAAAAACTAGCGAAATGAGTTATAATAATGCTTGGGCTCATAGAAAGCGTCGCAAACATCTCCCAGTACTAGGCCTGGACGGCGGAGCTGTTTTTTTTTATAACTGCATCACTATATAGGTTCAGTTTCGTGCAGTAAGCCTGAATGTGCTTGAAGTGCGTCGCAGACTGTCAAACAAAATTCCTCACCTTTCTCTACTCCAGTAGTGCACCGGTGCCGCGTCGAAATGCAGACGGAATGCAAAAAAACGCCGGGAGCCCACCAAACGAGCTACATGCAAAAAAGACGGGTCGCCGAGCAGGCGAGCTTCACATGCGCAGCCGCCCTCGCTCGCTTCGGTGGCGTCGGTGGCATGTCTGGCGAATGACGCATGCATATGGCGCGTCTGGCGTGTCGCTAGCTTGTTGCTAGGTGACGCAAGAAAAGAAGTCGCGAAGTATAGCTTCGTTTATACGCAAAACTCTTTAGTTTTAGCGAGAAAGCATAAAAAGAATTAAAATGTTGTCTGTAAGTTCTGTTTCTTTCCGATGCTCGCGTCAACTAACGGCTGGAGTTGACACTAGGCGTGACGTGTTTCCTGTTACCAGTTTTTGCCGATTGTCCCCTCTTGTTGAATTTCTTTCTCTATGCCGTATCGGCCAATAAAACGAAACAGCTTCTTAAGAACGAAAAAATAAACGTACTGCGCGAAATTCAGAGAGAGAGAAAGAGAAGGGAAGAAGGAAAGGCAGGTTAACCAGACTGAGTCCAGTTTGCTACCCTACACGTGGGGAGGGGGACTGAGAGTGAAAGAGCGTAAGGGCGTAGTAAGGGACAAGAACAAGCGCTATGGCGCTGGTAATGCTCTTGTCCGTGTCCTTTACTACATCCTTGTGTTGAATTTAGCGCAGTGCATTTTTTTTTACTCGCAGTACGAACCAACTCGCCCAACAACAAGTTTTATTGGACCCGGTTTCTTAACTCGAGCTCCACTTCGCAAATTGGCTTCGTTAGGCTTGCCTGCGGGAGGCACCTGGTACATATGTGGACTGGGTTGTCCCAAACTCCGTAACATTGTGCACATGTCAGCCCGTGCCTTTCCTGTAGCTGTCACAGCACAATAAACACTCGGGCACCCAAACAAAGGGGAAGTCGCAGCCGCGCACTTCGCCCATCCTTGCTGCAAATGCGGGTCGTCTGACATGCTCACGAGCATGCTTTCGAAAGCGCCTGCTAGGTAGCCATCAATGGCACTTTTGTAGGCGGCAGACTACGCATATGACATCGACAATACTCGTGGAGCCTGCAAAACGTCAGAGAGAGCCCGAGCAGTCATTAGACACGTCATAATGATGACGATGTCATGAGGTGCTGCCGAGTTAAATGCGCACTCCCGCTTACATTAAAATCATAATAAAATATGTTCTAGGCAGCGTTCGCCATTAATACTCCTTCAGATGTACCCATGTATGCAGGAGAATGGAACCACAGTAACGTCTCAAGATTTATATTTAGGTGTTGAATTCTGAAGTTTTACGGGCCAAAATCACCATTTAATTATGAGGAACGCCGTAGTGGGGGACTTGGGAGTAATTTTGACCGCCAGGGTATCTTTAACGTGCGCTTCCAATATACGGGACAGGAATTCTACGCTATAGCTCTACCGTGTTTTATAAAACTTGCAAGCCAAATCTTCGAGCACTTCAGAGGGTGCAAGCACAGGCACTACACGCTTGCCTCGGCCTTCCGTGGAACGCCTCAACAGCAGGAGCAGTTCTAATGGTTCTAGGCTATCCGATCACGACTTTCATTACCACCGACACGCTTAGAGCGCATATTCACGCCATTTCGCGGATGCAGTCAGGCTATCTCGCTTGCTTGTCAGAATGACGACTACAGGCGTCATTCTCCAACGCAGTCAGCACTCTTCGTGCCTCCCTATTATCGGGATTCACACCCTCGGCACGCTCACCGTCAGCTCTGTGGTGTTTTAAACAACCTGAAGTGCGCGTTTTTGTTTCATGAATAAGAAATAAGGTGGACCTGCCTAATTTGGCCTTGAAACAAGTAACTCTGGATTGTTTGCACACTTCCTACTTTGCACACTATACGGATAGTTCTTTCACTCAGACCAGGTTCACCGACGTAGTGGTTACACCATCACGATCAATAAGCATCAGATTCAAGATTTCACACGTCACAACACTGACCAGTTGACCTCCGAGTTGCCGTTGATTATATGAACAACCAACCAAATAATCGGTGGGTAATATTCTGCGACACGAAGGCGGCCCCATAGTGTGTTTCGTCAGCTCTTCGTCGCAGGTCCGGTGAACAACTCGGTACATTGGAGAAATGACATACACTTGGATTCTCAGAGCATTGATTGTATTCTCTCTACTCATTTATGCGACTGCGGCTGCTACCTGGGCTTCCGCGAACTGAGGAAACAATGCTGTGCCGCTTAGGACTGGGCATTGCATTAACCAATGCATATACAGGTTTGATTGGAATGGCTGATAACACCGATTGCAATGAAGACGGTGTCGAGGAGACTATAGAACACCTACTGTGCTACTTCCCATCTTTTGAATATGAAAGACGTGACCTCTGCACAGCTCATGATCAGTTGGATAGAAAACCATTCACCTTTAATAAGACAATGGGACCATGGCCTCGCATATCACAGCTACAAAAGGCCAGAAAAGCGCTGCTGCGATTTTTGAAAGCTACCAGATTGAGTGATCGTTTCTGATATGGAGCAGAGAACCGCCACTATGTCGGCTATGTAGATGTAGAGCCTAGGCGTCAGTGGCCCAAACACAGTCTGCGGGATTGGTCTAGAACCGTCTAGTTGTATATAACAAAAATAAAAAAAATTATTGCAAAATAACTGTAAACAAAATAGGTGATTAGGTATACGAGAAATAATAGGTAGATTCTGCTTGAAATTTTAATAGATTGTGGGAACAAATGAAAAAAAAAATACAGCTAATATGATGGATTTTGTAGAAGCATAACAAAACGCCAAGTCGAAATCTTTCTGACCCTGAAATAAAATCGTGGATGGCACTGTCAACCTTCGGCGATATCCACAGAGGACTTTCTCTTCTTCTCTCAATCTTTCCCTCCCCTTCTGCCTTCGCCCAGTTTAGTGTAGCCAACCGGGCTCAGTCAGGATTATCCTCCCTGCTTCTCGTTTGTCATTTTCTCTCTTTCTCTCAGACCCCCATCGAAATGCCGCCGCCGCGACCTCGGCCTTAGCAGCGGAACACCATAGCCACTAAGCCACTGCGGTGGATGATTCTGGTGTCAGAGGTCCTTTAATCTTGTTGTTTCACGTATCTATATGCATACACAACACGTATGATTACTGTTGCAAGAAGAGTTGCCACCGTGCCATTTATTCTTAAAATTTGAAGGACCGCCTTAGCAAACACTCGGACGCACCCTCCGAATGTTTGCATGCGGGTCATGGGCACATGGTTCAGTCAAAGTAGAGAGAGAAAAATCAGGAACGCGAGGGTTCTAGCAGTTTCCTTCGCTTAGCTTCTGTCATGTCCAGAATCAATACAACATTTCCCTCCCTTTATTGCCGCTGTTTTTTTTTTTTTTGCGTTATGTGGCATCACTGCCGGAAGACCGTTTTTCAACAAGGCTAAGACGATTACCTGTGCATGAACATATGTGACTTAAGGTTTTATGGCGCAAAAGCAACTAAGGCGGAAACATAAGAATATATATATTTGTTGCTTCCGTCTTTGGTCGCAGCTTAAGCTACATCCTTACAGCAACAGCTAGTGTTGTAGTTAATTCAATTTGGTTCGGTAAATTATTGGCAATTTTTTATTAGTTACCAAAAATGACCTTTTTTTTTCTTTTTTTCCTAATGAGCGAGCTAAAAACCATACGCTTTTGGATATGACTCCCTGCACCTTTATTGTTTTTCTCTCTTTCTATGCCCCTTAATTACTTTGGAAGATAAAGAAGAAACACGAAGGAAGTCGCGCGGGGTACGCGTGGCTCGCGGTCGGTTCGGACGGTCACGCAGCGCGTTCTTATCGGGAAGATTCGAAGCCAACCGCACCGCTGCAATCGGCCTTCGGACACCATGAGTACCGTCAGGTAAGCCTCCAGTCATCTTGTTTGAGTGCGTGTCAGCCTGGCACTGGAATTGGCTCTCTGATAAACGTTTTCCAACGTACCTTGAGCGAGCTATTTTGCCGCGTCCAAAATAGGTTGCTGAATGCGATGCTGGCGCTCTAATAAAGGTAGCGAATGCTAGGAGAGGTCGTCGCGTTAAAGCAACGTCACACGAAACTTGATTATGGCTGAGGCAATATATCCGGGCCAGCAGTTTGCGAGTGATTCGATCGCCCACAACTAGATCACTGCACTCACACATGTAGGTACATTTGCACCTCGAGGCGCCCATTCTCTGCACGTGGCGAAGCCTTGTGTCACAAGAGAACGGGTTTGTGAGATGAGGGAAGCTCTTCGCAGGCTGCATACGAGAACCGCAAACGCTACCACAAATGATACCTGCACCGCCGAGCAAGTCACGGGGGGTCCCGATGACCTCAGTTTTTTGGTTCGGGCATTAAGCATGTCAGCTAATACTACCGAACCATTCTTTTGCGATTTCTTGAACGTAAAAGCAGGTCGATTAATTGAGAAAGAAAACTAGAATCGCACTTTGATTTTTAGAATTTCGAGCCACACTTAAGCCTACGAATACCTTACACTGTTTACCTAATATATGTGTTGTCTTAACTGGCGAGAACACCGAAAACTTTCCCGGTAGCCTTTGCGAGTGCAAAGGCAACGTAACCGCCTTATATCACCAATAAATCAACCACACCTGAGTAGAGGTAGAAAAGAGTGCGTAACTTAACGCTGTTGTGGGAACCGCATTCAGTATCAGTTTCTTTTGTGGGTTACGTGGCTCGGTTACGTGGCTCCTGTCCGATCCCTATAAGCCCGACCCACCTAATCTAACTTTACTCAATATATCTACCTGGTGTCTCTTCAAGCGGCTATGGGAGCCGCTGAGTCATGATGAAATATGTCTGACATAGCGGTAGCTATAGCGCTGTGCGCTTCTCCCTGTGGGCACGTAACTCTAGTGTACCGTTTAACGTGAAATCCTGGCTGTTAGGCCCTTAGGTAATTAAGTATGTAGAACTATTTTTTCTTCTTTCTGTTCCAGCACCACGCCGCGCCCGACAAAGTACAGCAGTGAGGACGAGGTCAAGTTCAAAGTAGATGTCGCCGGTGGCGTATCGTGAGTATACAAAGTTAATGGACACATTGCTCCCGAAATGAGTGGCGGGTGCTTTGATGATGCTTTGCTCTAGTGAAATGCAATAACCTGACGCGAACTGTAATAAGAGGGATGAGTAGATCGGCGTTCCGAAAAAAGACTGTCAGATATGTGTGATCTTTTGAATGTTATGGAGATTATTCCACTGACTTCCATGTATGCACTCACTGGGTCCACGGCTTATCAAATCACTCATTTAGATGGACATGCTCGCGCATCGTCCATTAACTCTAGGCATACTATGGACACAACTTCATGACTGGTAGTCGGCCTTTTGATCGTAAGAATGATCGTAAGAATCAAACATGGCAGAAGGATAAAACTGGACTGGGGCCAAAGCTCCTGTGGCGTACACGCGTCATTGAATACATAACTACATAATCGATGTAATCTACCAGTTATAGCTATAATCTCTGCGCTCTATCAGTCATCGTAGCTGGTAGATTCATGCCTACGTGGATTGTCATCCTGCCTACGGTAGGATAATAAAGCAACTTGAAATGAAGATGAAGACGGCGCAGTGAGGGATGGATTGGAAAAATTATACGGGTAACGTTACTATACTGTTGATGGCAGTATGCATGACAGAGAAAACAAAGGTTGATGGTGTTCTAGTTGAGATAATCAGAATCACCTAGAGCTGGACACGCCTTGAAAAGCATAAAACAGATAACCGGCGGCCCATTAGAGCAACTGAATGATTGTCTAAAGAAAAGGCGTGCCTGTTGAGGCCAGGAGAAGATTCATCAGCAAATTTTCAAAGCATTAGCCTGGTTGACGCAGGGTACGCGTAACCGATCTAGACATCTCTGGACAGTGAAGTGTTGTGTAGGGGACTTCGATTGGTATGATGGTGCTAGGAATTATGGGAGAAGTTGCATATGCGATGGCTTGTAAATGTCATTCGCCCTTTGTTTGCAGGCAAAGAAGGGGCGAGTCCTATGATTATCTGGTGATCTGCGCAGTGCTCATCACAGCAGGTGGGTGGTGCGCTTCAGGCATCGATCTCTAAGCGAAAATGACGTTTGCATCAAGATAGTCTATACTGTTCACTATTCAGGCTTAGAAAATCTGGCCGGCCACATTCCAAGCTTCAAAGACGCGACATGCTTCCCTATTTCGGATAACAAAATAGGTTGAATGGCTTCTGGAGTTTATTCACAGTAAGTGTCTGCTTTCACGACGCATGGCAAGTTCTGCCAATTGCATTTCCAGTATCCGCATCAAAGCTGCGAAGGAAGGGTTACTTGGACGATTTTTCGATTTAATGAGACTGCGGGATTCAAATGTATTACCATGGTATGTAGCAACGATGCGATGGTAAATGCAGTATTATCGAGGGCGCCCGTTTTTTTATAGATATAGGATATAGGGTACAAAGTTGCGCGGGTGCAGACATATATATTTGTAGATGTCTAGGCCTTTAACTCACTTGGTACTTAATAGCTTCCCGAAAGAAAATAAAGACATTGTTATTAGGCAGGCTTACCATCTTTAAGGCTCGTGAGTACGCACCGCGTGACTCAGTGACCACGACTTATGATCTGCAACCACTGAGAATCAACAAGACGTGGAGCTTATCATCGTACCAGCCATACAATATGGGGCCTGCAATGAAGACCGGGCATACCCTCTTGTTTACTTCTCGCAGGCGAGAACGGTTGCCTTTTGTATGTACCTGCGAGGCTTTTCGCTTCGTTTCTGGTCTTCTGCAGTGGTTCTGAAGAAGCTGCAGCGCCGGATCCACTTTCCGTACACGGTGTTCATGTTCATCGCGGGCTTCGGGTTCTCGTACCAGGACGCGGAGAACGAGAGAAGACTCGACTCGCTCTCAATGTGGCTGCGGAACATTAAGTTCCACGTGCTCATGGTGTTCGTGCCTGCGGCAACAGTGTACGCCACGCAGGGCATCAACCACTTCATCTTCCGCAGGTACGCTACGCGATGGAGACCGCGCAAAGCTCCTTACAGCTGTATATATATGACGAAGGTCGCGGGCTTGCTTTAGGTGGATCAAACGAGTGCCAGTAAAAACACAGAGAGTGCTGAGGTCTACTTACGCAGAAAGTTATGAAAGACCGGCCCGGTTGCAATCCAGGAATCCGTTTAGCAGGCTTTGGCAGGTGGGAAATTGTGGCATTATGCCGCACTGTGTTGTGGGGAGGGCGTTCCCCTTACCACCGTGCCTTACCTGCATGCGATAGCCTACCGGTACTTCAAGCGCCTCCTCTTTAAGGACCAGCTCGGAACTCTCTGCTGCGTGTTCGGCCGCCTAAGCACAGCGTCTGAAACGACAGCGTCTCGGTCTTCGACCAGAGGTGCAGCCTCTCAGCGAAGGCATTTCAAAATGCTAGCTGTCACGAGGGAAACGCAAGAACGCTGCTTTCACTGTCGCGCCACCGTGTGGCACTGCCGTACGTTACTGCAAGGCACCATCGGTACCATCGTGCGGTTTTTACCTGAGTTAGAGTACTATTTTCGCGTACGGCCCTTGAAAACTGATAGGCAGTTGTACTAAAGTCACGCTTGATTCCGAAAGAAAGCTGTACGCTTAAAACCTTCAACAGATTTATGCAATCTTTAGAAGGAAAAGGATTCAAATACAATCGTTGAGTTATCGCGGCCATGGTTTTGTTTAGTATCGGCACCCTGCTTACGCCACCTTCTGTCCACTGCCCGCGTTCAGATGCCACCGGGAGATCACCGTGTTCTCCGTGGGAACACTGGGCATCAGCACGGTAGTGTCGGCGCTGTACGCGTACACCTTCCTGGGCACCAAGGGCATCAACAACTGCCTGCTGTTTGGCATCCTGCTCTGCTCTTGCGAACGGCTGCCCATTGCCGACCAGCTGCTCGAGGAAGGCCGCTACCCCATTCTGACTACCATGTTGCAGGCTGAGTCCATTGTCAACAACCTCTTCGTCTGGTCCGTCCTCGACACCGTCGAGGCCCACGTATGAATGCGCGCCTACGGAACGCTGAAATTCGCAACTCCCACTGCGGGGCGCAACACGATGTCGCAAACTGAAAGGAGCCGTTAACGTCACCTGCGCAAGGTGTTTCTATAAAAGGCGTTTTAGTTAATTGCGCATCAATTATTGCTTCGAGAAGCTTCCTGCTTTCAGGATTATAGTCGATAATGTGTTCAGTTCAAGGGAGCTAGGATCTACGTGCGCTGGCGCCAAGTTGTATCACCCAGCGACCTCTAGTGAATGGTGGAAGCATATATGGGTGCAGTGCACCATTGCGGCGCGCTAGACAAGTGCGCGGGGGGCTATACATGCTGTTAGCAATCTGTTAAACTTCTCGTTGCATTACCGATACTCCCACACGCTAACTTTCGCTGATGTTGCCAGGGGGGAGGGGTGGGTAATTATCTATTTCGTTTTTGGTGGTGACATCGTGCGTCCATTCTCGCATTATTTTACAGCGCTGCCACTGTATTGTGCGCGGTCGCGTTGGATCAGTACCACGCTCGCTTTCTGAACCGCGACGGGAGCGAGTATCCTACTAGCCTCTACCACTTCGTTTTTTTTTTTATGTGAACCGCTCTGGCAGAACAATGTTGTGCCTACAAATCCACCTTAATTCCGCGCGTTTCTCAAAATTCCCTTACTGAAACGCCCATGTGTTGTACAAGAAGCACTTATCATATAGTAGACTTTATTTGATTTACGAGATAGCAAAATAGTGCACTTATCTTGCAAAAGTTGCTAGAGGTTGCAAGGACTTGCTAAAAATATTTTTTATGACAAATTACAAAATTTTGCGTTATTAGGGTATTCAGGCTTTTCGTATTCTGCAATAAATCTAAAAGAAGCGTTTCTCTTCGTACTGCGATAGCAGCAGAAGCAGGCGGGCAGCGCTGCTCACGTAACCAGCTTAGGGGTCTCGAAAAATGTGGCCCCCGAAGCTTTTATATGTGGCCCACGTTGCCCTCCCTAGTACGCCCGAGACACTGAAGCTGGGCGAGTCACAAGCACCTCTCTATTGCATTTCCAGTTTGTAAGAACGGACAGTGATGCGCACGCATGCTCTGAGCTATACGAGTATACCCGCGCAGTGCCTTATATGACGTAGACTGCGCCACGAAAGACTGGGGCACGTTGTCTTCGTATACAGAACAACCAGAGCGTGGCGACCGTGCTGAACCACCTGCTGGTGTCGCACGTGATGGGCGCCTTGGGCGGCGTAGCTATGGGCGCCGTGGCTATCTGGTCGCTGCGCTTGGCGCCGCAGAGCCAGAGCAGCAACACATTCCTGCACATCTGCCTGACGTACGCGACCTTCTGCCTGCTCGAGGTCATGGGTACTTCGGGCGTCGACGGCGTGGTGGCCTTCACGCTCATCACCACCTCGCACCGCCTGGTCGCCTGCACCGAGCTCGAGGGCCTGCTGCACAAGTACTGGTCGGCCATCTACGACGTTTCGGGCTTCCTCTCGCTCTTCATGTCGTCGCTGTACGGCGGCGAGCTGCTCTTCATCTTCGCCCGCAGCAACATCCTCTCGCAGGCAAATCGCTTTAGTGCTCCCGTTGCTCCCGTATAGTCGTGACATATCGTTTACGGCGATGATGTATCTCTTGTAATGCGCCGCGGTAGAGTACATACTCTTCCATATGCAATTTTTTTCGGTTGTACTTACACTTTTGCAGAAGTCTACTCAAATCTCTAGAAGTATGCTGAAAATCTGTATGCGACTACACCTCAAGTCCCATAGCGAGGATAGAAAAAGCACCCTTGATAACATATGAGATTACTTCCACAAGCTTTGTCGCTTTCCGTTTGATCGATTCTTGCACATTGCACTTACACTACCAGTGGACGCAGTCCTTGTTAAGCCTATTGTTTGGTTTAAGTCGACGCTGACCACAAGAAAACGGAGCATAGATGATTAATGAATTTTCTGCAGCAGGTTCACTGGCAGGAAACCGTTGCAATCGATCAGATACACTAATCATGACCTATGGCTCGGCACTGTGCACCTACTCCTCAGTGGTGATCTGACCTCAACTGCAACTACGCAGGTGGCGCTGGCGTACGGTGTGCGCATCCTCGCAAGGCTGTTCTCAGTGGTAGCCCTGTTTCCGATCATCGAGCAGTTTGGCTACCCGGTGTCGTGGCGTCAGGCTGCTGTAACCGTCTGGATGGGGCTCAAGGGGCCGCTCAACATCACTGTTGTCACCTTCCTTTACCACCATCAGTCGACCATCAACGTTGAATACGTCGGAGGGGTAAGAACTCGGATTCAACTGGGTACAGTACATTAGAGAGTACGTTACAGAGACGCGATTTTGCTAGCTGCGGGTTTTATTTTGGAGGACGCCTAAAGGTGTCCTAAAAAAATTGACCCCTTTAGATTCTTTTCGCCCATTTCATGCAACGGCCTTTACGAGCTTGCACAAAATTCTGCAGCAAAATTCTTAGTATTCTGTCATCTGAGCTACAGCGATATGACACAAAGGTCTGCAGAAATGTTTGAATGCATAGATATCTGCCTGACGTGGTTTATGTACTTTCTACTATTAAAATTCAAATGCCAAAGAGTATACCACATCCTACAGTCATATAGCAAGCGTTTTATGGCTCTGAGTAAATTTGAGAGGGGGCTAGATAATTTTATTGGAGCTCTTACGATAAGTTCCTAAACCGTAGAATTTTCAGTCGCACGTTTTTTGGATAGCGCCACAGCCATATAGGAGCCCAGAAGCTAATATGAAGGACACGAAGGCGGGTGTTCTGCAATTTCAAGTGAACAATATGCGAAAGTTTATTATTCGGCTTCACTAAGTACTCTCCGGCTAATCCTTTTTATCGATCATCCCTTAAGCTGCTCGCAGTTGTAACGGATTGATTTCGGGTTATACGCGAGTTCAGTACGGAGGTAGTGTGAAGTTGTACAGTCCAGACAATTATCTACATCCCGCGTGCAGAGGCACCAAGGTCGACGCGCTTTGGACTCGCCAACTGATGCGGCATCAATAAGTGCCTATTGAAAGGCAAGCGACTTGAAAGCAGCGTTTGTCTATTGCACCTATAAGTGGAAGAGGCAAGTGAGGGTTACTGTACACGTCCACCCAAAGAAAAGAACAATGTTACACAAGCGGAGACCGTTATGCAACATATATATGTACATGAACGAATTCACTAGTTCGCTATATCTCGCTATGTCCCGAGGGAAAGCGACAGGGGACAATAGAATGCGATGCCGGACGCCAAAGGACAGGAAAGACAACAGTAATTTCGATAAGCCGCGTTAGGCGGAATGGTTATGACATCCTGCTGGTGTGCCCAGTATTCTGGAATCGATTCGCGGATGCGGTGGCCGGAGTGCAATAGACGAAAAGCAAGCACGATCGTGCGCTTCAGTTTCCCTACGCATTTTAGTTCAGTCTGGAAATAATTTTCATCGCGCCCGCAATAATTTTGAACGTTATGGATAGCCAAAACTAATCATGCCCCTTAACCACGGCATCACAGGACTCAATGTGTTGCTTTGAACTGTAAAACCCAATTTCTAAAATTTACTCAGAAGTAGTACTCTTTTCTTCTTCTTCTTCCCCTTCTTCTTCTTCTTCTTCTTCTTATTTTTTTTTTATTTTTGCAGACGTTTCCCTACATCGTGTGCGACATACTTCTGGGCCAGCTGATAAACGTCGCTTTCCTCGAGTTCATATTTAGGACTTTTGGTAAGAAATATTTGCGAAGATATGTTAGTTATGGACACCTGTTTAGTACAGTCAAACTAGGAGCCGAGACTAGGACGGAGCTTTTTGGCTCTCTAGATATCAGAGTTTCGTCTCTACCTGGTTGTATTGCTGCTACCATAACACCGTGGCGCCAGTGGTTTAGACTGAAACGGCACCACTGTGGCGATAACTTGAGGCGCTGTTTTCTACCGATGCGCACAGACCCGGTTGCAGTCAGGGAGGTTGTTTTACTCATAAGCTTGTGTAAATGTGCACGCCTCGGCGGCATATTCATCATTTATAAGTATTTTCTGCACTTCATTCCTTTTCGACAAATTTCGTGTGAC
This sequence comes from Dermacentor variabilis, assembly GCF_050947875.1. Lineage (NCBI taxonomy): Eukaryota > Metazoa > Arthropoda > Arachnida > Ixodida > Ixodidae > Dermacentor > Dermacentor variabilis. The sequence continues at coordinate 111,554,605 of NC_134572.1, forward strand.
TCAAGAACACCGGAGCATCACTAAGTGCTGCCACCGGAACCGTTGTTACTGTCTACGAAACACTATAGTCCATAGTGTTCCCGTTCTGACAACGTCAGCCACGCGGCCATCCTCAAGGGACTGGACGATCTCAACAGCGGAAGAAGAATCCACGGCTACGTGACAGCATTCCTATCAAACAGAACAGCCACGGTGGGGTTAGGAGACCTGCGGACAGACAAGTTCCACACGCCTAACAAAGGAACCCCGCAGGGATACGTGATCTCACCGATCCTTTTCAACATTGCAATGATTGGGATAGCCCGGAAGCTGGAAGAGATCGACGGCATACATCACGCCATTTATGCCGATGATATCACCGTCTGGACTAACCAAGGCTCGTTCAGCCAAAAAGTAGAACGACTATAAGCCGCCGCAACATGCGTGGAAGAATGTGTTAGGGAAAGAGGCCTCGCCTGCTCGACGGAGAAATCAGAGCTCCTGAGAGTCAGAAGAGGAAAACGCTCGGAAGAACAAATCAGCGTCACCCTACAAGGACAAAAGATACCTGAAATAGAAGCAGTCAGGATTCTGGGAATGTGGGTGCAGAGCAATCAACGCTGCACACAAACCACAAACTTACTCAAGGAACCGACGGCACAGGTGGTACGTGCGATCACCCGCGTCTCGCAAAAAAGAAGCGGCATGAAGGAGGAAGATAAAGTCAAATTGGTTAAGAGCCTCATAATCAGCCGGATTACGTACGCCCTCCCATATTACAACCCAAACAAAGGCGAACGGGATCAGGCCGACGCCATCATAAGGAAAGTATTCAAAACAGCGCTTCACCTGCCTGCCAACAACACCTCGACAGAGAAGCTCCTGGCCCTCGGACTCCACAACACGTTCGAGGAGCTCAAAGAAGCACAATTAGGGTTGCAGCTACTCAGACTCCAGCAGACTACCACGGGCAGAAAGCTCCTAAAAAAACTGGGGCATAAAGAAATTGCAAGGCAAGAACAAAGAACGGCAAACCTACCCGATGAGTATCGCAGCACCATCAAGCTAGGGTCCCTGCCAAGAAACATGGACCCGAATTTACACACAGCCAGGCGGAACGCTAGGGCAAAATATGTAGAAAAATACCTAGCAACAAAAGCGAACGCGGTATATACACGGACGCCGCGGTATATCCTCGGGAACGAAGAGAAACAGAACAAAGGGTCGTCGCGGCAGTAATAGACTCGGACTATAGGGAAATCGCTTGCGCGTCGGCACGGGATTGTACGGTAACCGAGGGAGAGGAAATGGCTGTTGCTCTAGCAGCTGTGGAGGGCTACCGCACAAATAGATCCCTTATAATTCTAACAGACTCCAAGGAAGCATGCCGAAACTACATTAACGGCAGAATCGGTCAAAAAGCGCTCCAAATCTTCCTCCGCACTGGCCAACAGAATAAACGCATTAGACACACCACCTTTTGCGTACCGGGGCACACTGAGATTGAGGGCAACCAAAGGGTTGATAGGATCGCTCGCGAGCATACAAACCGAGCGGACCTAAACAGAGATCCTGAGGATTTCATGACAGTGATCACAACCTACTCTGACATACTAAATTACCATAGAGGGACGAGGATCAGATATCCCCCGCCGCACAATACACTCACTCAACAACAGGCAGTTTACTGGCGAAAGCTGCAGACGGGAACTTTCCCAAATTTACATATACTATGCAAAATGTTCCCAAGTCAATACAGGGACACATGTCCGTGGTGTGGCGCAATACCCACACTTTATCACATCACAGGGGAGTGCAATACGAATGAGGCATTCCACAAAATAGAAAATCCGAGTGTGGAGCAGTGGGAGAGCGTGCTCTCCAGCGGCGACCCTAGCTTCCAACGGAAGCTGGCGGATCATGCCCGATGAGCAGCCACGCTCAATGGTGCCCTGGAATAGGGGCGCCAACCATGCAGGCCGGAGATCGTAATCAAGCAATAGAAGATCAAGACATCCGGCCCGACCGCTGAATTACTCTTTCTGGAGTAATAAAGTTTACTTCCTCCTCTTACTCCCGTTCTGAGCTTATCGTTATCGATACTGCCTGCGGACGACAGCTCAGACTCCGGGTCCAGCTGTATGCTTAAGCGAAGCTTTTTTTGCCTACTTCTCCGTGGTGTGAAGCGGGTTTTCAGTTTTCTCGGCTAATAGGCACATGAGCCACACTATAAGACCGACAGGGTCAGTGAGTGCGCCCCCTGTTCTGCACAATAAAACAAATCATCACGACGTAAAGCCGAAATGTGTAACGCTGGCTAAAAGGTATTTCTAAAGCACACTAACTTCATATGAAAGTGTGCATTTTATTCAACAGATTCTTTTATTTAGAAAAGTTCCTATGTTCGGGCTTTTTTTTTCCTACTTGGGTCGTTGGTTATGTGCCCGTGCTTGGCGTATCCTCAAGAAGGGGTATTTGGCATTGTGGTACAAGGGTTATAAAATCACTTACCTTTGCGCACACGTCTCGCCATTCTTCTTTCTTCTGCAGACATTATAGGTCGTCCTTGCTCCGTCGAGATCTCCCACTGCTGATTTCGTGTTTGTATTTCGGCATGGTTTGTGAACGATGCACCGCGTAAGCGTAAACATTGAAGGCGATTTAAATGCGTAATCTTGGCATTGCAAACCTAAATATTGCAATGTATTGCATATCATGAAAACTTCAATGGCGATTTAGCTGTAAATGCGAGACATATGCGTGAACATTACGTCTGACGCCCCCGACGTATGATTTCAACAACCGCGTTCACCACACTCATATATATATATATATATATATATATAAGCTATCCCATACTCTCTCTACCTCCACCACGTGACCGGCGTCCCACTCTTCAGACAATTACACTTGTTTCCCCCTTTAACAATCTTAATTGTAAAGCACTAATAAAATAAAGAGAACTGTGCACATCGCACATAGATTAACGACATTTAATTACCCATTTCACTAAAGCTTCGCTTCGCACATCAAAATGTTTTGTTGGTATATATCAGTAGGAAATTTCCACAGCATAGTTTCAGGCTTATATTCGATTTCGGATATGCTAGTTTAAAGGGCAGGAAGAAAGTTTAAAGTAATTTATTATTTGGTCTTTAAATTGTGGTTGCCGATTATGCTATATAATTAAGCAGAATAAATGCGAGACAAACCAGGGCAAGCACGGATGCTCTTAAATATACGAGTATGTTGCACTATATGTCAGCCGTGCCTCCTTACGCTTGGTTCCAGGTACAGTGCGAATGATAGGCGCCATGTGTCGTAAACATCGAATCAGCTTGTTTGTAAGCAACTGTATCTGCAACATCGGTAGTATGGAAATTGTAGGTTCGCTATTGCTAACTGACGCTGTTAGTTGATGTTAAGGGTACGCCACTACAGCTGCCAACCTAAGGGCCTTTCTTTCCTCATCGTGGCTGCATCACGCGTGCGAATCGCAGGAGTGCTAGAAGTGTCCGAGATCGAGCAACGCACAATGTCAAGCGCTGTGACGTACTTAAAGGACCACGTGATGGTGTCCAGCCGAGTTCAGGAGGCCGATTCGTACTTCCGGCCGGTCGATTGGAAGTGGGTCCTGCGCCACACTATCATCGAGAATCCGTTCGCCTCGGGACAGAAACCGTGGGTAAGCGGGCTGGTAGTGGACAGTGAAGCAAATAATGACATGATGATGTGTACATCAGTTTTTTTTTTAGCTGCTGACTTCATGCGGGTTTGGCGTATCTGAAATCTGGCTATTTATCCATTCAGTATCGTTAACAAAAATGGACTATCTTTTACTTTGGAATAATGTAGGAACCTGAAAAATTACCAAAATGTAGGTCTAAACGAGCTCGAAAACTAGAATTAGTAGCAGAGTTAGAGACACGAACGGTACGGATGTAACTAGTGCCAATCTAGTCCAAAAATAACCAAAATGTTCTCTACCCCTGTAGAGGGTGCACCGCTGTAGATATGTATATGGTGAGGCAAAGCCACCGTAAGACAGACTTTTCGAAAGTGGAGCAAGTTCGCTTGGACTAATCAGGGCTCGCGCAAGAAAATGGTGTCTTGAAGGTGCCTTCCCCAATGCCCATAAGGAGCCAGTATTAGTCGCAGAGTAGGTAAAATAAACGGTACGCGCGTAATTACCCTCAATACAGTACAAAATAACCACATCGCGACATAGACTGAACTATATTTTCGATCGGCCCACCTGGGGCCTGTTGGTCAAAAAAAGAAAGGGTCACTCAAGTGTCGACGCTGAAGAAGCCAAGGTTGACGTCATTGCACGTGAAATACGACAGAATAAGATAAGAAATTAGCGAATAATGATCGTTAAAAGGAAACAGACAGAATAGAGAGATATAAATAACATTTAAAGCAGGGTGTCGAACCGAGAAAAGAACCCTGGTTTAGTTTGGGTTCTGGTTCAGCGCGCTCGAGCTTGCAGCTTGTGTCCACCACTCGAGCGCGGCCTGCGTGAACAGCTGCCGAGGCGTCTGCCTTCACACTCTCCGTTCGTCCGCAGTGCCATTCGCAACCTCTTGCACCGGAGGGATTTGCTAGTCCCCTTCGCTTTCGACGAACTCGCACTACTTGGACTGCCCACGGATCCTTTTGACACCCGGTTTCACTACCTTGCTTTATTGCCGTTCCTTCTGGGCGGAGAGCCCTCTAGAGCCCTTCGACGCCGCAACGAGGGGTTCTTCGGTTGGCGCTCTCGACCGGCGGCGAATGAAGAAAAGCACAAAGATGTCCAGCGCGTGCTCGAGGCGCAAGTTCGGCAGGCGCCGTGTCGTCCTGGAAGTCTGCCACGTTGGTCGCCGCAGCCGTCGCTCGGCTCGCCTTTGTCGCCCTTCTGTCGGAGTAAATGTAGGAATGACAGCACGGCTCTTCAGCCGCCATCACGTACTTCTACACTCCAGAAACTAGTATGGCGGAGATCAATTCATAAGATGTTCAAAGCGCATATGAAACACAAGAACACGGGTCTTCAACTTGCGAGTTGCGTCATTCGCTTTCATTTTATAGCATTTTTACCTAACGGAGGAAACAAAAGAAGCTCCCGGTACGACGGAACCTTAATCAAACTCAGCGAAAAGCCTAACAGAGACCACTATTGCGCAATGCTGGTCCGTCAAGAACGAGAGCTGGTGCATGGCTTGCTATAATGTGCAGTTATCCTGCTTTCCCGACTCTGATGGGCACCGCCTCGTCACTGATCGCAGTTCACCTTTGCCGGGAAAAGGAGGCCTGGCCAACGTGAAGCACAGACAAGGGCGGAGCACTTCGCCGTTGAAAACGTGCTGAGAATCGAGCAGGTGGGCGGATCTTTTACTATCTTAGGTGGAGGACGAAATTTGAGCTTGGCCGGACGCTGCGCGTGGTTGCGTCTTTCCACAGGTGAGCTATTCGAGGCAGTACCGAGAAGGAATGATCCAGAAGAGCACCATGATGACGTTGCTGGCCGCCCTGCAGTACCCGTTCGACAAGAAAGTGTGAGTGTACATCTGGAAGAGACAGTACGCAGTAAATGTAGCTCTCAGTAGTTGGTCATACGGAACTTTTCATTAAGGACCCTCAATATGTAAAGAAAGTTTCAGAAAAACCAACACGGCAGGAGTGTTTGCCGTTGGGCTGGTTGGTACATGACCCCGTATTCAGCCAATAAAAAGCTAAAGTAACTTTAAAATGAGAGGCCTTACACGAATGCAGAAAAATATTGACTCAGATGTTTTCATCGCATATTTTCCTTAGAATATGGTTCAACCCAAAATTCGTTAAAACCAGATTGTGTTTTTCCCCACGTACATGCGAACAAAATTATAGAAGTTAACTGTAGAACGGAGTTGTTTCGAATGGCCTTCCCACGTGCAACATCGGGATCGAACGAGGTGCCCGGTGACGTTGCAAATATATTCTCGAACAACGTGCTTACCACATCCTTGTAGATATCATTTAGGTATGTAACTTATTTTAGTTTTGAGTGATGACATTTTGTTCACATCATGTTTATTGGTATCCTAGGTGTTTACATTATATAACTTCATAGGTCGCTTTCCTCTACCTGCATTGTGTTTCTGGATTTGTATCGTTATTTTCCCCTGACTGTCATGACAATTGGCGCTGCGCAGAATGAGAGAATTAATGAACAAATTATTGAATATATATAAAATAAATAAACAAATAAATAAATAAATAAATAAATAAATAAATAAAACGTTTTACAACAAAAGCAGCGCAAGAAACGGACATGAAAGAGAGGTAAGCGCTATGCTTTTTTTTCTACCTCGTTTCCTTGCGCGGTTTTCCTTTTATCTAAAACCAATGCCTATCCCTCAGAAAGAAAGCAGTAGGCAGCGAGGTAGGTACTGTCCCGCAGTGTATATTTTGTCTTTTGCGATGTACAGCTCCCTATTGTCGAAACAGTATGCAGACATCAGGACTGCAGGCCATACGTCACCTGGCGCCTGGTGAAAGCTCAGAATAGCGAAAATCGAAAGCTGAATGATTAGTGGGCTGAGCTTGTGCAGCCATGTTATGAAAGGAGTCGTGTCAGCAAGACTGAGAGAATGTTTTACAGCGGCATCTGTGAAGCGCACATTCACAAGTACCACGGACCTGTGTAGCAAGCTAATTATAGCCAGTTACAACTGAACTAGACGGTGTTTTTTTTCTTTACAGAAGTGTTCACCCCTGCATTCCTCAAGGGGCAGCATGCCGATTCATTCATATTACTTTTAAGCCATTGTTTGTTTTTACATTAATTTCAATTTATATTACAAGAGCTGAAAAACAGGAGCAAAGTACACGCTTAACTCGGCTAACTATCCAGACTGCTGAAACTATGCAAGACAGTGCATCTCTTGTTGCTGCCAGTAAGCTATATTGTGGTGCAAACAACTTGCAGCTACATGGGCGCGGACACCATCGAATCGCTCATCGACATTCCCGATTGGATCAAATGGACGGTGAGTATACCTCTTAAACGTTTATGCAGGCTGTAGCAATAGATACGACGATGGCAAGGGCTAAGTGCTCTCCTTCGCAGGGGAAAGTGGTTGACATTTTCTTTTTCGGTTTTCACGCGCGCAGAAAGAGCGCCTGTCGGTGTCAAGCTTCGGCGAGGACCTCATGGACGACACGGAGTCCTTCCAAAGCCAACTGGAGCGGAACCTGCAGGAGCGCATCATCGACATGTTCGAGCACAAGTACTACGAACTAGTCATCACCAGCACCACGCTCACCTTCCTCACGTGCCTGCTGGGCATGCTGCTCAACACGCCGCTGCCGCCCAAGCCACGCTCGGACGCCATACTGGTTATCGAAGGCGTCTACATCATCCTCTTCGCCGCCGAGATCACCACCATGGTACGTGTGTATGTCCTCCATTCCGTTTCTCGTCGACCGTGGGTGTACAGTTGCCCGAAAATCCCGCTAAAGAAGTCAGATTAGATAATGAGCGCTAAAAATAAAACGTACATCTCCATGTATCTCGGGCAACCGAGTTGACCGGCTCGGTAGGCTTAAGAGTGTAATACGGCTCCATATTTTATATTTATTCGATGTTTAGTGAAGCTTCACGATTGCTTCTGCGTCCAGTCGCTGCACGTAGCACCAATGGTACTCTTTCTCGAGCCAGGATAGAAGGTTGCAAATTGCAAAACATGCCTATATTGAAGCTAGGTGGCAATGGTTCCAGCTTATACTCGTATATTGACACCATTTTGTCGGTGAAATTCCACTATTTCATTTTAAGCTGTTTGCGTTCAATTAAAGAAGCGTAGAAATTGCAGTATTGTGTTAAATGCAGCCTCGAATTGTTTATTAGGTCGGGGCTTCTCTCCCACATCTTTCCTGCAGTAGTATGGTTGCTTTGTTCGCTTCACGATGTATTTTTTTTTCACTGAATGTATCCCATAGATTTTTTTCTTCTCATAATTTAGTCAGGCGCTCACACAGCCGCATAAAGCCAATGTTCTCAGGGTTCATGGTTGCCTCACATCTTTGTTTCAATGCTTCTCACATTTGGGACAGATGAGAAAGCTTATCTTATCTGGGCTCAGGCTTGGAAACACGATCTTTGCAGATAACGGCTTACGGGCACCGGTTCGTGCGGCTGGACAACTACAACAAACTGGACCTGGTGCTGGTGGCCACGTGCATCTTCGTGTTCGTCATCCAGTTCACCATATACTTCCTGGTCGCCGCTCAGTACCAGTACCAGACCCTCCCCACGGCCATCTTCATCCTGGCGATGTCTGTGCGGCTGGTCCACGCCGTCAAGTACATCGAGGTACCACGCCCATTCGAGTTTAACTGGAGAAGTCATAAACACGCTGCAATGGCCCAGTGTCCACGGCGTTGTTGTGCTGAGCATATGGTGACTGTTTCAATTTTTGGCCACGACGGCCGCTGTCCAATTGAGATTGAATAGTAAAACGTCCTTATAATTTGATTTAAGAGTGTATTGAATAATCCAGATGGCTAAAGTCAATCCACAGCTCTCTACTGCGACGTTACTCAATGGCTGGCGTACAGCGCTGGGACGCGAGGACATTGAAATACTTTGGACGTCAGATGTCGATTAAAGGAAAGGCTGGGCGGAATCAAAAACTGGCAAATTTAAATTGTTCTTACATATTGCTAGAACACCATGGCAGTATACTTGCGCTCCTTGATATTCTATCGACACATTCGAGTTAGCTAGCTGCCGTGTCTGCAGTACCATAAATTGTGGCGCCACGGTAAAAAAAAACAATATTTGTTCCTCCGGGAAACTAGGTGGTCCAGGACTGGCTGCTGGACTTGCTGCACCGGTACCTGGACAAGATAATCTACGCGGCGTACGAGACCTCGCTGGCCATCATCACGGGCGAGGAGGAGGTGCAGCAGAACGTGTGGAAGTACGTGCAGTCGTCCGACCTGGCGCTCGAGACGCGAAGCCGGGCCACCAACAACCGGCTGATCGTGCTGCGCAACCTGGTCGAGATCCAGTCGCGGTTCCCGGGCATCGCGGTCGCCTTCAAGAGTCGGCAGGCGGGCCAGACCATCTTGAACGACGTGTCGGCGCACGTGGCCGAGATGCAGCGCGACGGCTTCTTCACCGAGGAGCAGCACCGCGAGCTGTACCAGATGCTCAAGGACAAGATGATGGGCATCATTTGCGCGCCCAACAGCCTGCCGGCGAGCTACAAGCCGATCGCCGTGCTGCGCGTCATTCCCTGGATAGGGTCTGACAGCGTCCGGCAGTTCCTCGCTGTAAGTGAATCGCGTCCGCCGCTCATCACGGCGTGACTGCGACGCCCGCCCCAAAAGAAACTTGACTGTAAGACTCTAAATATGAAATCCAGGAGTGCAGATTTTTGTGTTAGTTGGTTCGTTGCATCAATTGAAGTCATAGCACTGGACTGACAGGGACATGAAAGACGCCAGGACGTGTGCTAGATGAGAAAGATTATCCTGTCGTCTTTAACGTCCCTCTCAATCCAGCGCTACGACTTCGATTGATCAAAATATGAAATTACACTCTGAAAACATACAAGCCAGCGCACAACTGTTGCTGCTAACTTGCGGGGGCAGGGAAAGAGTGCTTCATAAAGCACTTGTATACTTTGGTTAGCTGGCTGAACAACAACGTAGTCGATGCAGTACTTGGGGTTTAGGAAAGAACTCTTTGATTCACAGCAAAGACACGCTGGGAGAATATTCTAGCGCGTAGATAAAAGAGTGGATTTGTGCGAGACATAGCCTTCGCAGAATTCTAATTAAGGGTACTATGTTCTGCACACTGTCAAGTTCTGCTACATTGTCCAATTCTGAAATGGCGGCGTATTGAGCCTATCAGACAGGCCGAAGCAGCCTCGTTGTCCAATCAAAGGTGACAATATGGCTAAATCGAGAATATGCCGGAATTTGAAGAAGTACAGAACGCCATACCATGTGGAAGAACGTACTAAAAGACGCATCGAAAAGAGACAGAGGAATACTAGGGAAGACCGAAGACTGTAACAGGACGTGTCACGTCGGAAAATTTAGAGGCGAATAATGTATGAGCCAGACGCGAGACAGGAGTGGTCGCAGGAGCCGCAGAGGCAGCACAACGATAACGAGGATAATAGGGAGTGTCCGGCTTCTCTATAGCCATCATAATAAGTTGAATAAAAGATATGTCCCAAATATTCTTGCCAAAAAGCAAAGCAAGAACGAAACATTCGGCTGCTATCAACATTCTTTTACTTGGAAGTCCAATCGCGAAGACACGCAAAGCCCCACTCGGAAGATAAACAAACTTTCCGTTTTCTTTACAGATGCAGCTCAGGCCAGTGGCTTACGGGGCTGGCGATGTCATCGTCGAGAAAGGCTGCGAGAGCCATGTCCTCATTACATACTCGGGCATTGTCAAAGTGAGTTGCCATCTGTTCGCTGAGAGTTAATTGCTTGACGAACGCCATACTCGACAGTGACTACACCACAAGGTTGAAGCACTTTCCATTGTTGTTTTCCCTCACCAAGACGTTCGACGACTTCGTCATCTCGAAATTACTGCAATCGAAGCTTCATAATTTTCCCACTGCGTAGGTCATGATAATGCACAGGACGTCTGCCACTTTACGGCGTGACCCGAAACTGTGGCGCGATACTCTAATCTGCCATTCTGTTTTCTGTCGCCGCGGTGGACGTAGATCGAAGGCGAGGTGGAGTACCGTGAGGACGGCGCGCTTCCGAACTCGTCGTCGTCCCTGTTCTTCTTTAGCGACGAGTACTTCGAGGACTACCTGGGCGCCCCTGTCACGCTGGGAGCCCTCGGCCTGGTCAGTGACGAGCCCACCGTGACGCGAGTCTCCGCCGAGACGCCCGTCAACGTGAGTGGTAACGAGACGAATCGCATTACATGCTTTCTTTCACGCGTTTTTTTTTTCTTCCTTGCCACGTTTTTAGAGACAAGAATGGTGTATTGTATGCCACGGTCGTGCGGTAGGTGAAGTGCTACGTTGGTCAGACTGGGCGATGTCTTCGGAGTCGTTTGAGCGAGCAGCTTGTGCAGGTGCTTTACGGAGACTTCATATAAGCTCGCCTGCATTTGAGTGCGCATGCTTTTGATGGCTCCCTAAGGTGCAGGCATTGGCGGGCTCGCGTCATCTTGCAAATCATTGCAGGAGATGGAGAGTGCGCATCAGTTTTTGAGAGCGCGCCTTTAATCGGAAAGTGTCTTTCGGAAAACGGAAAATTAATATTTGAAGCCCTTTCCGTTCTAAAGAAACAATGAAACTTCGTTAGTATGCCGTCTATCACTCTAGTTCGAAAAACAAAAATGAATATACTGTGCTAGGCATAAGTTGCATGAATGAGGATTTTGTCTTCATTTTTTATTCTCGCTGCCAGCACTGTCGGAGAGCGCATCTGCCTATGTATCAGCAAACAAGTCAATGTTCAGCGCCTGTCTGGTCTTCGTGTTGTGTATTCGTCTTTAGCACTGTAAGGATGTCAAAATACTCAGAGGAATTAACCCAGGTTTCTACTTGATGCAGTGAACGCAATCGGGATGAGAAAATATTCAGTATAAGATAGTAGGTCATTCGCTTTCCTCAAATATTCGTTATCTACTGGTTTCGTAAATTTCACTATCAGAACATCCCTAGAATAAGCTTAATCTCTTAGGCTTCCCCAGTGTCTTTTGCCACTTGACATCTACGTATTCTTTATTTCTTTCTCTTTGCAGGCGTACATTATTCCACGGAGCCGCGTTGTGGAGGCGATACAGATATTCACCAAGTCTCCTAGTTTCCTGTACCAGATATGGTACTATATCGCCAACATTTTCGGCGTGCTCATTTTACAAACTCAAGCCAAGTACCAGGTGAGTCGGAGACCATGCAAGAAGGTGCAGCGAACTTAAGTTCATGTAATGAAGCGATTACTGCCACTCAAGGGCATAAAGGTGTAAGCTGTAAGAGATAAATGCGCTGAATGCTCGCCTCACCACTTCTCTAGGTAACAAAAATAAGCTGCAGGACCACGTGAGAAAGAGTACTCATATTATCGTACTACAGCTCGTCTCCAGAAAGCCGCCACACATTCACTCGCCTCAAAAAAGAAGTAAGGAACCGTTGCCTTCGTGACTAATTGCGCTTGTTCTTGCGGCTTTAATTACAGAATCCCCCCTCAAGAAAAACATCGCTGACTACGGGACAGTGTTTGTCTCTTCATATGACTTTTTTTATAGAACCTTACAACTCAGAGGAAGGACGTATCATATAATTAGCGGCGAAGAGAAACGTTTATGCCGATAACGAGTCGCCATAAAAATGTTGATGCCTTTAGGACGGTAGTGTCAAAATATAGTCGTAAAGTTGTCTAACATACGCTTCACACTTTTGCGACTAGAGCTATAGAAACACAAGCACCGATATCAGCGCAAGTTTATAGTTAACAATAATGAAAAGGACGTGTAGGCACAATTAAAATATATAGAAAGCTTACGTAAGAAATTTCGAATCTATTACCGTTATCATCGTCACTTTGCGACCTTTCGTTACCATTCTATAAACTCGGTGGTTGTTCTGCGAAAACAGAACTCTTTTTCGCATTTCAACCGTTGACTCGCCACAGCAGGTGGCATGTGAAACTTCTTGCAGTTATATTTTAAATAATAATCAAGACGTCTATGAACAATAAAAAACGAAGTCTTGAAGACGTAATCATAATCATCATCATCGTCATAATAATAATAATCATAATCGTTTTCATCACCTAATGACTTCTTGTCAAAATGGCAGTGCTTTCTACTGATATCTGGCGGCGTCATCTAAAAAAAAAATGTCACCGACACTGGTAGCTGGGCGTATACTTACGATGACGCTAGAGCGCAGTGAATGTCTCTATGCGCTTCTGAGGGAAGTGTTGGCTATTTCGCCAGACGTGGCCCGTGGAGAAGATCAAGATGCGGTTGAGCTCGTTCCTGCTCCCGGACTTGGCAAGCGCGCACGACTTCCTCGTGAGTCCAGACATCGAGGACATTCTCCTGATACAGGGAACGCTCGTAGACGTCAACATTGGGGACCTCTACGTGGCGCCGGCCTACATTCCCCGCTCCGTCAAGAGGTTCATTTTCCCCGTGAGCTGACAGGTCTTCCTCTTCTGGGCGCGTTTTCTTGCACGTTTGCATGTCCTAAGCTTGAGGAGCTCTTCAGCGGCGTGAGTTGCTGGTGGGACGACTGTGTTGCTTGCGCATCTGAATTTGAAACCGACGAAGTGGCAATATTTTTTTTTTCATCTTCCTGTGAATGTGCAACAAGAGAAAACTTCGTTGCCTTCGATATCGGTTCAGTGCACTTCAGTGAAAATCACAGTAACGCGTTGCACTGCCTACGACTCCAGAGCCTCCCCACAGAACGCTATGTCCCGTCGAGTAAGCAAGCGCGCCAAATAGCAAATGTTTGCGCTAGTCAACGTATGCATAATCCCATTAGTCTTGCCAAGACGAGCTGCGACTCGATGTCTGATGAGACATGGAGTTGTCGAGTAACGTGAAGAGTAAGGCAGTGGGGTGCACTCCGACTTGATCAAGTAAGCAGTACAATGAATAGCAATCAAACGCTGCCGCATTGTACGAACAGTTCCGTCACACATTCCCTAACGCCAACGCTCCTGACGTGCACCAGCAACGAAATTAACACTGCAAGTCCTCTTCACTTTCTAGGGTGACTTCGCGACACGGCCGCGACCAGTGATTATTGTGATTTCGAATAAGCAGTACAAGTTGCCGCTGGAGTTCGATTGGCTTCGCCGAGTGCCCACGGAAGAGGAGCGTATCGCAGAGATGGAAGCCAGTCGGCGGGTAAGAGGGCACGCACATGCTAGCAGCGCGAAGCCAGTTCGAACGATGTACATGCACAAAGCGTACGCATTGGCTGCGTGCAGTCTGCTCACACTTCAAATGACATACACATAAAACTGAGTGGCTGTGGACCAGCAGAAGCTAAGATTTCGATTGCCAAATAAATGCCTTCTGTTGTGCTATTTCAACAGACAGAGCTCGTGAACTTGATGAAATTGCTAAAAAAAGTTCTAAGGTATGGGAATGCGAAAGAAGCGCATTATAGTAGTCTGCTGTGCCACTTGGTGTTACATAACGTGAATGAATGACCGACTTTAAAGGCAGGGATGAAGAAAGCTTCAAGAGGACCGAGCGGCTGTCCTGTCAAGTCTTTCTTCACTTCTGATGTTAAAACCACTCACAGTTTTGCAAAAGAATTGATTCGTGCAACCCGCCCCTCACGTCGTCTCGACATACTTAAAGCCTGTAGAGAGCAAATGCGATCGGTCTACATGGCAGGATTCGCGTGAATTGCGTTAGTGAGAGCGAATGGCCGACGACATAGCTATAGGCATGTGGCAGGGCTGGCTTGCTGTTTTCTGATAAAACTCGCTTCTTTACTTCGTCTTTACTGTACTTATCAACACGCGCTTTGAAATACGTGCAGATGGATGACGTCATTTCATTCCACGAGGATAGACTAAAGCTGCACGAAAGCAAGAGAACGCTTTTATCTGCATTCTTTTTTCTACAGGGCGACATTGGACGGGAGTACCGGTACCTGAACAAGCGCAGGAACACAGAGCCGGACTTCTAGCCGTCGCCAACATTGCCTTTGGAGGATCCGGCTCCATCGTTCTATCTGTGCTATTTAGATGTGTTTTTTTTTTCCTTATTTGCGTAAAAATTACCATCGATACTGAGCAGCTGCTTGGGTGAACTGGAAAAGGGAGCTCACCTCGTACTTCGCGCGTTGTGCGACGAATGCCGCAGGGCGTCGGGTTCCCTTTCCGATCCTTTGCCGAGCCCCTAAGTACTGCAGCCAGCGTAGACACATAGCACAACGATTTCTGTCCGCCAACGAGGCCGTTTGGTACTCGAACCTTTTGCTGCCTGTACTTGTGTATGTGCGCGCCTGTGCTGTCGCCGCGATTACGTGCTTGTAATATTTGCCCGCTCACTAATACTCTGCTATGTTAAAAGGTGCATCATCAGTAGAGCGGTTTATTTGAAACGCGTATCGTTCCATCCGCATGTAGATTCCTGATTTTCTTTACTTACGCGACAAAACATGCCTATTGCTCTCGCATAGTTATTTAACCCACAGACGTACATACATGTCAACGTAAATAGACTCATTTGACATTAACGAAATCTCGTGTGGAGTCCCCCAAGTACTACCTTGGGGAACGTCTGATGTGTGCTAGCAGAAAAGAGCCCATGTTACTGGGCCCGTTTCTTTTTAATTGATGTTTGAATGACACAGTACACATAGACACTGAAATAGAGCCCGTCATATACGCTGATTATACATTGTTCTCGGCAACATCATCAGAATTACAAAGGCTAATTCAACGCTTGAGCACTTAGTGAAATGAACACGTGCATTGAAAGTTAATACAACTAAAAGTGAGGCCGCTCTTTGTTTTGACCGAAAAATCTATATGTAGACTTAAATAACGATGTTGCATTTATTGGCTCAAGAATCTAATCGATATAAGATCATTTAAAATATTAGGAATATATTTCAGAGAAATGACATGGAACGACCATATTGATTAAATTCCAGCAAAGCTCTCTCGTGTCATAGGAATAACGTATACTAACAAACGGGTTCTTTCAACTAGCGTTAAATTACTCTTGTACAGTGCCTCATTTTATTCGCATTATTGCCATTTATTATAGGGAAACCCAACACAGTGAAATATACAGAAACTGCACATTCTGCAGAAAAAGATGTTAAGAAATGTTTGAAACGTAGCGTATGATTGTCATAACCACTTTTTAGGAAAGGAGATATAATGCCGGTACATGATACTTATATATGGCGTTTAGGCTCGCAGTACAAAATGAAAATAAAAATATATTTTCTTAACTTTCAGATATCGCAATATTTATAGGACGATATATGTGTCACGTGACTTAGACATTTGGCAAGTATATTTACGCAGAACAAATTAAGGTGAACACACGTTAAAACGCACATTACAAAAAATAACATAACGATGTCAAAAATACAAATACGAAAATTTATTTCAACGCAATTAAATTCCCTCTGTACGGCTTATGTTCTAACATGTTTTGTATGTCATGTGTTTAGTCTTCTTACAGCGATTATGTATCTGGCTAGACTTGGAAATGTATGCACTTTGAAGCGCTTTGTTTTAACGCTTCTCTCTTGTCTCCTCTGCATAAAGGTATTGTTAATTAATCTTGCTTCAGTATCACTGTCCAAACAACCACTGGTCGCCAACCAAAAAAAAAGGGCTAAACTACATTTTTTTCCCGTACTAGGGAGGGGCAAACTGGTCACGCCATATCGAGTTATATTTTTTGTGTGTCTCCCTCGTGTCACTGTATGGATGGAAATAAAGTTCTATTAATATTATTATTCAATATGTATACATAGCTTCATGAGCTATGGCTTGCGCGTTGCCTTTCGCAAGTGAAGGTCGGTTGTCATGCTGGCGTACGCATGTATATTGCGATAGCAATTGTGCATTTGTACCAATAAGACTGCGCATGCGCGAAACACGCTCATTTTAACGTTCGATTCATGGCATATCTTGACACACGGAGCACGTTTGGCTACAAAAGTGGTCGAGCGAAGCGTACGCACCGTCAACGCTACGCTCCATCGCCTCGGTGGCGGTGGAGTCTGGGCCGCGCGTCCTACCTGCCTCTCTCAGCTCGAGCACCGTCCGATCGCGCACCGCGAGCACACCAGCGTTCCTGCTGAGCTGCTACGCTACTGGTCTGAGCGAAAAATGGAGTACTTAACGTTCAGGGAACGTCATCTAACATTTCACTGGGTGCTCGCCAACGCCGTCGGTTTTGCCATCGTTATGATCTCGTGCAGTACCGAAGTGCAAGGGCTGCAGGGCCACTGGCGGCATTCCTCGTCACGCCAGCGTTGTGAGACGCCTGGTAGCTGCGAGGGGAATGTTTCTGCCACCCAGAAAAAGTTACCTGGCGAGCTGCGTCGCGCCAACACGTCTCACCCGTGACATAACGCCGTGCGTAGAGAGCGAAGGATCGGCTCTCGCGAGCGAAGCGAGGGTGCTGTTGTAGATAGACCTTATGATCTTTGCTAGCGCTGTAAATGTGCAGCCTTTCGCGGTCGAAACTGCCCATTGTTTAAAATTTTTTATTCATCACTCGGGACAATTTGCTAACTTCCATTTCAGGCAGAATGATTGAGCAAATAATGTATACCTAATCTTTCAACGAAGAAAAAAAAACTCAAATCGGCGCACTCGCGAGTTCTGGAAAGGCAAAACTCAATAGGCATTTTCTAACTTTCTATATTTTCGTTATTCCAGCGATGATATAGCGTCAGTGGTGTCGCACAATAGAAAACTGGCGCGATGTAATAACACAATAATTAACTAATTGATTAGGGTTTGAACTTCTAAGTTAGGTGCGCCATTGCAACTAGTTTCGATATGATTTTGCCTTGATCTAAAAAAGAAATGCGCTTTCTCCTTGCTCTGTAGCGCAACCAATTCTGGTTCTCGGGCCGCCACCTGGTCCTAATGGTGTCAGCGCAGCGTAGCCTGCATCTGCCTAGCACAGTTCTAGTGCTAGGCACAGTTTTTCAGCACAGTTTCAGTCGTCGGTGGCATGGAGCGCCACAAGTACATCGCGGCCGTAGCACAAGCATGCTTTGCGTGATGTGGCACTGAGCAGCTTATTTTCGAACAGAGACGTCGTATGCGTCTGCAAATGCAGTGCAATCTTACCCGCAGCAATGCGACTATAGTAAACGAAGTCGCGCTGAAGCTTATACTTCGCGAAGACGCATGGCCGGCAATAAGCGATGTCCAAATCAAGGCGTCTATTGCGTTATTCTGGTGCCGCAATCGCTTCCGCTGCGAGCAGTCAGCAAAAAACATGGCCTTCGAGATACGCTTCTGTTACCCAGTGGGAGCCGTCGCTGGGGTGTTGATTTGGACACCCCCTACCACCAGCTCGGGGACGTTTTGACGTTTTGGAGTTTTAGCTAAAAGGGGTGGCTACGAGCTCTCTTCAGCTTTCCGAGTTTGGCACTGAAAGGAACGAATCGGCGTATTCGCTAATTCCGCAATGATATACTAAGAGTGAAACCAGCTTTACGTTGCCATCATATTCGTTATGGATTAAGTCTACCCTCAACAACTGCTTAGAACAGTTCATGCATGTGTAATCTTTTGTTCATTATAGCGCTAAGCAGTTATAAGATATGTATATGGACGTCTCTAATACCACGGCCCCTTGTAACGTCATGATTGAAGTCTCAGGAGGTAAAATAAAAAGAAAGGTTCGCAAATTTCAAGAGAACCCACGTCTTCGAAGCGGGTGCTCTGCTCATAATCTACAACTGCATCAGCAAAAGAGAGAGAGAGAGAGAGAGAGAGAAAAGCGTCGTTTTACTCTCCGTGCTCACAAAATGGTTTAGCAATTCGCATTATATATAACATCTGAATATGGAACAGGCCTACTTTGCTGGTTGAAATGAAGCGTTAAGAATGCCCAAAGACTCATCGAACAAGTAACACACATTCTCTTAGTATCCTTCCATCTCGTAAAAACAAACAAGCGCCGGCTGTGACAGTCATTCCCTTCTGTTGTCGCGGTGTACATATTTAGAGGTGTTCCTGATTCGTGCATCTAACGGGCCGAAGAACTACGAATTTCACCACGTCACCGGTAACACGAACACTCATTTAAGATGGATTTGCTTCTTTGCAGGGCCACAAGACATCCTTAGTTAAGGAGCACTGCACAGTGGCATTCGTGTGAAAACCAACCTTGAGCATTGCTTTCGTTAATATTCGTTCATTTGTGTCGTGACTGTAGGCTGTAGTTGTTAGGTCATGCGGTTAGATAGGTATGTGTTTTAGAAACTAGGAAGAAGAGAGAGAGAAAGAAAAGTGATAGGGGAAAGGCAGGCAGGTAATTATCCAGGCTAAGTGCTGTCTAGGCTGCTACTGCTCACTGGAGTAAGGGGAAAGGTAAGTCATGTAAAGAGCTACATTGCAGTGGAACGTCGAAGACCTCATTTACACACCCGTCAAATGCCCCATTCCGTAACCGTCACGGCAGCAGCGTATATGACACGTGACCAGAATGTGTACGTCGCGCAAACAGAAAAAAAAAAAAGAACCTGTCAGTGTGAACGGTGCTCTAGAGCAGTCATTGACTCCGGGTAGCTCATTCTGTGTCGATTTTCCGGTCTTATCGTGCCTGGACCTTCGCTCAGATCGCGCCGCACTACTGCTTTAGGAGAAATTACTACAGTTGCTCTTGCCCCCTTTCGGCTTAGCTATGAGTAGGGAAGCCACTCCTTGGTACTTGCTTAAATGTACCGAGCAGCATTTTACAACCTACTTTAACAAGCAGCGCTATCTTTGTAGAGTGCTCAGAAGGCTTTGAACTGTGTTGTACATAATTGCGTACAGTGTATGTTATAGAAGAAGAACCTGGGAGAAGAAAGAGAGAAACTGTTTTACCCTACCTTTAGTCCGGGTCGACGTTGCCGGAGTCCGCCTGAGTCCCACGTCTTGGTGGTGAGGTCACGTGACTGGATCCGTTGGCGAGCTTTCTGTTGGACCACCGGCAGTAGTCATACTGAGTGTACTTTGTCATACTTTGACACAGAGGTGGGAAAACAATAATTTTTATTAAAATCGTCAACACTGAAATATCGAAAACGACACTTATTGTGAGCAATGGCACATTAACAGGGGCACAGAAACGGTGACTGCTGGAAGTGTGAATATGAACACGATGCGAACGATTTGCAGCGCGCTTGAACGTGTGAGTGATCCAACCGACACAACGCAATTGGATACCTAGCTATCGTGGTTATCATATCTGCTACCAAGCCCTGATTCCGATTACTTGCATCTCTGTCTCGCCTGTCTCTCAGTGCCATACTTGAGCTAACTTTTCCCGGACAGCTGTTGATAAAAAAAAATTTGTCTTGCGAGTGCTTCAGAAACCCCGTCCATTTTCATTTATACGTTACGCCGACCGTCCGGACACATTATCCCGCTATCACAAAGCGTCTTTATCACATAAAGAAGATTATATAGGGCACTTTAAAAACAAGCATAATTTACATAAACCTCCTCGATTCCACTACAGAAAACACTCCCGGATTGTTTGCATTTTAACCGCCTGAAGAAACAAGTAGTAGATGTGAGCGTTGGCGTGCAATACCGGGAGCTGCCTTGCTGTTGGGTCTTTCTTTTTTTGCTAACCGCTGATGAGCTTCTTGATACATATATTATCATACACTATGTAATATTTAGAAACTTGTACAGCCCATATCAACTGACACCCCATAGGTATGAAGTTTAAGCGATACATCCTTGTGTAAATAGGGACCCCCAAATATATAATCGCGTGACTTAAGCTCTTGAACACTGTGAGATCCTTTTACGTCTTACCCATATCCACGGGTGAAACTGCCCATGAAGCAATACTCCTGAGATTTTCGACTGTCCAATCTATTGTCTCTAGCAATGCTGCGGCATTTCTTAAATTTTATTATTTACGTTACGGCCAAAGCAAACTTCTGAGCATTACTTTCAAGATTCATACCGGAGCAATCTTGCTTAGGTTTTAGAAATAAATACTTTTGTACGGTTAAAAGTGCTAAAAGTTCCGTCTTCGCCATCTACACCAATAGTGACTCCTATAGGACACTGTAAACTCTGGTACACGATGACATTAAGAAGAACGCCCCATCATGAACTCAGTCAAAATACTCTCAAATTCTTCATTGGCCAAATTATCGCTCGCATTAAGCATTTCTTGCTTAGGTCCCAGAATAGTTTAAAAGTCCCACGTGGGGACTTAAGATGAGTGCTACGTAGACAGAAGGCGACTGTTAGACATGCGCAGTCAAAAATTGGGAACTGCCGCCGCTCGGTACTGAATCACCATCCGCTGGCAATGGCATGCGATCGTGTTAGATATTTGGTCACCAATAGACCGTTTCATCGGGCGAGGAGGATAGGGCGCGCGGAGAGCCTTTCCTCCTCTCTGGCTTGGGCGATCCGGCGCGGCGCTGCTTGAAAGTATTGCTGTCGCGTGCTGCGGAACGATTTCGAGATGTTTTAGATGGTACTTTGGGAAATTTACGCCATGTCCGTTCATATAAGGTCGTCAGGGAAGCCTTTCGGTGCATCGGTAACTAAAGTAGGCGGAAATATCTCTTGGGGGCTCAAAAATGTGACGCGTTTTATCAGACGCGGTGTACGCACATTATCAGTCGCAGTGTGTGTATGTGTTGTGAACTATTTTGCTTATATCGGTTTTAATTCAACAAAGAAAACCGGTGTCTCTGTATTAGCAGCATGAAATGGTAAATCTGCTCACTATCGAATCGCTTGGCGTAGGGAGTAAAACATAAATAAGAGCGCATGCTCGTGCACGGCCAACCTAAGGCAACCACGAAACACCAAAGCGGCAGGCGCTATCAAATATTTGTGATGCACTGGCATCGTTCTCGCGCATTTCAAGTCTAGTAGGCTTCAAATTACCATATGTCTACGCTAGCCTTCCTGCATGAGGCCGATGGCGCTGCTCAACACAGCGGTCACTGCGGTTGGTGAACCATCACGATACATATGTAAGCTGTGCGCTTCGACATTGCCTTTTTGGCCTGCATACAGCCATAATATATGAGAGGGATCGCATAAAAATAATGCGATGCCTATTTTTTAGGACAAAATTTCCGTAATACGTGTGAGTGCGTCGTAGAAAACGGAACGAACACAACCGAAAAAAAATCGGTTATCATCATCTTTCTCGAAAAAGCAAGAGAAAATGAGCTAACGCCGCAATAGGACCTCGCATAGTCACGCCGCACAACGCTTATAGATATATAACCGCTGATGCCGTTTGCTTGGACCATGCGGTATATAGAACAAAGATATATGTAATCCAACACCTACCACTGCTTAGGACGCTCGCGCAGTTCGTAAACAGTCCATTTGCTGGACAAGCTTATTTCAGACTGTAAGGTATGCTGCTATTGCCAAAACTATTTTATTCAGGGGCGGAAACCTCATCCATCGAACCAAGTAGTCACGCAATGTAACCTGCAGCGAACAGTTTGAACGCTTGTCAAAGTATAACATCACAGCTCCTATCGTAGCAGAACGGTACCCACGCTGTTACGATCGTCGCGTATGTTTTATGGCTCCTAAACCGCAGCTTGGAAATAGAGGATAATACTGCAATAAGGTCACATTAATGATTGGAACATTCAGAAATATACAATTGATCTCCGAGGCTGATTGTAGGCTCAAATGTGCGCGCACACATCGCGCTGCGTGTTCCGTCCACCTCAACGCCAGCAGAAATTCCGGCCATGATGCCTTAAACCACTTCATCACGTCTCACAGAACCGTTTGCCACGTAGAATACGCGCGCCATACTAAACAGACCGCACGGCCGCGAAAACAAACGCCAGAACCTACCGCCGAGCGTATACGTGCCATGCGAAAGACCGCTTTCACCCAAGCCAGTATGGCGCTGCTCATAGGCGGCGCCACTGCGTTCACAATATGGCGGCGCCTACGAAAAAACGGTCTATAGAGGCTGCCCGTCAACTTTTGGATGGTCATTTACCGCTGAGGTGCGGTGTCCTGTCTGGAGAATGTTCGAGACTACCGGCAGGATGCGCAGGCTGCTGATATGACCCGGGCTTACTCATGCAGATAGCACATACATAAACAAGCAGCGTGTCCTGACTACGTACAAGGAAAAGTGCCGCCAACGAAATTAAATATGTTTATGATAGAATTCCGTGAATTCAGTGATTTCCGAACCTTTCCCAACATCTGATCCTTACTGTCGGACGAAAGCGCAAGTACGCGCAGAAGTTCAATAGAAAGCTTCTTCGGCGTCTATCCGGGTAAATGCTACGCCTATCACTTAATATAGGAACGCATAATCACTGTCAGATTCTGATCCAAGCAAACCTGATAGCCATGAAGATCATTGATGGATACTTAGGCTACGAGGCACCTATTCGGCCTTATACAAAAATTCAGAATCACGGTAGAAAAATATGCTAGCGTCCTTAAAGTTATAGAAATGACGTTTGCATAAGGTGGGGGTGCCTGTTCGAAATTTAGCGGTTGTATTGTAGCACTTACTATAGCCCAAGCTTATCGTGGAAGTCTGTAGGCGGGTCTGCATTAAACGACACGTGTGTCATAGCGCAAACTCAGGAGTTCAAAAAAACGGAAAGAAAGAAGAAAAGAAAACGCAGCTGAAATGTGGGGGTCGAGTTTCCCTTTATCAATTCTAATCGCTCCTTGTAAGTTTAACTAGCAGACGTGTTTTATATCCGTGGTGATCGATTATTCCAACTCTTTTCATGATTGACACCGAGTAGAATTATTCAGTGTTTGTAGTTCGAAAAGGTGAACAATTCATATACACACTATATGTAGAACGTCAATATATAGAATTCCCATGATACAACTGCTTCTGCAGAGAGTGAAGAGATCGCATCAGTTACACCGCACAACCTTGTTCACCTTCGAGCTTAAGCCTAGTGCATGGGAATACCGCCGAGACATCACCGTGCCACCTTGTCTACGAGTGGGTCTCCCGACTACGAGAGACCGGCTATGTGCACATAAGGGTGAGATAAGAAGTTCTGACGTGCAAACTTACAGTTCAAAATGTAAAATGATTTCATCTGTGCTGTGAGCTTGAGGGCTACTTGCGGAGAATTACTTCGTAATGCTTTATGGTCAGCACGGTGTGAACGTTTCTTCGAACAAAGTATAAGCTTTTACTTTCACAGGAGTAATCGAAAGTAGGTGCTCTTAGTGCGGTTGAAATAAGCTATCTTAATTATAGGAAGCTTGCTCGTTATGGACTGCATTGGCGCAATAGCATTTGACTCAGCATACGAATTAAGCGCAGTCTGAAGACAAGGTCTCTAGAGCGTTCGCATTTATGTACTACTGAGCTTCAGAGCTGTTGATATCTCATGGCGAGGCTTAGCACAACGAAATTCAAATCCACGGCACCACGCGTGAGTGCATGTGTAACTCGACAATAACCACACATTAATGTATCACATCGGCACACTCTGCCACACGTAATGCTGTTTTGCCGGCGTTGTGTCCCTAGTAAGCTCTTGGTTTCTTAAAGGGCTTAACACAATTACTTTCCTTAGCGTACATTTGGATCTGATGTTGAATTCTTTTCTCAAAAATCGAGAAATACCTTTAGGATCAATTGCGAAATATATAACTTGGCTATGCCAGGAGCGCAAACAGGGGCCAGTCAGCGGGCTTTCTGGCATTCCCGTTAATCATGCCTATTTCTAAGTTACAGCTCTGGTTAGACGATAAAAGCCACCCTTTGTTTGCTTCGCGGCATCTGTTGCCTGGTGAGACGTAAAAAAGCACTTATAGTCATGATGCTACACTCGTGTTAACGCACAAGATTCTCGCTGCAGAGATGAGATGCATATAATGAAGAAATCGGCTCTTTCAATACTACGCCCGTCCTTTCTGACTATGCTTAAGCATTTGATGAATATACACAGGATAGACGATGACTTGGGGCACAAAACAACTATCGTTCACCAGGCGCGGATAACAGCGCGATCGACCTGGCGGTAGCCTTCTTGAAGGAATCGACAGTACAGCCACATACCCTGCTTGGTTTCACGAAGAACTCACACAACTGTCTACGGAAAATCAGCAATACACATAAAAAAGAACGCATAGCACTCCATCGGACACGCTCATTTGACTAGAGAACACGACATACCGCTTAACTGGAGAAACAACAATGCGTGGGAAGGATGCAGCAAATACAGATCGCGCTCGTAAAAGTTTCATCGTGGCTCTCAGCGCCAGCCATAGAGGCAAGTTTGGTCCCACCAGGTGCCTCGTGGTTTGGTCATCCGCCTTCACCAATGCCTATAACACGAAGTTGTACACAACTTCGAGCATGTCCGCAACCTACAGAGGTCCT
Source organism: Dermacentor variabilis (assembly GCF_050947875.1). Classification (NCBI taxonomy): domain Eukaryota; kingdom Metazoa; phylum Arthropoda; class Arachnida; order Ixodida; family Ixodidae; genus Dermacentor; species Dermacentor variabilis. The sequence goes on from NC_134572.1 coordinate 111,579,665, forward strand.
CAGCCACTTATTGTTGACACTTGTTTGCCTCCCGAGCTCACCACTCCGTCACATATATCTCTAGTGATTCAGGCACATACCGATGCAGCACTTGACGGTAACTGCAAGCAGCGTCTTGACGGTAACTGCTCTGCGCTTAAATAAAAATATAGGATAGGTTCTGAGCTTGGCTCCATATGAAATTTTGGACCATGACCGCGCACGTAACAAAACCATTCGTAACGAGTGGCGTGAGGGTAACTATGGCGTCAAACGCAGGTGCTTCATTTACGAGTTTGAAATCTCTGAGAGACTGCACGCGAGCCGTTGCAGAGAAATGCGTTGTACTCTGTGTCATCTATTCGCTTGAATCTTTCTTGACTGGGCCAATTCCGAATTTGCAGCGAACAGCTTCTTGCATGGGTGTAAGTGTTTCGCTTTATATCGCAAGAACGCGAAGCCACCGTTTGTAATACTATGTGGTTGTGCCCTGCTGCATGTGTCCTGTGTGCTTGAGGCATGGTTGCATAAACTTAGGCACCACGTTACAGCTGTGGTATCGTGACCGATTAGTGTAAAAAAACACTGGAGTTCTGTGGCACTGTGTTTTGTGACTGAAAGGCAAACGAGTCGTCATAAGTATTAGCACTTCGCATGCGTGCTGCGGTCTAGTCTGATGGAAAAATTATTCCGCAAATACTTCTTGTGTGAATTTGTCCTCTTTCGTTGACGTTGTCCAGAACGCGCTGTATTATGCCCTTAAGGTTTTCAACTTTCGGCACAATAAAGAAAGCAGCCTTCCACCACAAAATCAATTAGAACTTACGAAGGATTGAAATTGAAGAAACGGGAATAAAGTGCTTGAGGACCCCTTTAAAGGGCGCTGCTCATACTCGCGCGCATCTAACTTTCGATGCTTTAAATGCGCAAGCATGGCCTTTCTGAAAACGCTTCCGTAAAGTTAGTCAAGCAGCACAGAACCATTGGTTAGAGTTGTTTCTCTCTCACGTGCATATCCGAATGACGAACTAAGCAACTTTAAAAAAAAATGCTACCGATAGCCCTGCCTTGGCGGCTCAATCTGGTTGTTCAGAAATATCGCGGTTGTGACATTAATTCTGTCCAGCGCCTAGGTTTATGATACAACTGCGAAGTGCAAAACTACTGAATAAATGCAATACAGTGTGCAGAGTCTTTGTTTCGGCGAACAGGACAAAGAAGCAAAAGGAGGGCAAAGTGCAATCGCCAGCTCTGCTTCTCTGGCAGTAAAACATAACAGTCAATAATAATTAAAAAAACATTCGTCAAAAGACAGTATGCAAAAAGCCCCAATCTTGGTGCATTTAACGATCACACGCTGGCAAGCCAATATGCTTGACAACAACAACAAAGAAACACCCTAAGTCAAAGGCTTCAGCTGTTGCGAGTTCACTCCCACCATTAAAAGGCTTAACTAACGAAACGAAAGTTTAGACACATCTGCACGATGTCAAATAGGTAAACACGAACGGCGCCCGCAAGGGCTCCTCCAATAAATTAAATGGAATCTTTGCTAGCCAGCAGCTGCTCTATAAATCAAAAGACAAGCTGTCGACGCAATCAGTGTTGCGTACGCGCTGCTTGAGACACACAGCGGTGCGAAGAAAACACAAGCAGTAGGCACCTTTGCTCCACGCGGAAGCACACAGATGTCCTGTTTTGTGTCTTCATCTCGCGTTGTGTATCTCAAGCAGTGGGTGTGAAACCGCAATTATACCTAACGAATAAGTAGAGGTGGGAACACGGCAAAGCTATCGACGTTGGCTAGCATGCACACATTGCACCGCAACTCACATAAACAGCTGAAACTCCTGTTTATGAGCTCCAATATTTAAATGTGTCTCCGAATTTCGTCCAGCACATACCGTAGGGGCCGGCGCCTTTAACCTCACCGATCGACATGTAGCAAAAGGCTAGCGTAAAAAGTTTCCGTAGTGCAAAAACACCGAAGTGTCCCTTGTTCCATCTTTTTTTTTTCGTTTTTGCAGTCGGCACAGACCATGCTTTCCCGCGGACCGCGTTGACCTTCTTCAAAAAGTCCTGTAACTCCGGTAAGAAGTCAAATTTCCGTTTCAAGTGAACTCGCTCTGGTAGAGGTAGTAGAACCAGTAGATGAGGTTGAAGACGAAGAACACGAAGGGAAACATGATGCGACACACTTTGTCGACGTTCTGGGACCTCTTGAGGTTCTTCTGAAGTTCCATGTGCCCGCGTGTCTCGTACTTGTTGGCGCCTTCCTCACCGTCTTGCTTTTCACCACTTTTCCGGTTACGCTGCACAAGCGTAAAGGAAGGTAAACAAAAAGTAAAGAAATTGGTATTTTATTATCTTTTCTAAAAGAACGGAAACAAAATTCGCTAAGGCTGCTCATCCTACCTAAGGCGATAGAATAGGCTGATCTTTAATGGCCTAGCGTATATGGCCATCATGACTGCGATTAGGCTGAGCGTAGATGTAGCTGAAACAACAAAACGCCAAGCTGACAGAAAGGAATTCGTCGTTACAGCTTCACACGCGTTGCCCACGCTATTCATTTTGAGACCATCAGCTGACGTGAATGCAGTTTTATAATGACGTTCATGAATATAAATTCTACGCTCTTCCTCTTGTGACGACGCACGTTCACACGACATAGATCTAGTTAGACATATCTAACCTACTCAAAACGTTCAGCGTCCATTCCATTGACTTGAGATAGTTTTCGTATGAGTCTTAGAGATTAAACGACCTTCTCAACCTACATAAATTGCTTAAAAAGTAAAGAAAAGTTTAAGGAAAATATACGACATTTCCTTCGGAACATTTCACGAAGGTCTGCAGTTTCTCTTAAAAAAAGAGAAAAAACTGACGGTACCTTTGTGAATCTTGATTGCTGTAAGGGAGTAGACAAAGAAAAATATGTGACATGCGCCGTGCATGGTAAGCATCACGACTGACGTTGTATGCTCCTGGTACAATCCTCATTCATCCAGAAGAGAAAAAAAAGAAAATAAAAATAAAAAAACACCAAAAGAAGAACAAACAAATAAAGCGATGATGCTTGATTGAGGTTGGTGCCAGGAATAAAAAAAGCTTCGTAAACTGACAGCAAAAAACAGGAAGCGTCGTAGGGCAAGCGGTAATAGAAAACAAGCAATCCCAGCATTCCCAAACCAGCTACCACGGAAGAAGTACCAGGGAATGTGCGCAAGTTATGATGTAAGTGATCTTGAGAGCCATCACCAGCAGGATAAAAGTCAACACTTGCTTCATGCAGGTTTTACTAGCCGCTGAATATGCTGCTTTCCCATTGCGTCACCTTGTCTAGCGTATTATGTCTGTGTTCTAATCAAGGGCAAAAAAAAAGGACTAATGAAAATATACCGTATTGTTAAGGTCACGTTTGTAAAGCGCGAATAACCGTAAGTTCGTCGCAATAAAGGCCAAATTGTGCAGCAGTAAAGTTTTACTGCAGGTGACAAAAAGCTGTAATTAAGAGGCACTTCGCGTTAAAGGCTCCTCGTAAAGTTCTTCCACATGTGATGTCACCTCTTCGGAGGTCAGTTTTATGCCGAGCCCGAAATTTCCAGGACAGCCTCGCCGAAAACTCCTTCCTTAGCAAATTGTGCCTTCTCGCATTCGCTTCGGTCGCGCCTTAAGTTTTGTGGCGTGGTACGCGTTGCATGCTTTAACGAGCGGCCCAACTTGGGATATCGCCAGGCGAGGCGCTAAAGACCTGCTCTGCTAGCGCACACGCAATAATGCGGTCTGAGCATGAGAGTTCGACGTCACAGTCGACGAGCGAGCGCGTCATTGTGAACGGTCTGCGGACTTTTTTTTATGTCTGTAAACGGTTCAATCACTGCGTCAGTGGCCCCAAGAGTGGCACGTTTCCCTCTACTTTTGTCCGGGTCTGTACGCTTATAACACGAGTCACTAAAAACTGGCTCAACATCCTGTAATTCTAAGCGCCAAGTTGCGAGGCTAGAAAACCAAATTTTGCATAAATGTGTGCAGCGATATTCACATCGTCAACGAAGGACTCTCAAGATGAAACACACCACGAGTGCGTGAAATGCACACACGCATAATAAAATGAAAATCGCGAAAAAAAAACAGTGACGTTGACGTGTTGAATCGCGAAGCAAACGGGAAGTGACCAGTGGTGAGGAAGTGAACAAAGTGCTTGAACTGTGGCTAACCTCTTCGTCACTTGTTTCGACGTCCCAGGTTCGGTTCTTGCGAAGCTGAAGAAGCAACAATGGTTAACGCTTAAAACTTTACAGACAGAAGAAGTACTGGGACATTTTGTGCCTTTAAAGGGCCATTGCCTTAAGGTGCACATAATAGTGGTCGCACTATTATTGTTGAGCCACAAAAGCTACTCAGGATCAAGATTATAAAAATGAGAGCGCTAGATGACAAGGAAACAGTGAGATATGGATGAACTCAATGCGACGACAAAAAGAAAAGGAAGAAAAAAGAAAACGGTAAGGTGATGTAAACAAAGCGAACTGAGGGGCACTTACGCACATAGGCTGAACCTGAAATTAATTGAAAGAAATGAGTCCTTGAGTACTAGTTCATGTTGTAATAAAGTTATAAAGAGAAAGTGCTATTCCAGGCTTTACGATATCCGGAATTTTTGGTCCTTAGAGCCTATCTGTGGAGCCTTGAACTTAATACGGGCCAATCACATTGGGTAAAATCGAGGAATTTGAACGAATTCAGAATAGCGCTCTGGTAAATTCCCAGTATACTATAGGGTCAAGTGGCACACATAGATTCAATATTCACATTTCTGTGCGTATTTTCTGTTTAAAATAGGATCACGGTTTATGTCACCCAACGAGAAAAAAATGCAGAGCCATATACTGCTGAACAGCACAAATAAAACAAGTTCATTTGACAATTAGGTATTTTCAGATGCAGTCTAACAAAAGAACTCATTTTAAAAGCAAAAAGAAGAATAATGTACAGAGCTCGGCAGATTGTATTATAAAGTAGGGTACTCATGACGTTGATAGCGTTACTGTTAAGGCTAGTGAAAATTTGCTGTATATCTGACGTGGTGGCGAGTGCCTTTTGTACGCAACTGCATAAAATGCTCTCTCTTCCATTTACGCTGATCGCGAAAAGCGGGGATGCTAAGCACGTGCCTCACTTCCAAATCAGCATTACTGCATACTCATAAGTGAAGATATGGGAAAGGACTACGTTACACGAGTTGCGAAAACGGCAGCGTCAAAATAGACGAGGCACCGAGTTTATGCGTACATGTTTTTTTTTGTTTTGTTTTTTTGTCGCAGAGAGTTTCGTGGTCATTGCGCATTTCAACATGTCCTCGCGCTTAAGTCATGCACTTCGCACATTTCTCATTTCCATGCTTTTTGAGTGTTGTCTATCGGAATAACTTGTGATACTGTATATTCTTCTTGTAACACAGACCTCAATAAACAGTCACACACACACACACACACACACACACACACACACACACACACACACACACACACAGATATATATATATATATATATATATATATATATATATTACGCAAGCAGTTTTCTCTCTTCTTTCTTCGACTTTTACCAAGCGCCTAAATTGCAGCTTATAATGACCTTTTATCTAGTCTTCTTCTGAGCGAAAATTTTCATTTATGGGCTGCCTCTGTTTCTTTTTTTTCGTGCGAATGACTACAGTGCTGACGTAATGGCTTTTTTCGCTCGTGCAACTTAGATATTTTCGTTTCTTTTCTGTCATGAACTCTATATCCACGACGCTCTGCGCTAGTACTCGTCGTCCAAGCCTTGCCTCATCTTGGAACGCCGTTGCTCCCGCGTCGTCACCATCTTCGTTTTTCTTTAACGCGTTCTGACTCGTGCGCTGTGGAGGGAAAACCCGAAATTGTGCCCTCCGCAGAAGGGAGAAACTCATACTTCAGAGATTACCATGAATCACCTTCCAAGTCATTTCTCGACCTCGCTTGAAAAAAGAAATGATAGAAGACGTGGTAAGCTTGATAGCTGCTGCAGCTTGGAAGAACATGAACGTTTGAAGAGGGCTTTTAGAAACGAATTCAGGTCTCTGGTGTGGCGTTTTCGTACTCTACTAGCGATGCACGAGAGCGATACGCGAAAACGCGGAAGTCATAAAAAGTTGTTTGTCGAAACGATCGACACACATGCAAGGCTACGGGAATGGTTGGTTGACTTCGCTGTCAGCATGGAAAGGCTTATTCGCGTTAAGAATATCGCCATTTATATTCAAAATAGCCACTCTCACTGTTTCGGTTCGTCGCGCGTTCGAGCAGTTTGAATTAGTTCAACTAATGGTTTAGTAGTCCCACCGAGCGGAAGCCACAGTGGTGTAATCGAAGAATCATTATTCTTGGTACGCAAGCGAAACGCTTCATAGTATCGGAAGTTAGGCATGCAAAGGGGACTGGCATAGATAGTAAGATGGCGAACGGATCTTGTAAAATAGTTATAATTAAGTTCACAAGAAGTACGTGCACTCATTGCATTAAATTAGCGCTGAATTCGTTACTCATAGATATTCCTGGTAGCTGCAAAAGTAACATTGGTTGTCCTCTCGTGCGAAAGTTAACTTATACTGCACATTGCTATGCGTAAACGAAAAATATGCTGTAAATGAATGAAGAGCCATCATTTAGAATTTTTTATCTTTTTAACTCTTTAATTCCCGGTGATTTTTTGTAAGATCATGAATTAAGTATCTAAAAAAATGCACCAGTTAAATTAAGCTACTGTAATAGAAAAATCCGGCATATGTATAGCATACTTGCATATGCTCACAACGCTTGCGAGTGCTGCCACAGCTGTGATACCACAAAAAAATTACTATGAGGGCTTTTCGCAGATGTACGCACGACTTTGTGCTCTTCATAAATTCCATATAAAAAAGAAACTAATTTCGGATATTTACTTTTCCCATTACTTATTTGTACTCAGGCGAAAAGAACGGTGCCATATGGAGTACGTTAGGAAGAAGCACTCGGGGATATTGTGACAATGTCCGAAATTAAGATAACTACAATTGAATTCTCGCAATAGAACTTCACTCAGTTTAAGTCTGCAGTGCCTTTGGTACTTTATTTTATATATTTAGCCGAGGACGTTTTCCTAAAAAAAAGATATGAACTTTATCTGTAACTCATGGTCATTTGGGGCACTGGATTAAAGAAAGAAGGGAGAGGAAGTGATCTAGTTTGAGATGAATTGCGTCATGCAATAATCAGTAGTATTTTCATTTCAAGAAACAAAGGAAGCAGACAGGTTGAACTGGCCAGAGTTCCAGGCATCCCTTTTTAGGCTGCTGTGAAAAAATGCATCTTATTAAGTGTAGGAACGACTTTTGAACAAAGTAGCATGCTGAATATCCTTTGATATAAAAATCTAATAATACCCAAATGATCAACCTGTTGCTCCTGAAGAATGCTGTAATGTATTCAATGATGTGTTCTCATCACATGTTACCACAATGCCACGTGGATTACCGCTTGTATCCAATTCTGGTTTTTCGCCCATGGATCCAATCTCTATTGACTGGGTTGGTGTTAGCTGCCTAATTAACAATCCAAAAACGTCCTCCTCTGCCGGCCCAGACTGCCTGAACTCAAAAATTTTGAAGTGTACTAATGTATTTTCTGCTGTTATTTTGTCGCACATTTTCACTCAGTCATTATAGCAGTCTGTTCTTCCACACGACTGGTGCGTGGGAAAGGTGATTCCAGTTCATAAATCAGGTAACACACACTTACCCAGCAATTACAGGCCTATCTCACTAACAAGCATTTCATGTAAAATTCTTGAGCATATAATATATTCACATTTGGCTGAGTTTTTAGAATCAAACTCCTTTTTCAACCCCTGTCAACATGGTTTCCGTAAGTTCTTTTCCTGTGAAACACAGCTCTTAACATTTACTAACGATCTCTTTGCAATTTCTGATCTAGGTACCGACATTGACTGCGTATTTCTTGATTTTGCCAAAGCCTTTGACTCTGCGACCCATGATTTACTTCTGCTTAAGCTGTCACAACTTAACTTGGACGCTAATGTACTCGAGTGGATAAAAAACTTTCTTTCTAACAGGACGCAGTTTGTAAACACTAATAACTGTAATTCTCGGTTTTCTAACGTACCAGCAGGTGTTCCTCAAGGGTCAGTCCTGGGTCCACTTCTCTTTCTAATCTATATTAACGATCTTCCGAACTGCGTTCTTTCCTCTTCCATAACGCTTTTCGCGGATGACTGTGTTCTTTACCGTAAAATTACTAATCCTTCAGATTCCCAAGAGCTGCAGGACGACCTTAACCGCGTAATTGAGTGGTGTTCTAATTGGTGCATGCAACTAAATTCAAATAAATGCAAGGCCATGCGTATATCTCGTAACACTGCCACACACACCTACTTTATTAATGGTGCACCTGTGACGTCAGTTAGCTCTTACAAGTATCTCGGCCTTCACATATCAAATAACCTTTCTTGGCACTCGCATATTGTCTATGTTACTAAAAACGCTAATAGCATGCTTGGTTACTTACGCCGTAATTTTAGCTCTGACCCTTCTTCCCTGAAGCTAACTCTTTATAAAACTTTAGTTCGCTTCAAATTGGAGTATGCTTCAGCCATTTGGGATCCGACTCAGTCTTCATTAGTTTCTACTCTTGAAAGTATTCAAAACCGCAGTGCACGCTTTGTATTATCTAATTATTCTCGCTATGCAAGTATTTCTTCAATGAAATGAACTCTTGACTTACCTGATCTTTCGTCACGCCGCAAATCTTCCCGTCTCTCCCTTTTTCACAAAGTTTTTCACTTGAACCCCCTTTTAAAAGAGACCCTTCTTGCCCCCCCGTCTTATGTTTCTGCCCGCAAAGACCACAGCCTTAAAATCGGCGTGCCATTGTGCCGTACTAACCGGTACAGTGACTCATTCATCCCCAGGACAAGCACGGACTGGAATCGCCTTCCCGCCTCAATCGCACTCATCACCGACTCTACTAACTTCAAGACCGCCGTTCAGAATGCCTTTTGTTAGTATTTCTTGTTAATACCTTTTTGTTTGTATTTTTTACTGCATTACTTCTTGTTTTGACTCCACTCCTTTCTGTAACGCCTTCGGGCCTTGAAAGTACGCGAAATAAATAAATAAATAAATAAATAAATAAATAAATAAATAAATAAATAAATAAATGCTGCAAATATGTTTTCCGGAAAGATCACTCGGCATAGTACGATAATAACATGAAGGAAAAAAGTGGCCTGTTCTGCAAGAATATTGCCAGAAAAATGTAACGCCGTGTTTATTCTAACGCGGAAAGCTAATACACAGAGCAAAATATAACTCAAACGAAAATAGAAGACCATGCTAACAATGAGCAAGGAAAAGTGGTCCAGATCACAAAAGGAACACGGAAGAACATGCGAAGGAAAATTGCTTTCCCCGCAAGCAACACCTAGGGCATTCTATCGCTCTATAGGGCATTGACCCAATCATAATGCGAAAATGATCCAAGAAATTATGTAACGGCTAAAGTGGACTGCAATCGATTGTATTGTGTGTTTGAAGAATGTGTGTGATTACATAAACTGACGGTATTTTCGAAAAATAAAGTTAGTCGGAATGAATAAGAAAAAGGGACACCGATGGGCCCGATGTGTGTTAGTAACCACAATATGGCGCCAACATATAATGAAGTCCGGGAAATCATAGGGGCAATTATTCGTAATTTTAACTGAAGTGCAGAAAGGACAAGCTAAAGGGAAATGAAACTCTACAAAAAAAAAAAGAACAACTTGCCACCGGTAGGAGCCCAGCCCACAAACCCCGCATTACCACAGAAAAGTGTTTCCTCTTGTCCTTGTTTTATTCGCGTTGTTCAATCTCAGTTCTAAGTATTAACCAATTAGCCCTTATCACGATGTTACCGCATTACGCATGCGTTGCTCTTCCGATTCTGCTACAATCGGTACGCAATTGCTAGTGCATAATTAGTAGTACTAATATTGGTACGCAATGGGCCCTACCAACTGATGCAGTGCGCGAATGGTAGTGCAACATTACGCATGCGTTCCACTTCCAATTGTGCGTAGCACAATTGTACACTTGGTAGTGCAACGCACGCGTAATATGGAGGATGCATGTTTGGCTCCCACCGGCGGCAAGCTATTTTTTTTCATACACTTTTATTTTCCTTTAGCTTGTCATTTCTTGGCTTCATTTAAAGCTACTAATGATTTTCCCAATACTTTCCTTGGCTTCATTATCTCTTCACATGGGTGAAGTTAGTCGAAGGCGTTTACGCTATTACTTTTCGGTATCTGACTGTCATAATGCGCAGCAGTTAGAGTGCAAATTCCCAGTACTGAAAAATTTATGTGAAATGAACAAATAAGGAACCGATAAGCGTATTATTTTTAACTGACTGTGGTCTACTCCAGTCCGCTGTCAGTGGCACTTCGCTCCTCGAAGAGGCAGAACATGTGTCCAGTAACCTGCTGAACAACACTTGCAATGTTGCGAATTCGGTCTAAGTCATGGATGCAGGACCTCAGAGAGGTGCGATCTCCTAATTATAACGTATTTATCTCGCATTTACCGTTAAATCTACACTGAATATTTAAAATATATAATCATGAACGGAATCCCGCCAGCTAATGATGTTTGTCTTTCTTTTCAAAGCGTGATTTACCTTGTGAACATGTTTTACGAGGTGCAGCAAGCTTAATCGAGAAGCTGATTGCTTTATAAACGCTTCGGTCAGCGTTAACTTCCTTTCTTGGACTTGTCATTGTCACATGTAGATAAAAGGCGTGGAAGAAAAACGACAAAAATCTTGAGCGAGAGACCTTTGCTCGACAATGTCACACTCCTCGAGCCACCTTGTGGCCTCCATGTTGAAGTTAGAAATATTAATACGTTTATGAAGTGAACCGGATTCGTCCTGAAGAAGCTTAAAACTGGTAGAAAGATTCAAAGATGAAAAAATCGACAGGGCCTTGGAAAGAGCTCTAAGAGGCGTATATATCAACTGTATGTGGCATCACGACTTTGGCACGACAAGCATCGCAGCTGTTACTACTACCACTGCTAACAAGTAGGCAGGCAAATGGCAGCTTGATTGTGAAGTAACTTCATTTTGCTTGTCTCTTAAAGCAGCAACTACAGAACGTTTGCACTGTTCTCGCACAAATAAGCAATTGGAAACTTTATGTCAAGCTTGTTCTATTGTCTTGTCTTCGTGTTCCTTTTTATACTGAAGGCCCTTAGTAACGAAGGGGGGGTTCACATGTACGATTCAGTTCGGTGTTGGTTGGGCGACTTATCAAGAGAGTTACGCGAGGTTGAAGAACGTTTCAATAGGATATCTTTGTTTCAAACAAGGGTGATTTCTAAACAAAAGAATACCTAATATGCCGAAAGAAGAAAGGAACGATAAAAACGGCATAGCTACCGCCTATCAACGAACAGAAGGTCACCGAAAGCAGAAACTCACGTTGAAGATGTTGATGGACTTGCGAAACTCCTCGGGTCGTAGTTTGCTTCGGGACAGGTAATTGACTAGCGTGAACTCTAGCAGGGCTCCGAAGACCATGACGGAGCAGGCGCCTATCCAAACGTCGATGGCTTTAATGTATGACACGGGTGGGAGCTGGGTGCGCACACCGGACGCGACGGTGGTCATGGTGAGCAGCGTGGTGACTCCGAGGGTGACTCGCGCGGGCGTGGCGTCCACGTTGAGCCAGAAGGAGACCCAGGAGATCATGACGATCAGGAAAGTGGGCAGGTACGTCTGTATCAGGTGGTAGCCGTTCTGTCGCTCCAGGATGAACGTCGCGTTCAGGAAACTGAACACGCCTGCGCAGGGGAAGGCGAGCAGTCCGCGGACACGCCTGTTCTATAAAATAAAGGCTTCCAAATATTGCAGCAAAATTTTTGAAGGAACTCGTATGAGAGGCTATGGTGACTGGTTGCGAGGTTATGTCCATTTCACGTCACAGAAAAGAGTACCGTGGTTTGCTGATTTAAATACATTGTTCTTCAGAAGACGCCTTAGACTACGCTTACAAAACGAGCAAAAGAATTGGAGGTTAATTTACGTAAGGATGGCTCCATAGTCAGCCGGCTTTGAATATCCCTAGTAAGAGCACTAGGCTGCATGAAAACTAGAACATTTGGCGCCTTGGAACCGCTACTAGGTATCTTTCGTAAAAAGAAAATTCCAAATTTACCCATAGCCTAAATGATGAACAAAGCAGCACACTGCTTTTAATTTTCTGATATATTCTAGTGAAGATTCAGTGGAATTACTGCTGCATCGACTAGTATTTCACAGTGTAGAATCTAGTGTATGCGTGGCATGTAAGACCACGTCGATATTTAAGGCAAATAGCATCTTGTATTGTGAGAAAAGGTAAATGGTAGCCAGCGTTGTGCTTTAAATTGCATTTTGAATGGAGTCGGTAGGTTACTAAAGTATACTGGGAAAATGCTAAGCACGTGTTTGGTGAATAAAAAGAATGTACCAACCTGTGTCGATCGCCCGGTTGTAATGTCCGTAAGAGTTGTGGACCAGGTCGAACTCAGGGATTTCGATGGGGCGTTCAAGCACAATGGGGTCCGTGTCTTGCCACGAAATGGCTGTTTGCTCTATGGTCTGGGCGTCTGCAAGTTTAAGCGAGAACATGAGAGCAGTGGGGTGAATAACGAGACCTTCCACCACGGATACCTTTAATTGATTGCAAATTTTTGTATGTTGTGTTTCACATCCTACCTTATAGATATACTTTGTACTCGGGCAAAATAAGGCAGCCATAACCAACCATCTGCCTCCAATCAGTATAGTGTTTAAATTTTCTAGATACTAAAGGGGCCTCCGACAGGAACTCATGTATTAATGTCCAATTGCATGCAGCAGTGAGTGCTTTGAAGTGAACCTCATTTTGCTTGCTGCTCACTTTGTAAGCACATCCGAAGTCCACACAACTTTTTTGAATGTTGTTGCATGCGTGTTTTACACCATATTTTACATTCTGTTTATCTGTGTATAACGCCGCTTCAATACGCCCATGTACTCAAACTAGGTATTTCGCGTTGGAAACATTTGTCGCCGACTTTGTCAGAATATCTGATTGTCTAATGCATACAGCACCTCATAATCAGATCGTGGTTCTGGCACGTAAAACTTCATAAGTTATTTTAATTTTAATGAATACACAGAAATGACATGAAGAAATGAAAAGTTAAGAATGTGGATGCACACAAGCGCGCAATGGCGAGCATTTAGCTTTAGCGCGCTTCGCATGCGAAAGATCTGGGATCGTTCTCCACCTGCGGCAAGTTGTTTTTTTCATCCACTTTCGATTCCATTAATTTATTTATTTCAATTATACTCCTATGTTGCCCTTGGTGTCTTTGTTTGTTGGCTTCTTATGATTTGGGTTGACCTGGGCAGACAAATGTCATATACCTTAGCTCCCTTGCACATGGACCCCGCTGTTCCCTGCGTCGCCCACTCCTTCCATCAACGCTCCCTTAGGTTGAGCGTTCAACGCACCGAAAGGGTTTCTCATTCACACAGTGTGATCTACTCTAGCGAAACTAAAGTGTGCGAGGAATGGAGACGGCTGCTCACAGGGTCCAAGCAGAATGTGGCACTTCTGCGTGTCTAGGGGAAAGTGCTTGAAGGACATGAAGCAGGCGAGGCGCAGCGTGAGCCGCATGCTGAACAGCACCTCTCCGTCGGGCCCTAGCTTGACCAGCTTGTTTGGCACTGTCACGTAGTGGAAGCTGGCCTCCTTGACGTTGCGGAAGAACAGGTCGGGCTTCCAGATCTTGCTCATGATGTCCTCGCCGTTGATGGTCACCGGCGTGGTCACGCCGTACTTGGTCACGTTCAGCCGAAGGTCCTGCCATGACTGGCGCAGGTAGATGTCCATGCCGTACTCCTGCACGAATTGTCGCGACACACCAAGTCACGCGGGGTCATCTCCAGAGAACAGAAAACATTAGAGACACGCACGAGCATGTGCGCCCAAATTGCCCGCTCAATTTTCTCTCAGTGAGTTGTTTCTCTAAGCCTGTAACTTTGGCCTACTTTGACGACAAGGCGCGAATGGTAGCAATGTACATTTCCTTATCAGTTACTGTAAGCGTAACTCGCAAAATACGCAAAAGTATACGTTGATGCTTAACGGAAGCATAATACATTGATGTCCCTAGCTTCTTGCTTGCTAGCAGCTGCAGTACTTTTAAGCCATGTCAGCGTTGCCCCCGCCAAAAGCATTCCTGCCGTTAAAACAGGCACGAGCCCCAACCACGACGAATCCGCCCATTTTGCAGGCGGGGAAGCATCGCATATACAGCCACCACATTTCTTCTCGCCTATCTTCCTCTCTTCTTTTCGAGAAAGCAAAAGAACGGTCCAGACGGCTGGGCACGACGCGGTCCAGTCTCGAAAGGGGACGAAATGACCTAGACCCCGCTTTCCCTGTGGCATCACTTGACCAAGCGCCGACGCAGACAAATAGCCGGCTGCGTGCTTTCGACAGCGAAACGGCTTCTGCCGTCGCCAACGCAACCGGGAACCCGTCTTCTCTTCTGGGCGAACGGACGCGTGACAGGAACTATTCCGACGTGCGGCAGCTCCGGCGATTCAAGACAGGAAAGGGAAAAAAAGAGGAAAGGACGGCCTGGGGAGTCGCCTTCGTTCAGGCTTCCCGGGGAGCAAATTTCCTCGACCGTACGGGGTGTGGGCTGGTTATATTTGCACTTGCCCTCAACACCAGCCTCATTTCCTCGGTGCACCCGTATCGCTGCTTCCTGAGTTTTCCCGGCAGTGAGCCGAGCAAACGCTAGCTAGCGCGTGGGGCTTCTTCTATCGTCGCCTTTTGCCGCCGTCCGCCTTGTGTTCGGGCTATCTTAACACATACGAGTCGTCAAGCGGCGAGGTGCCGAAGGAGGACGCATCGGGTTATTACTAAGGTTTCGCCGTTTCCACGCCAGCTTCGCTTTTCGAGGAAGCGTGCTAGCTCGCGATCTTGAATCTATATGTCAGCTGGGGCCCTGTTGCTGCAGTTTCGAAAGAAGTTGTACAACAGGGCTGTACAGCACGTACGTCGGCACGCCTAATCGTGCTGGTGGCAGCCTTCGCCTGAACACTCTTGTCATCACGTGGCACGCCGCCTAACTACGCGACCATCGAGACGAGACGCAAAGCTTGAAAACATGCAGACAATGGTACTGCAGGCTTTCCCCTTCGCAGTTGCCGCATCAGGCCTAAAAAGTCGGCATTTCTCTCGCAGCACAATATTATAAGTCTTATTCGTATGCACGTTAGCAAAGTTCGGAAACCGAGAAAGACCGAAAGACGGGTAAACAGGAAAGGGCAGATAGGCAAGCAAGCCGGGATTACGCGGTTTGCTATCCTGCTTGGGGAAGGAAGAAAACGGAAGACTAAAAGCTAAAAGAAGAGAGAGCGAGTACAGCACCACCGCAGTGAGCACAACACAACACCACAGCACATCTGAGAAACAACACATCGCGGTAGCGAACCGGCTTTGGCGTCGCGCTGCGGAGTTCGAGGTCAGGGGTTCGATCCCAACCATAGCGGCCGCATTTAGATGGTGGCAAAATGCAAAAAACGCTCGTGTACTTGGATTCAGGTGCACGTCAAAGAAACTCAGGTGGTCGAAATCAATTCGGAGTCCGGCGCTACGGTGGGCCTCATAATCATACCCTGATTTTGACACGTAAAACCCTATTATTTATTTTAATTTTGACGTCCGTTGGGCATTTCCTTCTTGAATTTCCCCTGATCGTCATCATCGTCGTCATGTCAGTCTCATTAAGCACATTGCAGAGCAAACACCTCTCTCTCTCCCTCAGATGTCCAACTCTCCCTACCTACCTGTCGTGGTTGCTCAGTGGCTATGGTGTTGGGCTGCTGAGCACGAGGTCGCGGGATCGAATCCCGGGCACGGCGGCCGCATTTCGATGGGGGCGAAATGCGAAAACACCCATGTACTTTGCTTCAGGTGCACGTTAGAGAACCCCAGGTGGTCGAAATTTCCGGAGCCCTCCACTACGGCGTGCCTCATAATCAGAAAGTGGTTTTGGCACGTAAAACCCCATAATTTTTTTAACTCTCCCTACCTGCATCATCTCAAGAAGGAATGTTGCTAGCTGCGAGCGGACCTACACTGTAAAATATTTTACACCCTTAAAAGTGAAAAAGGGTGTAAATGTGTCTATAACTCACACCCTTAGGGTGTTATCTACATAACGTACACCATAAGGATGTGAGTTATAGACATATTTACATTCTTTTTCACTTTTAAGGGTGTAAAATATCTTACAGTGTATAGCCTTACAAAGGGTGCTGGAAATGGCTTCGCTTACTACCCAATACATCTGTGAATTTTCGAAGCTCATCATTCAACACAATTCTCTGCAACCCTCGACTTCGTTTAACAAAACTTGCCACCTATTCTCCAACACACGTTCCAATTGTGTTACCCGTATTTTCACTTGTTTTTCTTGTGCCGTATAATCGAATCGGGGTTTTTGGCACGTGATACCCCAGAATAAAATTTAAAGAAATACTTGTTTTCATGTTGTTCTGCACTGTCGCTTTCTTGCCTTTTAAATCAGGCGCAATGTTTTCGGTTCCACTGGTCATTGCGTGATTTTTATTTTTCTTTAGCGTTTTAAATAGCGTAAGGAGCGGATAACTTTCGTTAGCCTTAGTGTACGAGTAGCAAACTTTAACAAGAGCCAACCGTAACCTCACCTTTTTCTTTCTTTTTGTGCGACTGCAATGCACGTGATGTGTGATTAAAGCTTTTTGTTAGCGGATATACATGAAAAAAAAGATAAATTAAAGAAAGAAAATCTTGCAACCCACATTATAGAACGAAATATTCAAGATCTCAGCAGTCGCGTTCTTGTCGCTACTGTGAGCAAGAAGAAACGCGCATTAAAGAAAATATAAGAGAGAAACGACAGAGTTTGGGAACTTTGCTGTCAACAATGCAAAGATTGCGGCGGCTGAAAGTGGCGATACGGAAAATGTGTTTCCAGGGCTTGCACCACTAGACAATGTTACCACCCCGGGAACAACGAAAGCGAGAAGCCCGCCTCGCGCTCAGCACCGCTACCGTAGACTGTTTCGTGCAATCGAGTGGCAACAGTGAAACGACGCGCTCACTTCCGATACAGTCCGTGCATCGAAAACCGTCACCGACTTAAATAGCATGCACGTCGCACCCGGTGCTGTACTCTCTCTGTTTCCCTTCTAGTACCCACCAGAAACGTGGCTGATATCTCGCCGACTGGCCGGCGGAGATGACTGGTGAAACTCGAGGGTTTTCGGTGTCTGTGCGGTGCCGTCGCACACTGGTGGAGCTGGCGGATGGCGACCCGTGCATTCCGAGTTCGCGGAAACCGTGAAGGTGGCGCTGAACGTAGGCGCTTCTCGACGCCCTCCTCGTCCACGAAAACTGCCTGCCGTACCGAAGCACGCTTTGCGCTGGCGGTCTTATCGTTGCCTTCGAACGAAAAAGCAACTCAGTTTGTGAGCGCTAGTTTGGTGCTTGGAAACAACTCACGTGATGGAAAGTTTCGCCATGCGTGAGCACAGCCAAAGACGGGTATACTTGCAAGTACAGTCCTTTTAGATGGGGGAGCGAGAAAGATGCCGAGTTTACTTATTATGGATGAAAAGGTGGTGTAGTTGCCTACTGGCATTATGAGACATGGTTTACGTCTCACAGCGTCCGTACTTGTTCTGTACCGCGCACTTCGCTAAATTAAAGAAAAAAGAAATTACTTGAATTGTGGGGATTAACATCCTGAAACTGAACAGTCGGTTCTGAGGTACACCGTAGTGCAGAGCTCCGGAATAAATTTGACCACCCGGAGCCTCATAGGTCGCCAGATAAAATAATCTGACTCAGACTCGCTGACAAAATACCCCCCCCCCCCACCTCTTTCTTTTTCTTAGGGCCCACTTAAACTCAGGCCCGCCAAGACTCCTCTCAGCCGGGTTCACTCACACTCAGACTCACGGGTCGATCCGAGCCTGAGTGGTTCCTGGAATTGCTTAAATTGCACCCAATACGCAGTGTAAGAGCGTTTACGCATTCATCGACCACCGCTGCGACGATCGAACGTGTTTTCTTGTGCTCAGCAGTGAAATCTCAGTCTCGGAGTTTTACTGTTGTTCTTGCCTCAAAACATGGCTCGTACCCACAGTGGTCATTGACCACGCTTGGTTGTTTGAAAAATGCACCCGACAAAATACCAATCGTGGTAAAGGCAAACATTAACAACCAAGCATTAGGAAACTAAATGCTAACACAAAATTTGAAAGGGCCTACATATAAACTTGGTAAAAATACAAATAAAACAAAATAACGTGTCCATGGTTGGTACCTTAGCAGCGTAACCTTGCGGACGCTTCTGCGACCTTGTGTAGAGCAGTAATCATGGACCCATGGCTTGTGCCTAATTGGCAAACACCAAAGGACAACGTGTTTGCTGTTGCAAGCGCTAAACTTAGATTACCAGCTTGAAGTATGAAGAACATTAGGCGAAGGGAGGAGAAGCGGCGGCGGAGAGAAATAAAAAAAATGGTTCACAGTTGCTGCTTCATTACAAAAATGTGGAGGTCGCTTAAGCTTCGCCTACAAGAGTGGAGCGCGATGGTATTCAAAGCTCCCTGACTGCTTCTCATGCTTCCCGGCAACTGTAGCTCATATAACCGCAATGGTTACCGGGAAACGCTGGCAATGAACGTCATGCACGAAGGCGAGCTCTCTGGTAGAAACGCGACCTCTTGCGTGCGCCGCGGAAGCGCGGAGGCAAGCGCCATCTGGATGTTGTTGCGAGGAACCGGGAGGCGCATTTACATCCGCTCGCCTGTGCAGCCGGTCGACTGCAGCGCTGCCCCCGCGGCACCAATGGGAACTATATATCTAGGTAACTTTTCGCCCTAGGGGAGCGTAGGTCCCTAGGTGTTGTGTAAAAAACGCACCTAGCTCCTGAAACGCCCTAGTCCCCATGCGCACGCGCGCGGGGCCCATAGAAATATACCATAGCGCAGATAGTATGTGGTAGTATTGTTTGTGCCAACTCGCCGGAGTAGCAGGGTAGGCGGTTCATTGTGCGTGCACGCAAGCAGCACGTCCACGAACGAAGCGATACAAGGTGGAACAGCGCGTTTTACGGCAATTGAAGTTGTGTGTGTGTGACGCGCTTGGTGTGTGCAAAGAGCAATTTAGTTGCGCGTGTGACGAATGTGTATGCGCAAATAGCACGACCACGAACGAAGGTGGAACATCGCGTTTTGGCGTGCGCAAACAGCAATCGAGTTGCGTGTGTGACGCGTCGTTCGTTCGCGCAAACAGAACGACCACGAACGAAGCGATGCAAGGTGGAACAGTGCGTTTTGCGCAATCTAGTTGTGTGTGTGTGCGTGGCGCGTTTGTGGTGTGCAAAGAGCACGACGACGATTGTCTTCTAACTGCGCCAGAGCAAACCGATTGTTGGATTCTACATAGGTATTGAACGGGCGTTAAACCTAGAGAAACACGGGATTGCGACGCGACTAGCCGCGATGTTATAGCACTGTACGTACGTAAGTTTACAGCACCGACTTTTAATTCGGAGTCAATAAGGGACACGCCACGAGTGATTGGTATGTGGAGGTTAACTCATACGTGCATTAATTAGCGGCCATATAGAAAAAAAAAAGGGGATGGTGGGCGGAGGGCGGCGGGGATTGCTGAGACAGGTGCTCGAAAGCGTTTCCACGCATGTTTTGTCGGTGTACTCGATGAACTAAATGCCGCTTTGAAGAAATTGTGACGAAATGTTGGCATGTGCGTAGTGGCACAGTTTAAAATGTGTCGAAGAGTAAATCCGAAAAGAACCGAAGCGTACCATGTGTAAAAAATGTGTGAAAACTAAAGCTGCAAGCTTATGTTATGCAGCATTGACCGATGTCGAGATATTGTTCTCATGAATGTAGCATCCATCGCCTTTGTACGCATTTGCTGGCTTCGGCACACTATCATCGAGGCATTGATCAAGATTAATAAAACTGTACCCGCAACGAGCGCGTCGCCCTGGTTTCGGTTCTCGTTGCTATTCGTGATAATAAACAGTTTGTAAATTGTGCTTTTTGTTGGCGATTCTCTGGACAAAGGACGAAAACGAAAACTGGCAATTAAAATAAGCAACGCGTAGAATATTTTAAACGAAAAACTGTTTCAACATTCTTTAATGCAACTCTAAGGATGGATAGATGGATGTTATGAGCGTCCCCTTTGGAACGGGGCGGTGGCTTGCGCCACCAAGCTCTTGCTACTATGCTGCCTAATATCCTACCTAGATTAACCAATGAAAAAAAAAACACTATGAACTACCACGTCCAAATTTTCTGATACCCTATTGCGAACTGTGCTTTTGTACGTCTCCGTCTTATGTCGTTTCCCCACTTTTCTTCCACCAATCCTCCAATCGCCTCTTACTGATGTCTATTGCGGACCTGTTTGCTTTACCACTGCTCCCGCTGAACCCAAGGGCTTCAAGGAGGCCAGTGGTGCCTAAATCGACCGCTGGATAGACGTCTTCACATTCTAATAAAATATGCTCCGTCGTTTCCCTAGCTTTACCGCAGCAAGCACATGCTTCTTCTTCCTTCTTATATCTCGCTTTATAGGTGCGTGTTCTAAGGCATCCCGATCTCGCTTCGAAAAGTAATGAGCTTCCCTTTGAGTTATCATAAATGGTTTCTTTCCTAATTTCGTTTTTTCCCCGTAAGTAGTTACTCATGGCAGGTTTCTTTTCCATTGCCGCCACCCATGAGATTAATTCAGCCTCTCTGACTTTCCGCTTGACCTTCTTTGTTGCTGTGTTGCCCACCCCACAGGCCGCATACTTGCTGGTAAGCTTCCTAGTTCTTTTCCTCCACTGTGAATCAAATGTTTTGCCTGTACAGATACCTGAACACTCTCCCAGCCCATTTACTTTCCTCCATATTCCTCAGCCGTTCTTCATACTCAATTTTACTGCGAGCTTCCCTCACTTCAAAACTAGTCCAGCCCATATCCCCTTGCACAGCTTCATTTGTAGTCTTCCCGTGAGCGCCCAATGCGAGGCGACCCACTGACCTTTGGTTCCCGTCGAGTCCTGATTTTACCCCTGATTTAAAGCAAACTACCGCATTTCCAAAAGTAAGTCCTGGAACCATTACCCCTTTCCACATACCTCGGAGGACCTCGTACCTATTGTATCCCCATAGCGCTCTGTGCTTAATTATGGCTGCATTTCTCTTCCTCTTGACTGTTATGGTTTTTTCCTGTGTTTCCATATATCTGTTGCCTTCGTTTATCCATATACCAAGGTATTTATATTCTGTTCCCCGAGGTATTTCATGGCCCTGTATCTCCACTGTCTGTTCACTGTTTTCATTGAATACAATAACACCTGATTTTCTAACACTAAATTTCAAACCTAAATTGTTGCCTTCCTGTCCACAGATATTAGCCAGACGTTGCAAATCACTTTGCTTGTTTGCGAGCAACACAATGTCGTCCGCATAAAATAAACCTGGGAGTTGCTGCTCTATTACTGTACCTGCCTGTTTGTATGAGAGATTAAACCCGATATTACTTCCTTCTAGCGCCCTCTCCATCCTCACCATGTACATCATAAACAGCAGCGGGGATAAAGGGCACCCCTGCCTCAGTCCCTTGTTGATATGAACTTTCTCCGCGCTCCTCATCCCTTCCCATTCAACGCAAACAGTATTTTCTAGGTAAATCTCTCTCAAAAGCTGTATACAATCGTTACCTAAGCCTTCCCCTTCCAGAATATCCCACAAAATGCTGCGGTCTACGTTGTCGTATGCTCCTGTAATGTCCAAAAAGGCCACATACAACGGTCTGCTTTCTGCTTTTGATATTTCAATGCACTGAGTAAGAACAAACAAGTTATCATCCAAACGCCTACCTTTTCTAAAGCCATTCTGAAGCTCTCCCAAAATGCCATTATTTTCTGCCCATGCTTGAAGCTTTAATTTGATTGCCTGCATTGCTAGCCTGTATATTACCGATGTAATGGTCAACGGTCTATACGAGTGAATTCTGTCTTTCTCCCCCTTACCTTTATAAATTAAATTCATTCTACTTTGTCGCCAACTGTCTGGTATTCGTCTATCTTTTAAAGTTTTTTCAACTGCTTTCACGAGAGCTTCCTTACTTTTTGGTCCCAGTTCATTTATCAGCCTAACGGGAACCTCGTCTAGCCCTGTGGCTGTGCGCTTAGGAATTTTCTCTTCCGCTTTCTTCCAGTTTAAATTTGTAAGCACTAGCTCCTTTCCCCCTTGGGTCTCTTTCATGCTCTTTTTTTCTTCAAATACGACCTCGTCCTTGCCTTGGAAAGATTCGGCTGTTACTTTTTGGATGTAATTTATTGCTGCTTCTCCCTCCAGTCTGTTTTCATCTTCGTCTAGGATATGTTGTTGTATTGTTGTTGACTTCCTGCCTAATAATTTTATGTGATTCCAAAATATTCTAGGTGCGGCCTTCTTTTTCTCACGTATTTCTGACAACCAACTTTCACTTTCACCTTTTAATTTTGCTTGCACCAGTATTTGTACCATAGACTTTTTCTCCCGGTATATTTCCCATTTACTGGTTACTTCATCCTGTGGCAAGTGCGCCTTCTTAGCCTGCCTGTGCTCTCGAGATGCTTTCTGTCGTTCGGCGATCGCTTCTCGTATCTCCTTGTTCCACCAGCTTTTCGGTTTCTTTTTTCCTTTCCAATGAACATGTTGTTTCTCTTTCCGTATTTCTGTCGTTACTACACTTAGAAGCGCACCATATTCCCACCCCTTACTTGGCGACTTGCCAATTTCTTCCTCCACTCTAGTGACTATATTTGCTATTTGTTCAGCGTTCAAATTTGGACTGGCCATTTTGCTTTCGTTGCTCTCTTTCCCAACTACATATCCCATTTTCAAAATAATTTCTAATTCTAAGGCTCTAAGCGCCACCTATTTCCGGTAGTCAAAATGTGCCATGGCGGCTTCCTGTCAATTGGATGTGAGCGTAGCGTGGGAGCTTCAATGGTACATCTCAGCTTTTTTGGTTATCCCCTGCTGTTTCTTATATTTCCGCGTAATAACTCTTTCTTGTACCCAATACAATACCGAATAGGGATCGTATAGAAGCTCAGAGGCTGCACCTGTCATTCACATAGACAGGTAAGGTAGCTGTTCGCGACCACTTTCAACTCATCTGGGACGTACATAATTTTTTTGTGTTATTTATGCATGCTTAGGCATCGTTTTTCACGCCGCCTGAAGTTCTCTCTGAAAGTACGCTTTAAATGCACTGCACGCCTTAAATTGACACCCATCTGTAACGTGTTTGAGCCGTTATTTATAGCCCATATTTTGCGGACTACGATTTTAACCTCATGCGCACTACCGCCCGTTTGTTCTGTTGCGCTCGCGATATCAATGTTTTTAGATCCAGAAGGCTGCTTCCGCATGAAAAAAGAGACTCGCCGTGTTAGATTGTACACATGGAAAGCGAACGCTGTGACACATTCTTTAAATTGGCCGACTGTTGCAAGCGGTGGCGTCATTGCCGTCGTCGAAATGTATATACAGGCACACTATAATAGAGACATACGTATTTACAGTGCCAAATGAACAATTTGGTGTTTCGTCCCTTGGCGCTCTCCTGCTCGGCCTGACAGGCAGGTGTCACGCAGTGCGTTGCACTGAAAGCGCATGAGCATACCGCGAAATCTACGCTAGCGTTTTTATAGACAAATGCTCGAAGATTTCTATCACCAGCTGCCACTTGAAAGTGCGTTTAGCTAGCAAGCCAGCAGTAGTGTCTGCACTTTCAAGCATACACTTGATCATACGAAGATAATGAGACAAAGTGTAAACACATGAATGACAGATTCAATATTTCTTGACACTCGTAAATCCTCAAACCTGCCAGTTGTTCGTTAGTGCGTGAAAAAGTGGAATTTTGTGATGTTTAAAAGCAGACATTGGTTCATCCAAACGCGGCTTTGCCTAGGCCGTCGCACTGTATGAATGAATTATCAAATGCATGGGCATTGCAGCAATGAGGTGATGTAGCTGAAAAATGCACCTTTGTTCTCTTTTCACTTTACCCGCCGTGGTTGCTCAGTGGCTATGGTGTTGGGCTGCTGAGCACGAGGTCGCGGGATCGAATCCCGGCCACGGCGGCCGCATTTCGATGGGGGCGAAATGCGAAAACACCCGTGTGCTTAGATTTAGGTGCACGTTAAAGAACCCCAGGTGGTCAAAATTTCCGGAGTCCTCCACTACGGCGTGCCTCATAATCAGAAAGTGGTTTTGGCACGTAAAACCCCAAATATTATTATTATTATCTTTTCACTTTGCCTCATGGTATTCTGTCTCAAGTTTAGCCATTGTCAGAGCAGCGATTTCGACTGGCACAGCAACGCTTATCTGAATGGCATCTGTCAATGTCGTAAGTTGTCATTGCTCCTTTCAGCACATATGTTACATGGTCTTTGACATCTTCAGTACGACCTAAATGTGTTTCACAGCTGTGATTGCCTCAGTGCATATAGAAGCAACGAAGTGATTCCAAATACTTTTGCAGAATAACTGAAATGTGGGCAAGTTCATTCGGATTCATGATTATGGCAGATTTGAACCCAACACTGTGTAACACTACTACACAGACTGGCGTTTCGGGTAGTCGAGACAAGATTCTTATTAAAACCTCGTTGAGATTTGACAAACTGTTAGCTAGGTGGGATAAAGTAATTGTGATTCAGAATGGTAGCCTCAACATTGAGCACAAGGCAAGAGGTGAGTTTTTTATTGTGATCATTTTCTACAAGCATGCACATTAGCATTACAGTAGTACGAGCATCTTTGTAGCACATCCTTCCCTGTATAAAAAGGGTCATGTTGTTTACTGCTTAGCTGGTGTTATGCATTGTCCACTTCTATGGTGTTGATGCCCAGGATCTCTACAAAACGGAACCTCTTTGGTACAGTCGTGTGGCTGCTTGTGTTCTTCTCCCCTAGCCAGAGGCATGAAGGGGGGTTCACGGTCACTGACCAAGTCTGATGTATAACCCGACATTTAGGAACTACACACGTGTTCCTCGTTCACTGAGTTGGACAGGAAATCGTCGTCACTTATGTAGCCAGCATGTGACGTAATGAACATGCGTAAATGGCAGGCATAGTCCCTGGTGTCCGGTTCATCGTAGCTGGCGTCAATTGAACGATTAGCGATTCTAGCAGCCGCCCGGATGACATGTTCTTTTCTTTGGCAACAACAGTGGCATTGTCCCGGTCAATCTTGTGACTATGTTCCTGCGCATGCTCGGCAAATAATAGTCGTGTGACTATTATTTCTTAGATCACGCTTTTTTTTCGTTTCCATGCCTGACCAGCCGAACTTTCATCGAACCCTTGATTATGCAGCCAGAGGCAGTGGCACTCGTTGTGTCCTGTTTGAGATGAATGGTCTTTTTGTCCGTGTCTATCCACTATCACCTGGGCTTATCTCCTGGCTGCTGAAGTGTGCCTGCATTTTCCAGGTCAACTACTCTGACATTAATGTCTGGATACAAATTGGGTAGATCTTGTATGCCATGTCCAACATCAGAGTAAGTTTTCTGTTTCTGCCAGCACTTTTGCTCATGCACTTTCATTTTCCTCCGGTCCGGGAGTTGTGGAAAGAAGCTGTCTGCAGTAGCTGCAAGTGTAGTCCTAAGCCTTTGGCTCGTAAGCATTTGCACTAGCGAGGAGCTATTTTTCAGAAGGCTCAGTCTATAATTGTGTGTCTTGTAGGCATCACCTGACGTCTCAAGGGAGTTCTAGGATAAGTTCACGGTGGCTTCTGTGAGATCATTGCGCTGTTGGTAGCGTGGACTGCACGCCATTTGTTGGAATTCTTATGAATTCTGCAAACAGCGAGCTGCGCCCTTTTGCAAGCTACAGTTTGTTGTGGTTCACGACCACTACACTATTGCACGCCTTGTGAAAACAAAGAGGCATTGAGTCGCAATCACAGGTCCTGTCAAACTAGCCAGTACTAGCTCAGGATACCTTACTAGTATTTTGTGACGATGAGCCACCACACCCCTCCAATAGAAAATATGTCCATAGTGAACTTCTGTAACAGCTTTTCTCAGAATCCCAATTGCAGGAGTGTCACCCTTCTCTTAGTCCTGTGGTGCTCGCATGTACGACATGACTTGAAGACATTTGCTGTTTGTATGTATTTATGATGCAGTACTTTGTCGTCTTGCTAGGCATTTATTGATTCCAAAGTGGCCTTCAAGTGAGAAGTGCTGGGTGGGTAAGCTCCTGTAGCTTCTTGGGCGCGATGGTTTTATTGCCAAAATATCAGCATGTCTTGGACTACATTGTCCTTGTAAAGCCAGAATTCTTTCAGAGGTTGCAACACCTTGTCCAGCTCTTTCGAGTGAAAATGCAAAGTTGGCAGCAGCATTAATCTAGCACTTGTTCTTTCTTCAGTTCTTGTAAAGAAGGTGGGGAGAGGCAGCATGCATAGCCTTCAATCTTGGTAGGCCCTTGTGGTGCCTGTTATTCTCCTTCACATGAGAACTTCACAGTGTATCAGCTGCGGGAAAGTCTTTGCCTAAGATGTACATTATGCCTGATAATGCATCAATCATGTGCACACTTTATAAATTGAGAAACAGATTGTTGCCCCATTTATAGAATTTATCTCGAGCTTGCAAGAGAGAAAGCACTTCTTTCTATATCTGGGCATAGCCAGGCATTCTGTCTCTGCAAAATATTTTGAGGCGTATCTGTAACATGTTGCCCATCGTCTTGCTTTTGGCTGAGCACTGCAACTAGACCACAGCACAAAGCATCAGCTGTGATTAGCAGCTGGTCTCTCATTTTGAGGAGCACCAGCCAAGCACTGGATCTGAAGAAAGTATTTCTTTCCATTTTGAGAATTCTGGAACCTGTGTGAGTTCCAGACAAACCATGCTTTGAAAACAGCATGCTGGACAATGGGTGTAGTGTTTGTCATGTTAGGAGCGAATAAACCTAGATAGGTGGTCATGCCCATTAGCAGCAGTAGTTCTGGAGGATGGTCTTGGCATGTCTGTGACAGCTTTGAGCTTGTTTTCGTTCATGTGCCCCAAGTAGGATATTATTGTGATGCCAAACTTACATTTCTCTTTGTGGATGGCAGCTCTTGCACAGTGGGTGCCCTCAAATGTACTGCAGAGTTCGTTGTGTTGCTGTTTAGTTGAGCACCAACTGATAACCTCGACCATATGACAAGCAACACACATATAAGTTCTGGATGGATATCATTCATATACCATTGTGTTTGATCTGGGGCACACCAGATACCAAATCGCATGAGCAGTTAAAGCGAAACCAACGGAACGGTGCTGTAAAGGTGGTCAAGAAATTTCTGTAATTTCTCAGGGATTTGCCAAAACCCTGAATTTGGGCATCAATTTTTCATATACCAAGCTGTGACTTGTAGTATCTGAAGGGTATGCTCTACTGCAGGAATTGGATATGATGCTCATAGGGCTTGCTTGTTCAGTTTTTGTGTAATCCATAAAAGTGTGGAGTGCTCCTGATGGCTTCGTCACCATTACCATAAGCGTGCACCAAGGAGTTGGCTCTGTCATAGCTGTCGTAAAACCAGTCTTAAACCTGGAGAAGTTTGGCTTTCGTCTTCTATAAAAGTAGCCATATAAAACAGTGAAATATTAGTGCACAGGACACAAGCACCAGTTTCAACATTTTCATGCAAGCTGCGCGAAGTATTTGAGGATGCGGCTTTGAATCTCCACAACCATTAACATTCTCAATCTGTCTAAGCACTCGACTTCAGCTTCACAATCACCTCTGTGACCTATTTAGCAAATTTATTTGAAAATAGCAGCATTCTGCCTGATGCACGAGATGGAACTTTATGTTGTGCTAGTCGCCTTACACACTGACCACAGTAACTTGGAGGTCACCACCTTCTCGAAATGTCACGAACCACATTGTTTTCAGGGTGAGACAAGAAATCGTGTCTAATTATCATCTGTGACAAAAAGAAATAACTGATGCCTGTGGCAAGGTGCCATTCAAATGGTTGAGTTCCTCCAGGAGGTAGGGGGTGATACGAGTGAGAACCTTCAAAAGCCAATTATGGCCTTAGCCAAGCAGCCCTAGGTGACATAGTAAAGCTTTTTGGGCACAATGTCATTAGGCACCACTCTATATAATTTATTTGCTTCCACAACATCTGCATGGCTCACGAGTGTCCGGTGGTAAATTTCTGAAGCCACATCAACCTCGATGTAGCATCCCTAATTCCAAATACTTCAATCTGCATGCCACTATGTATGGTGGGGGTTACTGGGAAGGAGACTAACGAACAGCTACACATAGATCAAAACTCCCTAAAGGCTGTTATTGTGGAAGCACTGCCCAACATCAACACACGCTATATGATACAAGAATGTTGCTGCTAACAAAGATGAATTCAGTAATTGAGGATGAAGATGGTTTTACTCAATAGCCTTATAAAAAATGGTAAAAGAAAGCTAATAAATTTGGAACTCATGTTTCGAATCTTGTCTGAAAAAAAATCAGTATGTCTTCAAATATCTCACGCAGCCGGTAATCCTGTTCTACTTCTTCATGACCTTCAGGTATGCTAGAGAAGTCTTTCTCATCAGTGGGCTAAAAAATGTAGTTGAGCAAAAGGAGTAGACCTAGGTGGCTGACAGAATGGCTCTTCTTTAAGTGCTGTGCGTAGAAGAAAAAAGCATGTAAACATCTTCAACACTGTAATGGGCACTAACTGTTAGGGATGAAACATGAAAAACCCTAAGGAAAACATTTAGGTTTGGTGGATATGTAGAAAATACACAGAGACTAAAGACAGTGAAGGATAACGAAAAATGTTTGTGTAAGCTTCTTCACCAATGAATTTGTTGCCTGTAGACAAAACCAGGCAGAACTCGGAAAGCGACCTTCACCCCAAGTCGACGTCAATTCTGCGTGCAATTTGTGCATATTGACACAAAGGTGTGGGGCTCCTGCACTGCAGAACAGCGCGCGCAAAGGTTGGCGCCACGAAAGACGATGAAGTGCGTAAGCTGCACGCTCTTGTTCTGCCCCGCCACAAATCAAACATTGGCTACCCAAAATCACATTCTTTGGGGGTGCGAGGGCTTACCCCCTCCCAGGTCGCTCCTGCCAGCTCCCTCACAACAGACGTGGGAAGAGCTGCTCAGAACGCCGGAAGAAAAAGTACAAAAAGCCCTCGTTGCCTGGGCCGAAAGGGTCGCTCCTCGTGAGGGGCCATTCTAGGACTCGGGCCTGCCAGGTCATAACTGAGCAGAGTGTCAATAAAGTTGTTACCACCACCACCCGCCATTAAAGAGAAGCATACATTTTGCAAGACTCAGTCTCCAATCTACGTTACATTTTTCTGGTGGAGGTGTAGGGTACGTGCTACCACTCCCAGATCGAACACCGTCTACAAGCCCAGTACGAAGTCCGGTCGAGCTGACTCCTGTGCAGGTACGGAAAGCTGCCGACTTCAAGGACTGCCACCTGAGCACGAGCCTCTACGCAATCAAGTCAGAAGGATGAATACATTGGTTCCACTTTCTTCCTCGACCGCCACGACCGAGGTCGTCGTGAACCAGCCGCGAATCCCCACGTCCTTCCATGGGGACACCATTGAGGATGTAGAGGACTGGCTCGATCACTTTGAGCGTGTCGCAGAATTCAACGGCTGGAATACAGAGCACATGGTACGCAACGCCTACTTTGCCCTCAAGGACTATGCACGGACCTGGTTTGAGAACCGTGAGGCAGGACCCTATCGACATGGGACGAATTCCGACGGCAGCTAATCGGCACATACGCCAGCCTTGATCGCAAGGAGCGAGCTGAATCTGCAATTCAGGCGAGAGTACAGAGGCCGAACGAAAGCGTCGCAATGTTTCTCAAAGATATGTGCCGACTTTTCCGACGCGCGGATCCGTCCAGGCCGGAAGAAAAGAAGCTAAGGAATGTGATGCGCAGTGTCGAGCAAGAGTTATTCGGTGCCCTAATACGCAACCCACCAAATATTGTTGCAGAGTTTCTCGCGGAAGCCGCATCGATAGAAAAGGCACTGCAGGCAGAACCGTGACGTGTCGACCCTACCGCGTGACTCTCTCGCTATATCCCTGGACAATATCAATGCCTTGTGGGAGCTCATTAGGCTTATCGTTCGAGAAGAGCTTCAAAAGCTTCAGGTGGCTCCAGCATCGGTACAGCGACCTGCTCTGGCTGAGGTCGTCCGGGAGGAAATCAGGCAGGCAGTCCAAGTCCCAGAGCGAAGCGAGACACCACAGCACAAGGTACGGCAGCCACAACCTCGCATGTCGTATACGGAAGCTGCACGAAGTTCGTTGTCCCCGATTTTTCGCGATGTGAGCGACGTCCTGGACCTTCTTGGTGTGCGCGCCGTTGAACAAGCCACTCGCCTCGTTGCACGCCATTCATGGCTGAAACACACCCACCTCGCAAGAGCGACGTATGGCGCTCCGCAGACCGGAGGCCCTTCTGTTTTCATTGCGGTGAAGCTACAGGGCGTGTCCCTACCAACGAGCTGGGCTCCGTGAATTTTCACTGAATGCGCCGTGCCCACGCAATGGTGAATGCGCCCTGGAGATTGAAGCATACCTCGCGGATGCCTGGACCTCGGATGCCAGGACCTCGTTTGCCCCACGATTCCGTGAACCCCGGTCACCGTCACCCGCCCGAAACAGGTCTTCCAGCCCCTCTTCAAGCTGAGATCAACGAGACGTCGCTCACTCAGCCCAGCCTCCCGGGAAAACTGAGTCCAGCGACTTGCGGAGGTGAGGTCGCTGATGTCGCGAACGCTGACGATCCTCCACTGCAACAACCGTTATATGATGTAGTTTAGACGCAGAGAAAGCAGTGTAGTTCCGTGTCAGTATTCGTGACGTACCAGTTACCACAGATGACCACGAGGTCATGGCGTTAATCGACACGGGTGCGCACACGTCTGTTATGAGCCAGAATCTCGCGCGTATACTGAACAAAGTTTCAATGCAATGGACCGAAACTCAGATTCGTACTGCAGGAGGGCATCTCATAACTCCAATGGGCCGGTGCACGGCACGAGTCAACATTCGGGGCTTCACGTACATCGGCGACTTCGTCAATCTTCCTGAATGTTCAAAGGACCTTATACTCGGCATGGATTTCCTTCAGGCGAACGGTGCCATCATCGACCTGCAAGAGTCTAAAGTCAGCTTCACTACTACGCAAGCCATAGTGAACAGTAATGACAACGACCGTGACATCGCGCTTCGCGTAACTGACAATCACATCATGTTGCCACCCAAGAGCAGCGTGCTTACCCTTGTCCAATGCGACATGGAGGACGCCACCGAAGGAATTGCTGAGGCAAACATGCCCCTGCTTCTTGAGCACCACATTTGTATAGCCAGAGGGCTTCTTCAGGTGCAAAACAAATGTTCACTTGTTTTGCTAACAAACTTTAGCAACGAGTATCGGCATGTACAGCGAGGAACGACATGGCTGAACTGAGCTCATTTCTTCACAATATCACTAACGTTAATGACATTGCCACATTGGAAACCGCATCGTCTCAGCAATCTGGGTTCCCCAGCCTAAAAAGAACGGATTCACGTTAACGCCGCCCTGCCAGACCATCAGAAAGACCGTCTACTGAGTCTCGCGAATGAATTTGTGGACTGTTTTTCAACGTCATCCAAAGTGCGACGCAAGTCCATCACAAAGCACCGCATTATTACGGACGAGTCTGCACGTCCTGTCCGTCAGCATCCTTACAGAGGGTCTCCAGTGGAAAGGGAAGCGATCAAGCATCAGGTAAAAGAGATGCTCCAAGACGACGTGATCCAGCCATCCACCAGCCCGTGGGCCTCCCCTGTAGTGTTAGAAAGAAAGACAACACACTATGCTTCTGTGGAGATTACAGAAAGTTGAACCGTGTCACCAAGCATGATGTTTATTCATTGCCACGTATCTATGACGCATTGGATCGTCTACAACATGCCAAGTTTTTTTCTTCGTTGGATCTTAAATCAGGATATTGGCAAATCGAAGTTGATGAAAAGGGTCGTGAAAAAACAGCATTTGTGACACCTGATGGGCTTTATGAGTTCAAAGTTCTCCCCTTCGGTCTCTGTTCCGCACCTGCCACCTTTCAGCGGACGATGGATACCGTGCTTGCTGAACTCAAATGGCAAACCTGCCTCGTATACTTGGACGATGTCGTTGTGTTCTCAAGCACGTTTGACGAACATTTCGCATGACTCGAGGGTGTCCTCACTGCGATCCATACTGCCGGCCTCACCATCAAGCCTGAAAAATGCTACTTCGGGTTCCAAGAGCTCAAATTTCTTGGCCATGTCGTTGGTCCTGAAGGCGTCCGCCCAGACCCTGACAAGTTAGCCGCCGTAGCCGAGTTTTCACCACCCACAGACAAGAAGGCTGTCCAACGCTTCCTTCGTTTGAGCGCATATTATAGGTGCTTCGTCGAGGGATTCTGGAGAATTGCTGAACCTCTGACACGGCTCACACGCGACGATGTGCCTTTCATTTGGGCGGACGAGCAGCAGCGGTCGTTCAATGAATTGCGCAAGCGTTTGCAAGAGGCCCCAATACTTGCTCATTTCAACGAAGACGCTGACACTGAAGTCCATACTGATGCCAGCAATGCGAGTCTCGGCACTTGTGCAGAGGCAAGCTGGTGCGGAACGCCCCGTTGCTTATGCAAGCCGCAGTCTCACCAAGGCTGAGAAAGACTACTCAACCACTAAAAAAAATGCTTAGCGGTTGTGTGGGCAATTGGTAAATTCCGTCCCTACTTGTACGGTAGACCCTTTAACGCTGTCAGCGATCAACCATGCCCTGTGCTGGCTTGCCAACCCCAAGGATCCTTCAGGCAAACTAGCCCATTGGAGCCTTCGCTTACAAGAGTATGATATTACAGTTGTCAACCGATCGGGCAGGAAGCACAGTGACGCTGACTGTTTGTCACGTGCACCACTCCCTACGACCTCATTGGACCCTGACCATGACTTGCCATTTGTCGCCGCATTAGTTATCGACGCCATAAAGATGGCTGAGCACCAGCGCACTGACGCTGAGCTGCTGCCGCGAATCGAACACCTCCAAGGAGTTGAAGGTGTTTTGCCCTGCTTGCTCATGCGCGGCTTATCATCATACTACTTGCACAACAACGTCCTTTACAGGAAAAACGGCGGAAGCGGCCCCAATACGTGCCTCCTTGTCGTGCCATAGGCGCTACGCCACGACATTTTGCGAGCCTGCCATCATGAGCCATGCGCGGGACACCTGGGATTCGCCAAGACTTTAGGCAAGCATACGACAGAAGTATTACTGGCCCCGGCTTCATTCTTCTGTGCAACGGTACATGAAGACCTGCTATGATTGTCAGCACCGCAAAAAAGCACCAGTTAAACCAACTGGCTTTCTCCATCCTGTGGACCTTCCTCAAGCATCGTTCCAACAAATAGGAATGGATCTACTTGGGCCATTCCCAGTGACCTCGTCGCGCAACAGATGGATAGTCGTCGCTACCGACTACTTAACCTGGTACGCCGAAACCGAAGCTATTTCGCAAGTAAATTTATATGAAGTGGCCAAGTTCTTTGTACGCCACATCGTCCTACGACATGGTGGACCGTCCGTTCTCATCACTGACCGCGGTACAGCATTTACAGCGGAACTTATGCAGGATGTTCTCCAGCGGATGCATAGCTCTCACCGCAAGAACACTGCATATCACCCTCAAACCAATGAATTAATGGAACGTCTGAACAGAACACTGGCTGATATGCTCTCCACGTATGTCGACGTAGAGCACAAGACGTGGGACGCAATCTTACCCTATGTGACTTTCGGTTATAACGCTGCTGTACAGGAGACTACACAGTTTACGCTGTTCGAACTTGTATATGGGCGCCACGTCAGGTCAACACTTGACGCCATGCTACCTATGGCTGATAATAGCCCGACCAGCGAACACGTAGAAGAGTTCGTACAAAGAGCCGAAGAGGCACGCCAGCTTGCTCGGCATCGTATCCGGAGCCAACAGCATACCGCCACCCTTCGATACAACCAGGGTCGACGCGACATCCATTACAATACCGGCGGCTGCGTGTGGGTCTGGACGCCCGTCCGCCACCGTGGACTCTCAGAAAAGTTGATCCGCCGGTATTTTGGTCCCTACAAGGTTACACGCCGCCTCAGTGACGTGACCTACGAAGTAGTCCCCTGCAGTTCTGACCCCAGTACACTCCGTCGTCGTCCTCCCGCTGAAGTTGTTCGTGTAGTGCGCATGAAACCATACTATGCGCATACCTGAATGCTGAGATGCACCTGAGGAGCTACATTTCTTATGTAGCTGAAAGAACTTTTTGACGCAACCGAGACGGTCGCTCTTCTCATGGGAGGCAATTGACACAAAGATGTGGGGCTCCCGCACCGCAGGACGGCGCGCACAAAGGTCGGTGCCACTAAAGACGATGAAGTGCGTAAGCTGCACGCTCTTGTTCTGGCCCGCCATTAAAGAGAAGTGTATATTTTGCAAGACTCTGTCTCCAATCTAAGTTACAATGTAGTCGTTGTCGGGTGTACAATTAAGCTTTATATTGCATGTTTTACACGTTACTCATCTGATGCCTTAGCAACGAAGGTTTTTCCTCTGCCTTTCTTGTAAAAAAATGTTTGGGAAGTACCCACGTGCATCTGCTTTTATTTTTTTTGTGCATGGCACATGTGCTGTTGGCCTGGAACTTATTCACAATAGTATTAACAGCCATAGCGTTCAGGGCCCCGTATCGCTGAAAATCCAGCAGTGGTGTTGGCGACCTTTTCCATATGAGAAAATAAATCCCGAACCATGCATCCCGATTCATGCAGGCCCTCCACGTGGCATATAAGCATTACTGAACTAATTAAAATTCTCAAAGTAGGATGTGTCAAAAATTCATAAAGTGTGACTTGCACACAACTTTGAGACATGATAGCGTTGGATTGTAATTTGAATATGCGAGAAAACATAATTCTGTCGCGCGGAAACTCAAACGTAAACCCCTCTTCCAGCTGCCATTTCAGGTCTGTCTTAGGAGTGGCTCGCCCCAGAAAGCTCGCCTTCGTGCATAGCGTTTGCCACCAGCATTTCCAGGGAAACGTTACAGAAGCATAAGCTGCAGCTGCCCGGAAGCATGAGAAGCAGCCAGGGATCTTTTAATGCTATCGTGTTCCACTCTTAAAGGCGCAGCTTAAGTGTCCTCCAACCTTTTTTTTTCGCTGTTTGGGGACTGCCTTCTTGAAGGTGTTGCTTCGTTTCCTTTCTACTGTAGGGTGAATGCAATATCTGCTTTGAACAACAGTAAACCCACATTTTGATTGCACTTGATGCTGGCCGCACTAGCGCGGCACCTCTCCTGAACACTATCCAACAGTTCACTATGATGTTATCACTGAAATAGAATACACAGGACACCTTCGTGTACCACTTCATCTACCTCGAATATGCCATAGCTCTATGATCATATCCTTAATATCCACTACTTTCTTGGATTCATTTCAGATAGCTGGAATGTACAGACTAAAAAAGCTCGGAAGCGCTTGCACTCTTTGGAGAATTTTGTATGAGCATTTTCAGGCTGTTCTGGTGACACTAAAAAATACTGGCTCTCCTGTAATCGAGAGTAGATGTAACCATGAAATGGCTGCCGACAAAGCAGATTGACTGTAGATGATACTAGCCACAATCTTAATATGGGTGTAGCGCACATTCGCAACGGCACACCCCACCCCACTGCATCACGCAACTGTACACTGGTCCATATGGAAGCAAGTTTCCTGTCAAAGACAGAACCCCATTGCAAGTCACGTCTCGGTCCACCATATGTGCCGTGGACCTCGCGGACTGCTGGCATTGAAAAGAGCACAAGCAACTGTGTCTCAGTGCCGAAAAATGACAATCAAGTGTACAGTGCCTTGTATCTGCCTGTGAACGTCGCTATTAGAAGTGACAAATAAAACTTCAGCGTACTAGAAGTTACAGCTTGAGTGATATTGTGAGCAAATATTTAGAACTCAGAAGCAATATTTTTTGTAACATGTTTGGGAAGTAACTAGCATATGTATTGCAGTCTTGACTGTTTGCCCGGATGAGCTGGTTTGAGTGCCAAGATAATGGCTCTGGCTTTTGGTTCATTGAAGGTGGCTGACAACAGGAGCTAAAAGCATTTCATGCTTAGAATGTCTGCAGCAGTGGCACTGTTCGGTTAGTCAAGGACCTCATTTCATGGCCCTCATTCTGACGCCTTCGAACACTGTTTCTGCCTTTGTAACGCTTCCTAGAATTTATCCTTCAAATTCTTATGTGAAAGAACCATGCATCAATTTTGGCGTATTTCTCAAACTGTACAAGCAGAATTGCTGCTGATTTCATAAATACAACCTGTAAATCAATACAGCAGAATTGTTAGTTGAAATATGTAATCCAAATCAAGGAGCCATTCTCAAGACGATGTTCCCGCTGGCACTGATGCGTGTCATTCCTGGCGTTGGTGAAATCTTTACTCTACATTATAAAGCATGAAACATTCACACGTGCTCTTCTTTCCTTCTTTCTTGAGCTTTGCTGTTTCAAGGAGTTTTGCCCTTTGAGTGGCAGCAGCCTGATTGACATAACTTCTGACTCACGTATTTAACATTTTTGCACAGATTGGTCAAGGAGTAGCCAGATTTTGAGAAGTACATCTTTAGCAGAGTCTATAGGTGCTGGCTTTTGGTGTGGAGAGACAAGCAGCTTCGTAGCTTCCCTCCTGTCTCTTTTCATTTCAGTTTGCTGACGCAATGACAACTCTCGAAACAGTATATTTGTTAATGAGGAATCTTTGCAAGGCACATTGTGAAGCACATGCCGATGAATTGCTTCAACCTTTTACATTAAACAAATTATGCCATGTGCTGTCAAGAGGCAAATAAAGCTGTTCGCTTTAAAAATTAACAATAATCTCCACAGTTTGTGAAGTGATTGAGATATTGTTACCCAGTACCTTCAACAAAGATGTTATGGGAAACAGTGCAAGGAACTAGCATGCTTACACTAATTGCAGGTATTTGGCGGAGTTGTATGGGAGACAAGATAGCCAACCAATTTTCCTTTATTGCATGTGAGCTTTGTCATCTTCATGGTGTAATGTAATCTCTTCAGGTAGCGGATAAAGAATGTGTGGCAACATGAAATGGCCTTTGACGACACAGGCGAGTAGTGGATGCCACACTTCAGTTCTAATTAAAGTTACATCAGCACAGAGCATGTATGCTATGACCAAGTTGGGTCCATACTTTGGATTACCGTCTACAGTGTCACTCTCTTCTGCATTCCAGAAGATGGAAGCCAGTGTTTCTTTGCTGTTGCCATTTCAATTTAGTATATTTTCATGTTTTCATGCTCTGCAAAATACAGCCAGAGGTTGCACGGTCTTGAAATGAAGACTACTTTTTGTGTTTTCAAGATAAAATTTTAGCTATAATAAACGGAATTTCCAAAAAACAAATTTTATGTTTGGCCTGCCTTCTTTTGGGTGATCAGACATGGGAGCCATTGAGGCATCATGGCTCATACGTGCTGCCTTTATGCTTGAGAGGTGTGTGCACAATGCTCCTTGCATGTTGGAAAAAAAATGGAGACCATCCATAATTGGTCTTGGTTTGCTTTCTTAGCCACAAGTGTTATCTGAAAATATAGCTGCTTTTTGTTGCTCTTTCTGGCGGTGCGTTTTAGATACATAAAAATTATGATGCACGTGCATGTTCAGTGTGATTGCAGGAACGAGAAACTTTACTGGAAGATCCTTTGCAAGAGATGCAAGTGCTTGCCCATTTCATGAAAAAAAAAGGCTTTGTTTTCATTGTATGCAGTAATCTAAGGGTCAGGCGGACTTGATCACAAAAGCAAAGAGAGAAATTGGTTGACAGAGAAATCCAAAGCCTGCTGACCACATCGTAACTGTCTAGCGCATAGACGACACCTGCACGTTGGCCAACAGCATGGAAAAGGAGAAGGGATGGAAAGATGAAAGAGATTGCCATGAAGCACATGTGGTGAAAAGGGGAATGAAGCAAAAATTGGTAGCATTCAGAAAAAGCTAGATATTCTTTATGAGAAAATTGAAACATTGGACAAATAATTAATAGCAACCTTTATCAAGTCTTACCGCCGTATTCAGCAATACATCTTGAAGCTCATGCTTGACTTGATATAAATGACGCATGGTGTGAACGCGCCCAAGATGCTCATTGCGTTTCTTTTGGTGTGTTCACGACAGGCGTCATTTAAATCGAGTCAAGCATGGGCTTCAAGTTAAGATGCATTTATGAATACGGGGGTTCGTGTTACGGAATGGTAAGACTCTCTGTAATGAAGACTTCATGAACTAGAGAATAGATGGGCCCGTGAGAACCTACTTTTACGTCTTATCGCAGACATCTGAATCACAGGAGCAGTCTGAAGCATGTGGTAGGTTTGTGAAGACTTTCCGAGAAACCTGCATGGGTTTTCTCTGTAACAGTTTGCTACAGTCGGGTGTATAACTCATTTTACATTTCCTGATCACCTTGCATATTTCCGCACAATGCTTTCGTCATTACTGTTCAGATTCATTACTGTTCAGTGGTTCAGTGGCCAGTATTGCCTTTTCAGTGGCACTGAAAATGCAATACAGGCATGAATGTCAAAAGAGGCACTTGTAGGCAGGATAAATGCAAGATTACCTTGTTTACATGTCCATAGTTAGTGCTTACAAAGGCAGAAGAAGGATGCCAGGAAAAAATAAGCATTTCGTCTGAGGTTCCTCTCATTATGAAGCTGTTTACAATGATGAGAGCTAAATACAAAAAGTGTGGTCCTAATGAATGGACACGTTCTCCCAGTTGCAATTCATAGTTTAAGATATTGAGGGACTTCAATCGCACCTCAAAAAGAAGTCCATGATCAATAAACAGTGCAGGAAGCCAGTATAACAGTTTTCATTGACAGTGAGTTGGCCCTAGGATATGATGCAGTTTGCATCTTCAATAAAATGGCTATTGATTGGCTACTGTTGATCTGTACAATAAGCGCAGCACGCATACAGAACAGCACGCAGTCCCATTTATGCCTTGGGCCTCACTTATACCATGTTAAAATTGTGGAAATACAACAGATTCATAAAACCAGCTCTCTTTATCACCTTATCTTAGGGAGGGACTTGTCAATGTTACAGTGCAGAGCACGAACATTTCCTTAGGAGAAGCCTTCCAGTTATTTATGAATTATATGGTAGAGGTTCATTACCTCTCGAAAACTGTTCTGCATAACACTCGTGCTTCTTCACACATCTATCATGATCCGTCAAATACGGGATAAGTTGGGTGCTGCAGATAAATGGTTCCTGCAGAGCCTAAAGCTAAAGCATCAACAGGGAGCTAAATTTTCATTCTTGATGTTTGGTCCAGTTCTCTGAAACATACACATAGAACTAAAACTGTTCGATCTGAGTACCAATATTAAATGTGTTATTTTGGGGCTTCAATGATTTGCTGAACTTGATGGAAAGTGAAGGACTGTATAGAAAAAATGGCTGTAAGGTCAACTATCATCTTCTGCGCATAACCTTTCAGATACTGCACTAACTATAATCTAAAACACATGAAAAGTTTTTATAGAACAAAGTACAGCCACACTGGATCACACTAGCATCATTATCACATGTCACTGGTGTGGCACTTCAACACAATGTGGGAACTACCATGGCTCGTACAATGCTCCGAAGGATACATTGCAATAGCGCAACTATGCTCAATGGCATTTGAACTGTTTCTTGCAATTTACAACTTCTAGCCATGCACTTATTCATTTATGACTTGGATGGTTGTGAAGCCTAAGTGCTTTTCTACCTAGCAATACTGCAAGCTTGCCTGCTGACACTAGCTGCACAAAAGAGCAACAGTAGCTTGTGCTCCAGCAGAACTTGAGGGCGGATTACAAGTTCTTGCCACACTATAGATGAGAAATATGAACATACTCCCAAGCTTCAATATCTTAGCCGGTGTAAAGCTGCAATACAGGCACTGCACTCCCTTAATTGCACTGCTTACAGCTGTCAAACTATACCTCTGGTGCTATGCACATTTTGGGGATGGCAAGAAGTTCCACTAGACAAGGTATCAACCACACAGGCATTTAAAACATTGAGTTGAGGGTGTTTAAGACTGACTAAACACAATTTGCCCCTTGGCTTGGATCTCGATTCCTTTCCCCTCTAGTGTCATCGACCGAAGAGCCACAACAGGAGTAGAGTAGCAATGCTTTGTTGTCTTGCCTGTTTACTAATAGCAAGAAACTACGTTCTAGCACTGTAGCATAATCAAAGAACAAAAGGTCAAGTTTATTGAGCAAGCTTGATCAACCAGCTCTCCAGTAGTCTGGGCCCCACGTCAGAGGGTATCGTCGTATGGTGTCATGATTACAATAGTGCGTGAAGACTACTAGAGGCTGCAGTTTCAGTAGAAGCTAGGGGATAACCCCTAATTAAGGGTAAGCCTTTGCTTTTGACAATGATCGGCCAAATTTAATCACGATTTCCCACTTCTCCGCCGGTGCAGAAATGCCATCGTCCTTTTAAGATTGACCACATTACAAAAACGTACGTACGTACGTACAGTCCTATACACTGCGGCTGGTAGCGTCGCAATCCCGTGTTTCTCTAGTTTTAACGCCCGCGCAATACGTATGTAGTACTCAACAATCGGTTTGCTCTGGCGCAGTTTTAGAAGACGATCGTCGTCGTGCTGTTTGCGCATCACAAACGCGTCACACACACGCACACACACAACTCGATTGTGCAACACGCGCTGTTCCACCTTGCATCGCTTCGTTCGTGGTCGTGCTGTTTGCGCGAACAAACGCGTCACACACGCAACTCGATTGCTCTGCGCACACCAAACGCCAAAACGCGATGTTCCACCTTCGTTCGTGGCCGTGCTATTTTGCGCATACACATTCGTCACACACGCAACTTAATTGCTCTTTGCACACACCAAGCGCGTCACACACACACACATCTTCGATTGCCGTAAAACGCGCTGTTCCACCTTGTATCGCTTCGTTCGTGGTCGTGCTGCTTGCATGCACGCGCAGTGAACCGCCCACCCTGTTGCTCCGGCGAGTTGGCACAAACCCTGCGCTAGCGCATATTTCTATGGGCCCCGCGCGCGCGCGCATGGGACAAGGGCATTTCAGGAGCTAGGTGCGTTTTTTACACGACGACTAGGGACCTAGACTCCCCTAGGGCGAAAAGTTACCTAGCTATATAGTTCCCATTGGTGCCGCGGGGGCGGCGCTGCAGTCGACCGGCTGCACAGGCGAGCGAATGTAAATGCGCAACCGGGAGCGCCGCTCTATGAATGGTAGGGAGACTGGAAAGGGAAGGAGCTTGTGTTTGAGTTTGCACGTGGCAGAATTTTGTCTTCTCGTATATTCAAATTACACTCCGAGGCTATCATGTGTGTAGGTTGTAAGCCGCACTTTAAGATTTTTCTGACGCATTTTACTTTCAGGAATTCAATTATGCTGGTAACGTCTTTGTGTTACACGTAGAGTCTGTGTGGTTGGGTATACGTGGTTCGTAATGATTTGTCGCGCACAAGACGGTCAGCGCTGGACGCCGACACCAGATCTTATGCGACACTGGGCCCTTAACGCGATCGCGTTAAAAGAGGAGCGGTTAGTTATGGATAAACCAGATGTACGAAGATAAAAATTTAGGCCGTGAACTCTACAACGGAAGCTTGATAACGTCATCTCGCACTGTCATGAAAGGAATGTGCTTGTGTTCCACCGTAAATTTAGATGTCGGAAATCATCTGTTGAAAGTAAAGATGATTCATTACAATTTAGAAATAAAAGGCGTTTAAACCTAGCCCCCGTTGTAAAAACGAAATCAACAAGAATATTTAAGGCTGGACCATTTCGTAACGACGATGCGAGCGATTCAGCTGATTTACTTAAAAAGATTCTACTACGTCTGTGGACCCAGACAAAGCTGACCTCAGATAAATTGTCTAGGGCAAGGGTCGAAAATATACTCAGCAGGTGTGACCGATTATTAGAAGTTAAATGTGTATGAACGGAAAGCGCATGAGTAACAAATTACCACTTTAGATTTCTGCGGGCCCAATTTTCTGTCGGCCAGAATAATTTCCAAAAATTCTGCAAGAAATATTGGAGTCAATCAGACTGAGGGCAAAAGAGAAGTTAATTTGATTTGTAATGATGTCAACTCCAGCCTTCTCTAAATTTTGCGTTCCGTCCGTAGAAAAACAAAGTCAGGCGGGCATTTTCTAACAAGATCTTGAAGGACACCTTCAATTATGCGAGCTGGAAAAAATTTCGCGTGTTTTGTAAAGATATCCCCAGAAATCAGTTTCACCTTCAACGAATTTGTTTTTGGAGAAATCAGGCATGGCAAACGAACTTGAATTTTTGAAAACAGTGTCTGAACAAAAATGACTTCTGGCTGTCGATAACGGCACCAACGTGTTCTGCAAAATGAATCAGGAGAATTGATGAAAACGGACGGAAAACTGTAGAGGGATGCGTTGTAAAGCTTCAGAAATGTCAGGACAGTAAGTTCCTTAAATCTGGACTCAAGCGGAATAATTCCAGCCTCCAGATGAAGCACATAATTGGCCAAAAAAATTGGTAACCCAAGACAAAGGTGCTGTTGCACATCCTGAAAAGTGAAAACAGCCGAATTTGACAATGGGGCGGACGTAATGTTTATAAATCAACAGCAACGTAGCCCTACGCATAGCTGTCCTTTTATTACTGAACCCGTGCAACAATACCGTTGCAGGTTTTCATTTACTAGCATTCGCTTGGACTTGCTGCTACCAGTTTAGCGTACCATCGTGAGTTATCCCTAAGTATTTCGAAGCTGCAACTTGCGTTGTCGGCTCACTTCGATAATGACAAGAGATGAAAACGGGAGCACAAGTAACGGACGCGCATATTGTGTTGACGTTTTCCTCTTCTTTAGCGCTGTATCATGTTTCGTAATACTGATATGATGTCGAAATAGGGATTTTAGCCTTGGTTCTTGCTTACTGCATTGCCAGTCATTTTATGCTTTTAGTAGAGCAAGCTGCTGCATTGCATTCTTGGATGGCCTTATGAGGATTATAAATACTCAGCGGCAAGGCCTAAGCGTCCACAAATGTACTAATGGTGGACGGGGGACGCCAGTGTGCAAGCCTGTGTCCTCCGCATGAGCATGGCGAGCACTGTGCCTAATGTTGAAGGTATTAACAAGAAGTAGCGCGATCGGAGTAGCACTCGCATGGGACGACGCGCAGGGGTGTTGTCTGGACTATCGGAGAACCGCGGATGCTTAGATAGTCCGAGTGAACAACTGCTT
This sequence comes from Dermacentor variabilis, assembly GCF_050947875.1. Taxonomy (NCBI): domain Eukaryota; kingdom Metazoa; phylum Arthropoda; class Arachnida; order Ixodida; family Ixodidae; genus Dermacentor; species Dermacentor variabilis. The sequence continues at coordinate 111,623,304 of NC_134572.1, forward strand.
GGAATAAATATTACTATTTATACATGTACTCGTGTACTTCACCACTTTTGTAAACCTGTGGCTTCTCCTTTGTTCCGTGGCGTCGATGTTTATGCTACAGCTATTAAATGACAACTTATAAGAACGCTCTCCTCGGGTTGGAATCATTGTCATGCAATATGGCTCCACAAGTGGGTTGCACAAGCGAACATTGCTTACCATATTGTTTGCGTTGACAGGGCCTATGCTGTTCACGTATATGTTCACTTTGACGTACGTTGGATGCCCTAAGGAAAGAAAGAAAAATAACGCGCGTTGGTATCACATAGAGACAATGTCAAGAGTGAGAGTTACATAAAGCGCACGAAATAACGTACAAAGTTGTTTGCATTCGGATAACAATAAGCCGCCAAAAACATTATCGACGAGAAAGAAGACAGGTACGCTTCGTAGTTTAAGCAATCATCAAAGCGGGAAGCAAGAAAAAATGTACATGTCGTTTTTCTCCAGTATGGTCGAAGGGCACAGTTCTGGAACGCTAAAGCGACTTCCGTGGGAGAACCCGATGCAGCAGCGGTTCTTTTAACTAATGGCGAACGATCAATGTATCATTTAATAGTTTGTTTGTTTTTCACTTTCTTGTTTTGTGCGACGCGCACATTAGTAAACTTCCTGTTCCGACATGTTGCAGGAATGAAAAGGCAGACGAATGAACACAGGGGGCCAGCCATATATATACGCGTCGATTGATGGGAAACTGTGAAACTTCGAGCGCAATTTTGGTGGTCTCAGTTTCAGCAGCACGCGAGATAATTGTTTCGCCCGCAAGCTGCTGGCGCAATACGCCAGCCTCCGTTACAGAATGACGCACGGTGCTACGTCAGAAACGACGACGAATGACTCTTGTACCCAGCCGTACAACCTGCACAAATTTCGCGCGGCTTCCCTCCATTCCTACGATGAAAGAGCAAAGCGCCAAGGGACATTTGCTCTCGCGCTTCGAACTCTGCTCGATTAGTCGATGGAACATACCCCGGAAGCAATTACAGAGCTTTTTATGACTCTTTTCATTTCGCACAACTAGTAATAAACTCGTGCGAAGTCACTGTTTTGTTTGTCGAATCTAACACTCTTGGCGGATTGTATATTTTATATCTTTTTCTGAATATTACACCAAATATGTTTGGAAGTGATTTTTTTTTCGCTTGTTTTTTCCCTACTGCACACTTACTGCGATTCGCGTTTGTTTTCGGTTTGGTTATGTTTGCCAGCTATGAATCGCAGTTTCTTACTATAACAATCAGTGGGAGGCAGCTGTAACCGAAAGATATTCTCACGAAAGCAGCAGGAGAGTATTTTCGTCCCCAGCCTGTGTGATTAGTTATTGTTCTCAGTGGCGAAACGTTATCCATTCAAAGCTGCGTTCACCCTTTCTTTTCCTTTATTCAGCAAATACTACTTCCATCTTCGGAATTTTTTTAATAGACATATGAATGTTGATAAAGATATATTAGACCAGAGAGACTCAAAGAATTCTTCACGCTCTACGTTTCTTTTCGCGCTGACCGGATGCATGTCAAGCCTGCGGCCACTACTCAAAGCCGCTGTGGTAAACGTGTTCCCGTACGTTATAATTTTTCTTACACGCTACAGTGGCTGGCAGGAACCTTGGTGCTACACTGCGATAGTGAGGCAGCTAGTTTTGATTCTCGGTCGGTCAATCAATCAATCAATCAATCAATCAACCAATCAATCAATCAATCAATCAATCAATCAACCAATCAACCAATCAATCAATCAATCAATCAATAAAAAATCCCCTTTGGCACGTGCGCACAGTTTAGGCTTTCTATTGCTATGCCTCCGCTTCCGTTATCGCCTTGTGTGTAGTGTAATGCGCGCACCCGAAGTTGTGAGGCTTTGGGCTAAGGGGCCCGGTACCGGCTAGCTAACGTCGAAGAAGACACGTAGCTCAGCCCTACTCCGCAACACACGCAAAGGGGAGCCGCGAGGGGTTCGCTTACTCACCGGCAAGGCGCAGAGACCACAGGCGTGGTACAAACGAAAGGGGTTTATTACTTGTTACGCATAAAAAGTGCGTACAATACAGGGTTTACTTCACCAGGGTGGCAGTCGCAGACTACGAGTGAAAGTTCCCGGGAAGTCCGCTCAGCCACACAGGCTCTTCCGAGCTATAGGTTCGCCACACAAAGGGGCCCGCCTTGCTCAGAAGGGCGCGAGACCAAGTGGGTCCGCATGTCCGACAGCCAAGAGCACCGAAGGTGATTCTACGTGGCGAAGGCACCTGCCTACCTCGGATGCTGAAGTAGAGAGATGCCGAAGAGAGGGCGAGAGGGGCCAGCTCCTTGGGCACTACACGCCCGACTCACGGCGCAACGTGAACCGCGCGCGCATGCAGCAGGCTCCACGTCACGCCGGCGCCAGCGGCCGTGGTGAATCTACACGTACCAAAATAAAGCTGGAATGGCGTGTCCACAGTGATCGTGCGGGCGAATGGCCCTAGTCGCACGTGAACTGTAGACGGTAGTCCAAAGGGGTCCCAACAAACTTTATGCCCGGAAGTGGCTTATTCAATATCAAATGTTACGTGCTGAACGCTATGATAACTCGTTATCGTCATACCCATGGGCGCACAAGTTATCGCGAATTGAAAGAAAATAGGAAAATAAGCTGGAAATAACAAACTCCGCGAACAATATTTCTTTCATCAATTTTTCTAGACCATGCGCTTCTTAATGTGGTCTATCTGCTTGTGTTCAGGACGAACGACCGCAAGTGGTGCTCCCATTCCAGTTCCGCCCCACCAATCTTGATGGGGAGGCTGCCCGCAGGGAGCGACGGCTATCACGCTACGGCTCTCGTCCACTGTTTTGACGAACAACCGTAGATATTACTCTCCTGGCCTCATTTCGCTTCTAGAAGCATGAATTGGAGAAACCAGAGCCTTTAGACCACAATGTCGCAAATTCTCACGTGGCGCGTTATATACAAACAAGAAATGCGCAAACCTTTCTTCCCTAGGTGCGTTACATCGTTGCCCGGGAAACAAAAACTCTGCCGTAAAGGGCTTGCGAGCGTTGAATACTACATAAGAGCGAACGCGTAATGCTGCGGTGAACGTGAGCTGTTGTTTGAACAGGCAAAGCCGACGGCACTCTGAATATTTTATCATTTTGTTTCGATGAAGTTCCCAATCGATAACATGGAATCCCCCACAACTTCAGCGCGTGTGTTCAGAACTTCACCGGAAATCATTCAACGGCTCAGAATAGAGTCGGGAAATAAGAGCACGGAATTACCTTTTTATTTCTTCTCTGTCTTCTGATCACGAAGCTGTGGATGCAGCCTTTTTGTATACATTTTAGTGAAAGTTTCTTACGTGATTACGGTAATCTATTAAATACGGGCGGCGACGGACAAATGCTGCGCATCTCCGCAGAGGGGTTTCAACGTCCCCAGAACATAAAGAATATTTTAGCTTTTGTTAGGCTTGGCACCACAGGTATAGAGAGCTAAGAAAAAAAAATATTTGAAAATTAATTTGTACCATTCCCCTTCCTCCACCCCACAATAAAGAAGAAAAGAATGCTTATAATAATGCGGCTTCTGAAATGTAGGAGGCATATCGACTGAAGCGGTAGCTCATAACTTCATAAAAAAGAACCTTGAGTATATTATTGGGCATAAAACTGTGATCTCCCACGCGGACACATTTACGCGTCCACGAACAAACCCACCTATGTACTTGATGAGCCTCTGCTAACACACTAACACAGCCTTTGTGATTTAAACCTGATGTCGCATGTAACCCGCACTTCTAAAGAGTCTGCGTCAATGATTATGTTCCAGAATAATGGGCAACGTATAGAAGTAACAGAAACCAGCGAAGCATAAGACTCGCAGATTTCACATTATGTTACGAACGCGAATTTTCAACGCTAACGCCTCATTGTATTATTGCGGCCTTGTCATAGGGATGTACAGTTCCTCTCTATGTGTTCAGTATGGATTCGCAAGACTCAAACAACCTAAAATTACTGAATTGTAACTTTTTGTTCGAGATCCTTTCCGTTCAGTATTGACTTGGAAGAATGAAATGCGTATATATGTGCATGTATTCGTTACATGCATCCTGTTTCAGCAGAAGTCTTCGTTCAGGTCAAGAACGTGGCCGAGCATGTTGCGTCGTGAGCGCTTGCGAAACTGCATGTTTGCTTCAGCGTAACTCCCACTATTCTGTCACGAACATTTATTTTGCTTCAACTTAGGAATACTCCGTAATTTTCAGTTGGCCAAGCCGGCATCTACACGAAACGCACTTCGAAGCATGGACGTGCCAGGCCGTGTATAATATAGTCCTTGGCATTGACCTTATGTTTTGTTCGACGTTAGGAGAGAGGCGTGTTAAAGTTGCAGTTGCAATTGTTCTGGCATTATAAGCAACATATTTTCGGAGAAACAGCCGAAACGCAGTCATCGTCTTCCTCTACCTCTCCAACACTCTGCAATGCTATACTTAAAGAAGTGCTTTTGCATATCTCCTTCTATGCCCTATGATTTACGTATCTCTTCCGTCATACCTTCGTTTTCAATCCTGACTTACGGCTTGCTTGTTTGGTTTTGATCAAAGCTTGGATTTTAACTTTCTTTTACACGTCGCCGTACAACCTTAAAGCTTTCATATACATGGAGGCGCAGGCGTATTCGCCTGTAGGTATCAAACATAAAACAGAAGTTGCACTGCGGCCCATAATTATGCAAGAACATACATCTGCAAAAACACGCAGCTTACACTGAATTCGTATGTTGCGGCACGTGTACAGAATGCTTTGCCGAGTCGAAAAAAGCCCGATGAGATCTCGTATATACTGCGTCGCGGAAATCTCAAGGGAATCACCTCCGCGCGCTGCGAAGCCCATAACCGGAGGGCTTTGTGTACCGCTAATAAGTCTCGAGCAGTTGCAGAATGTTCTATTTCATATCTGCGTGTCAGCTGAAAAAAGAAAGAAGGTAAACGAATAAAAACGCACCCTAAATTGGAAGTTCCTTTTTTTGCTCCTTAAATATAAGCAGTAACCAAATGCGAATTTTAGCTAGGGACAGCGTAAAATATAGTACTCGCGAATTTCACCTGAGCACTGGCATACTTTATGTAGCCATAATGATCAACCACCAGTTGCTTTCAGCGTAACTCGCGCTGCACCGAGCGTGCGCGCGCACACGCACTAACACTGTGCGGCTGCATCTGCGCATGCGTGTGCCCGAACCCTTTTCCCGACGCCCCCCCGTGAATCTTAACAAGTACGAGCGACAGCCGAGGAGAGCGTCAACCTCCCCGCACCGAGGGAAGCACCGGTCTCGTTCTCACCCATTCCGTAGGTGGGCCACGCGCGCTTGTCGTATTGCTCGAGCATCTTGTCGAGGAAGGCGAGCCGCGGAGCGGGCACCACCGGGTCGTCTCCTCCTGGCGTCTCGGCCGACGTCGCGGGCGAGTAGCTCGTCGCGGGTGAGTCACTCTCGCGCTCCACGCTGCTCAGGTACACCTCGCTGCTGCTGCTGCCCGGGCCTCCGGTGCTGCCGCTGCACGAACCAAACGCGAGTGAAGCGTCGTTTGTTATCAAAATCCCAACCATCGCTCGCGTCGTCAAGAAACGTGAAATCGACAGCCGGAAGGCATACCGTCTTGTCGGGAAGTAAATTTTTATAAGGAACGCAGAACACCGACCAAAGCGGGGCTGTCGAAGAGGTTGACATATTACGGCGTCCACATGGAAGCCATGTTCACTAACCAAGTTTGTTCGCCAAACTAGTGAACAGACCAAGTTTTCCACCAAGTTAATGAGCAGGGCTATCGTGTTTCAAAACTTCAACCTTTCAAACTTCAAGCTCTTTGCCAACAATAACTTGGTGACCGTTTTGTTACCTAAATGGCTAATAGGAGTCGGGAATGGACTCAAATGACACCCATTTGCCCGTATTCCCCTGTTGTACTTTTCCCAAACACGTGCCCCTTCTTCTCTAGCTACCATGGTTGCCACACTCTTCCTGATTCGACGTACTTTGAGCTTGGGCCAGCCGGCAAACGGCCGCCGGCAAACGGCCGCCGGCGTCGTTCAATCCGTGTGGGCCTCCACTACCCAACCAACCATTAAGCTATCACGCACGGATACGCTGACAGTGTTGCCCCTGCTTGTATTTTGACAAGAAAGCTAGTTGCAGTTTTTATTAGTTCTCTTAATTTTATTTGTTACGGCAGAACATAAACTAACCGAATTAAATATAGCACATACGTGACGAAATTGTTTTCATTCGAAAGATGGAGTCTAGTGATACCATTACGCTCTGCTTAAGAAAATGAAATTGTGATCATCAACACCGCTATATCATGATGTAGATGAGACACGCTTCCTACAGGCGTGTTTGTTACTAATTTGCGCTTAAGACAATGCTTTCAATAACAGTCCGTAACGTAATACCGGTCGTGTTCTGACGTCTGGTGAAAGAACGAGATTTAAAACATTGAGGTGTTACAAAGGAAGACATAGTCATCTATTTATGTGAGGCTTAGACGCCTTCATTTTCTCCGTACCGCTAATTCGAGCCCTTTTCCTCTCGATGGTATCAACGCAGTTCAAAGTACGACGATTCACGCGGAAACGCAGTCGGTGCGTCGCTTTCTGTGACAGCGTTTCAGCAAAACGAGGTGCGGGCAACGCCAGCGAGGACAGTTCCCAGATAATTTCATATGAAAAACACATCTCCGTATGAAGTCGTTTCCTTTCGGCGCTCGGTTAACGCTTTACAAAAAAATATGCAGTGCACCGAGGTACTGCGGCAAATGTCGTACGCACTTTTAATTAAAAAATTCTTCGGCTAATTATCCGACGGCGGCCGATTCCATTGTTGGATTTGACGATACACCGGGAAGACGGGGAGCACCGCTCCCCAAATGTACCAGCGACTATATTTTCCCCTCGTCGGTTTAAGCAGGGCCAGTGTCTCTGAAAACCTCAATCGAGAACTCTTTTTAATCGTGTTACGGAAGTTGCCTGGCATAGATAGACTGTGGAAGCTCATACAACCGGAACCAGTTCATCCCAAAAAAAGACATCTTTCGGAGCGAGGCCATTGTTTGCGTCACCGCACGTGTGCATAGAAGAAGAAGCATATTATTAAAGCTATTGTTGATCAAGTTTAATTAAACAAGTATGGAAGATTATCAAAAGACCACGTGGTTCTTCGCACTGGCAGGGCGAACAAAGAAGACTCCCGTGGTGTAAGTAGTGAAGGCCGTGTGAGAAGTGTCACAGACATTTCACAGATCTACGTTGAAAAGACAATGCATAACCTTTCACGCAAGCCATACGGGCCGCTGAATTCGTTAGTGAGAAACCAAAGTTGCAATTCTAAATTTTCCGCTAGAAATACTTCTTGACAGTTCAGGAGGTTCTCTGCAGATCACTGGACATTCGCCACATCCGCTTCTTGTTGCCCCATTTCATAGTAATCTCATAATCCTATCACGTGGTGCGTTCACATTCTTTTCTTTATTTACTATTTATATTGTTACGGTGCATTTAGACAGGACCGTGCGCGCCAGAGGGAAACGAAGAGGAAGTGGTAGACTGTCTCCTGGAGCTGTGACCTTTTTACCAGCCTGCGCTATTACCATTAACGTTTCCCCATGTAGACAGCTGTATATACATTTGTGCATCGGGCTTCCTCTTCGTAACGCTCGGTGGAGGTGCGGGGTTACGAACAGGAAGCCCGATGCACAAAGGTACGTACAACTATTTACATGGGGAAAGGTTAGTGGTAATCACGCAGGCTAGTACAAAGGTCACAGCTCCAGGGCCGCTATTTTGTAGCGATGCCTTATGCCTTATTCTATGCTATTCTTATCATCCACCTCACACGGCCGCCTGATCCCGTTGATAATGTGGGCAGACCGTCGCTCTGACCACTGGCCAAGCGCGAAAAGCCTGAAAAAGCATAGAATAGGAAAAGGCATCGCTACAAAATACCGGCTCAGGAGACACTCTACCACTTCCTCTTCACTCCCCTCTTGCGCGCACGGTCCTGTCTAAATGCACCGGAACAATATTAACACGTGTACTTGTTTATCTTTATCGGGCGAGCATGTTTCACCGCCTAACAAATGTTATCTCACAGCGCCGGGCGCGCCTGGATGTATCGGAAGTTTCTGGAATATTAGCGATGGTTCCATCCGCTGTCTGTCACCGAACATTGTGTAATCTGATTGCTTGTATGCACGACGCGAATCATGTAGAACTTTGTGGAAGACATGCGGGTCCCAGCGATTACTCTGGAACATTCGACGACTGATGTATAAAAGCCAACGCGCTTGACCCGCTGATCAGGTTTTCGACGATCGCTGAGTGTGTTAGCCGCTGTTGTTCTTTGAGTGTAGCCTGCTTTTGAGGGCACAAGTTCGCCCAATAAAACGCTAGTTTCGTTAATCAGTTTTTCTGCCTTCTTCACCGTCTACTACGTGACAATATTCTGACCGTCGTGAAAGCACAGTGGCCATTGGAGCGGCTAGTTGTCTAATGGAGATAACGGTTTCATTTTAAGCGCAAAAATCCCGCGAGGGCGGTGACAAGTACCATAATCAACACTAAAAAAAGGTGGTCAAATAACGTTTCACACCACAAGCAGATGACACGGCTTTCTGTGCAGTGGCGTAGCCAAAAGAGGCAGTAAAGGGGGGGGGGGGGGGGGGTAGGGGTTATGTGCTTACCGGGCACTTGCATCTCCCCCCACCTTCCTCCACTATCGAAAAAAAAAAGCATTATTGGCTGCACTGTTCCTGTGGACTTTTTGCGTCAAAGCGAAATGTTAGTCTGCCCACGGCTTCGTCCTCTACGAAGAAACTAACACTGCCGCAGAGCTAACATACTACTTCCCTGGCAAATCGCATTGAGAGGGAATAAAGTAAAGAACGCAATAAACGTAGACGTGGAGTGTCATCTGGTGGATCGAATGTGGTACGGTGTCAATCAGCCGCAGCAAGGTCGCGACAGCCGTGGTTGTCGAGAGGCTCATTCGATTTGCAGCGCAAGTCCCCACCATGCTGGAGTGCCTCTCTAAGCGTGTGGTGGCAGCTCAGTGAGATTGAGTGTTTTGCATCGCCGAAGCTCTACGTACGAAGATGCGACGCTACTGTGCTGAGCGATGACGAAAAGCACTTGGAGGCCGCAGTCCCGACGCCTCAGGGGAGTACGTGCAACTCAGGAAAATGCATCTGCCGCTGGTTTTAGGCACAAGAAGAACATCGCTGGAGCTGTGCAGGAAAGGCTATATTGGTTTACCGAGCAATATTGCGACACGACGCACGTGTATAGAGAAAATGTGTTCTTAAACTGATAGATACGAATTATTCGCACCGAGAAAAGTCGATCCGAAAAGAGATTGTCGTTTCCTCTTTACGCGGGCCATGCATGCAGTCGATGTTTATGAAATGCTGAAAACGCTAACGCGCGCACGCAGGCTGATAATAATAATGGATGCTGCCGTGCTAGTTGGTCAGTACTCGGCGACATTGAAAAATTGCAAGTATCTCAGCGCAGGAGAGAAGGCGAGACACGGAGCGCAGTGCCATTATTGCCGATCTTTAGCCGACATTGAGATGCTTCTAAGGCGCCATAGCAGATTTGGTTACCGGCAGCTGTGTTCACGTTTGTAGGTGATACCGATTCACTCCTGCGTAGCGTGACTGATAGTGCGTGTGTAGCGTGCCCTGTGTGACATGAATAGAAGAGTCGCAGCTCCCTCCGGAAGTTGGGGGTTGAGGCAGATTGACGCGCGGCAGTAAAATTTGGCCTTAATGTATAGCTCGTGCGACTCCTGGACGTATAAGAAAAAGGACCGGCACATTAGTAACTGTGATGTCCCTTGCGGCAGGACTTGGCATTCGTTAGACGCGCCGTGTGCGCTTTGTCGGAGCGCCTGTACGTCCATCTTTCACTGTAAACGTATATTTACAACAGAGATCTGCTGGGCCCGCTATCTGTTCCTATCTCCTGCATTCTCTCGCAATCCGGCGTTCTGATTGGCTTGCGGAAAGTGATTCGTTTTTTTTCTTCTTTCGGCGACGACAATTGGTCTCAGACCGATCTGCGCAACGATGGCTTTTTTTTCTCTCTCACGATGTAGAATTTTCTGGGACCGATTTTGGCGTCGACAGGAAATTTTCCGGTGTGAACAAAGCATAACAGTTGGCTTTCGGCTACGAATGCGCACCGCAACATGATTGTGCAAGAGCGCGAGCTCTTTGCTTCGGAGCCTTTGTATCGGCGGTAAAAGTCATTATCATCAGCCTATTTTATGTCCCCTGCCGGACGAAGGCCTCTCCCTGTGATCTTCAATTACCCCTGTCTTACGCCAACCAGTTCAACTAGCGCCCGCAAATTTCGTAATTTCGTCGCCTCACGTAGTCTTCTGCGCTTCTCGACTGCGCTTCCCTTCTCTTGGAACCCATTCTGTAACCCTAATGGTCCACCGGTTACTAACCTACGCATCGCATGGCATGCCCAGCTACATTTTTTTTTCTCTTACTGCCAATTAGAATATCGGATATACCTGCTTGCTCTCTGATACAAACCGCTCTCTTTCTGTCTCCTAAAGTTATGCCTAGCATTCCTCGTTTCATCTCTCTTTGCGCAGTCCTTAACTTGTTCTCAAGCTTCCTTGGCAGTAGTGTGTTCGGAAGGGCTGGTTGGTTCACCTTTAGGATAAAAAACAGAAACAGCGCGACACAGGACGAGCGAGTAAAGAACACAAGACAGAGCGCCGCTCTGTCCTGTATTTTGTCCTGTGCTGCTCCGTCCGCTGATTTATCCTGTGGACAGCGCTCTGTCCTGTGCTCTTTACTAGCTCGTCCTGTGTCGCGCTGTTTTTGTTTTGTATTCTTTGTCAGTTTCCAAGTATCCGCCCCATATTCCAGCACTGCCAAAATGCACTGATTGTATATCTTCCTTTTCAATAATAATGGTAAGCTTCCAGTCAGGAGCTGACAATGTCTGCCGTATGCGCTCCAACCCATTTTTATTCTTCTGTAAACTTCCTTCTCATGATCAGGGTCCCCTGTGAGTAATTGACCTATGTAAACGTACTCCTTTACTGAGTCTAGAGGCTGACTGGCGATCTTCAACTTTTGTTTCCTTCCCCGGCTATTCATCATTATCTTGGTATTCTGAATAATAATTTTCAACCCCGCTCTTACACTCTCTCTGTTTAGGTCCTCAACCATTTGTAGCTCGTTTCCAGTGTTGCTGAACAGGACAATGTCATTTGCGAACCGAAGGTCGCCGAGATATTCACTGTTGATCCTTATTCCTAAGCCTTCCTAGTTTAATAGCTTGAATACTTCTTCCAAGCACGCGGTGAATGGCATTGGAGAGATTGTGTACCCTTGTCTGACCTCTTTCTTTATAGGTATCTTCCTACTTTTCTTGTGGAGAACGAAGGTAGCTGTGGAATCTCTGTAGATATTTTCCAAGATATTTACGTAAGCCTCCTGTACGCCTTGATTACATAATGCATCTATGACTTCCGGTATCTCTGCTGAATCAAATGCCTTTTTGTAATCTATGAAAGCCATACAGAGAGGCTGATTGCAATCTGCAGATTTCTCAATCACCTGATTAATGACCTGGATGTGATTCACTGTAGAGTATCCCTTCCTGGAACCAGCCTGTTTCCTTGGTTGACTAAAGTCCAGTGTTGCCCTTATTCTATTGGAAATTAGCTTGGTGAATATTTTATATAATACGGGGAGTAAGGTAATGGGCCTATAATTTTTCAATTCTTTATCGTCTCTCTTTTTGTGGATTAGTATAATGTTTGCAATCTTCCAGTTCTCTGCAACCCTGGAAGTCAATAGACGCTTCGTATAGAGAGCCGCAAGTTTTTCAAGCATTATGTCTCCTCCATCTTCAATTAAATCTAATGTTATTCCATCTTCTCCTGCCGCTTTTCCCCGTTTCATGCCTTGCAAGGCCCTTCTAACCTCATGGCTAGTTATAGAAGGAGTCTCTGCAACCTGTTCATTACTGCTTCGAATGGAGGTATCATGGCTCCTCTGGGTACTGCACAGGTCAGTATAGAATTCTTCCGCTGCTTTTACTGTACCTTCAATATTGCTGATAATATTACCCTGCTTATCTTTCAGTGCATACATCTTGGTCTGTCCTATTCCAAGTTTCCTTCGCACTGATTTCATGCTGCGTCCATTTTTTACGGCTTCCTCAGTCTTTTTCACACTGTAATTTTGAATATCCCTTATTTCCTGCTTGTTGATCAGTTTCGACACTTCCGCGAATTCTATCTTATCTTTTCGGTTGGACACTTTCACTTTTGTCGTTTCTTTATTAGGTCTTTTGTTACTTGGGATAGCTTGCCTACTGGTTGCTATGGTACCCTACCTCCCACTTCAATCGCTGCCTCTGAAGTCAGCCTAGTTACGGTTTCATTCATTATCTTGATGTCATCTTCATCTCCCTGTTCTAAGACTGCATATTGGCTTGCAAGTAGCAGCCTGAATTGGTATGCTTTTACCCTTACTGCGTCTTCGTTGGCCTGTTTCTTCCTGACCAAGTTTACTCTTTCGCTCTTCAAATTGAGGTGAATCCTAGGCCTAACCAACATATGATTACTGCCCTTTACCTAACACTTCAACATCGTTCACTATGCTTCGAGTGGCAGAAAGCATGAAATCTATTTAACTTCTTGTTCGAAACCGCCAGCAACTGCCGATCATGAAAACGCATGAAAGAGTCAGACTATTCGTTTTAAGATAATCCGCTCACAACTCAGCGCGTTGTGATGGAATGCCAATAAATTGAGCCTGATCGTTTACGAAACATCCGGCTTCCAGAAGCGCAGGGGTTTAATGCTGATGGTCAGCGTTTAATGCTGGTCAGCGTTGAAGATTATTAAAAGATGCTTGTACGTTAAATATTAAAAGATGGCGATAAACACTTAACTGCAGAGCTGCTCGGCATATACGATAATACGAGACGTATACGAGCCAACAAATTGATTAAAATACGACAATCATCGCTTCTTACAAAACCGTCACAAGTGTTTTGAGCTGCCTTGGTGTATTGTTTTAAGCACTTCATCAGCATATATCAGAACCGCACTTTAGAAATAACCACAACAATGAATTTCTTTCGGAACACATGCCTTTAAGCATAAAATACCTTGAGATACTGCGCAAGCGTTCGACCTTTTTTCTTACGTTAACGGCGAAACGAAAAGGCGTTAGACATATCTCAGTGTGTGTGTGTGTGTGTGTGTGTGTGTGTGTGTGTGTGTGTGTGTGTGTGTGTGTGTGTGTGTGTGTTTGTGTGTGTGTGCGTGTGCGTGTGTGTGTGTGTGTGTGTGTGTGTGTGTGTGTGTGTGTGTGTGTGTGTGTGTGTGTGTGTGTGTGTGTGTGTGTGTGTGTGTGTGTGTGTGTGTGTGTGTGTGTGATAACTTTATTTGGAATCCGGCGATTGGGAGGCCCGGGCCTGGGGCCGCCTAGATGGCCACTGGGAGCTGCTGCTCCCGTGCGGCTTCCTTGGCTCGCTGGACGGCCCAAAGTTGGTCTTGCAGTTCTGAGCTGAGCAGCACGGCCGACCACCGCGCCCGTAGATTTTCTGGGGAGACTGCCATTTTATTTTGGTATATTTCACATCCCCACAACATGTGTTGAAGGGTGGCTCTAACAGACTTGCATAGCTTGCACATATCGCTCTCGTATATATCGGGGTAGAAAGTTTTTAGTTGCACGGGACTCGTATAAGTTTCTGTTTGTAGTCGCCTCCAAGTAACGGACTCAGCTCTGTTAAGTTTAGTGTGAGGCGGTGGTAATACCCGCCTCCGATTTTGATAGAATTTGGTAATATCGCTAAATCTTGTTACTGTATATTTTTCTCTCCAGATTTCCTCCTCCGCGTTCTCCTGACCGATGGAAATCACTCTTTGCTCAGCTCAGCGAGTAAGACCTCGAGCTTCGCGGTGTGCATGCTACCTCGTTGAGGTTGACTGCGGGAATGTCTGGAGTCGTATGCGCTGGGAACCAGATCAATTGCCTGCCGTTCTTCTCTGCATTGGAGAACTTTGCTTCATTGACTCTGATGATGTGCCACGCCTCAGGAGAGATCCTACCTTTTGCATAATTTCTAATGGCCGCTTGAGAATCGCTAATGATGTACTGAGCATTCGTGGAGACCACAGAAATAGATGGATGCTAATTCATTCAACGGCCGCTTTGTAGTTAGCAGGGTCGGATTGAATTTGCAGGCCGTGCAGCAATTTCCTGGAAAACAATATTTGTGACGTTCAAAGCATCTCACTACCAACAGCAGAATAAATAAATAAATAAATAAATAAAAACGCCGCCTCCATTCCACCCTGTGAAAGCGTATGCACAGCGAAGCTGGCGTGGACGTCAGGCGACGTTACAGAAGCCCCACCACCACAAGCGACGTACGTCACGCGCACGCGCACGTGTGCGGAAGTGCAGCATGCGTCCTCATTCTTCTAGGCCATCCGTCAAGCGCAAGTGCCTTATTGAACGAAAATAATACTTAAAAGTATATTGCGTCAGAAAATGTGTAAAGCATGACTTACACACAAGCTGCAGACATGGAAGGTTCGGATTGTTATTCGAATATGCGAGAAAACAAATTCATTAGGCGAAAACTGAAACAGAAAGCCTTTTCCAGCTGCCTTTTAAGGTCTGTCTGAGCGGCCGCGACCGCTAGGTAGCGGTACCATTAGCACAGCACATTTCCTCGTTCTTGCAGGCCATCCGCCTACCGCAAGTGCGCTACTAAAGTAATTTAATTTGTCAAAGTAAAATGCCTGAAAAAGATTTGCAAAGTAAGACCTACACACCGCCTGGAGACATTATAGCATCGGATTGTAATTAGAATATACGGGAAAACATAATTCTGTTATGCGGAAGCTCAAACACAAACTCTTTTTCCAAGTGTCATTTTCTTTATTTTTTTTCGGTGAGCCTGCCGCAAAAAATCCCGGCCATCTAGAGGGTAACCGCTTTGGTGTAATACACAAATAAATCAGACGACACCTAAGCACTTCTTATGAGTTGTGAATGCGAAAGCATTAACGTGCATTTGAACGCCGCTGAGCAGCCCGAGTTACGAATTCCTCGCGGGCAAGTGAGCGCGTCAATACGCTTGGCGCATTTTCTTTGTGCCTTACCGAGGTACAGTTAGAACGGAGGTGAGCGCTTGCGCGGACAAGAAGTGCGCGATAACACAGGCTTCCGAGAGCGAGAGCGATGACGACGTGGCGCCGCCGCGATGCCCTCTCCCCTCACGCAACACCTGGCGCGCTGCTGTAGCATCAGGTGTTCCCTTTCCCCCGCTCTGTTTCGAGAAGGCGCGATCGTGACGTGGCGTCGCAGCGAATGAGAATTTGAATGAATTCTGGAGTTTAACGTGCCAAAACCCCGATTTAATTATGAGGCACGCCATAGTAGGTGACTCCGGCTTAATTATGACCACCAGGGCACCTGACTACCCTACAATATTTTCAAGGTCTAGGGATCATAAAGCTTTATGCAGTGTTCCTCGCATTAGGCTCTATGATAATGATGGCCAAAGCGTTTATCGCGGAGCGAATTCGCCCGGCACGTTAAGCACTTGTAACACCCTGGGATTACAGAGCGCGGCCATAGCTCAGTGCTATATGGACACGCCGCAGCTTAAGCACAGGTCGGGAATATGTTGCACTTGTTGCCCCTTAAAACGGGCTGTGGGCCCGTCTCTACAGACCCAAGGCTGCAAGGGTGGTTGGACTATTCACAACATGGTATTTAAGAAGGAAACCGTGAAAATACAGGAAAAAGAGAAACCGACACAACGATGGCTTGCAAGTGGCATGCCAGGGGAAGCACCACGCCATTTCTCAATGGCGAGATGGTTTTCCTGGCATTCCAAACCTCTTTTGACGAGAGACGCCGTCGTCTGCACGTCCTGGCTCCTCTCTCCTTCCGAATCCGCCGCCTCTCGTCAATATTGTCTTTCTGTTTGCTGTTTTGCTATTGGTAACCGATGCTCCCAAAGTAAAGCTCAGTGTGACGCCTTCACCAGCCATCTAAATATGATAATGTTACATCACCGCAAAACGATGGCAGCAATAAAACAGGTTGCTGGGTTAGTTGGTTCATAATGCTCGGGAAGCGAAAATTACACGATAGAGACAAGAACGAGAAGGATGAAATGTGCAATTCACGTACTAGTGAGGCGAGCCATGCCAACATATGCCGCTGTGGTGGACAAGACGTTGCTGTCTAAACCATACATCCAAACGAAGGAATCTACGACAGCGCACATTTGCTACCAGTTGGTCCAAATTTACTTCAAGACCATGCCATAAATTAGCATGCATAATATGTATCGCTATGCACTTCTACTGTGTGTTTTGTGCGTAGAGGAAGGAAATAACTACGAGGAAGTGTTGCGTCACTCAGCCAGCCTTGGCAATTTGCCAACTCTCCGTGACGCCATTCCCATTCGCTTTTTTCCCTCGCAGTATCGATCGAACACGTGACCACCGACACTCGGCGCGCAGGCCGAGAATATTTGGTTCCCGGCAGTTTGTAATAGATGCACACTTGTTCGGTTGCCCCACTGCAGCTCTGCCTGCAGAGCAGGAGCACGAAAACCTACCACTCGTTCCGACGCAGCGATCACGTGTTAGGCCGATTCGCTTGGCTTCAATAACGTTGCGAAATGTGACCTCCTAGTAGTTTCCTTCCTCCGTGGTTTTGTGTATGAGAGCGTGACAGGGCCTGCGTGTTTGTACGTGTTTTTACGCTCCAGCACCTTGCTGTCTATATGTGTGGCTGGAGACCCCGAATAACCCAATAAGCGCGCTGCTCACATTTTGGTCTACGCAGTGATCTTCCCTTCTTCGTGACAAGCCCCGCGTGCAGCACGCCAAACCATGTCACGATGCGTGGAACGGGACAGTTCGTGCTTGTTACCTGCGGATCGTCGCAACGAAGTGCGGCGGGAAATAGATGTCCGCAACACAGCGCATGTCACTCTTCAAGCATTTCGCTACACGTCGAGTCATTTCTCTTGCGCTTCTCCTTACTTGCATACCTTGTTATCTCTGGTCCCCGGCGCCCAAGAGGCCACGCTTGATTCGCGAGGAATTTTATTGAACCTGGCGTTGACCGACCAGACAGCTGATCAACCGGACAGCCTCGCGGTGGAGATAACGCCCACGTGAACGGATGTTTCCCACTGGTGTACTTTAGTGCCATCCGTCTTTGGGAACTTTGTGACGTTGATCGAACGCTCGCGATGTGCCGATCATTACTCAGGCGCGACGGGGCGATTACGAGAAGTTGCGAAAGTTAAGGAAGTGCTGGGTCCATCTAAAGAAAGTGGATGCGCGTTCTGCACATATGACGTAACATTCCCAATGTTTTATGCACGTTGAACATCTGCTTTTGTAGCCGAGGCTTATACGATTGCTGAGTGCAGAGTGTAGAGAATAGAGCTTTACGCATACCAGTGTGGCTTCTAGGGGCTGGTTGGTTAATCCATAACTATGCGGCAACTATACGCTATTACAAATCGCAAAGCAACAGAAACGCTACAAGCGATGATTGTCTTCGTCTGTGTTGTTTTTGTATAGCCGCCTTTTCTTTGTGGCTTGCAATGACACAGTTGCCAGATGACGGTACAGTATTGGCCAGAATTGTTTCGCGATAAGGTTGACATAAGCTTGCGTCTGTATCTCTATCTCTCTCTCCACGCTGAGATAGCTAAAATCAGCAGCCGCAAGCTGAAATTCCGAACGCATGCACAAAGTTGCGATTGACAATACACTTATAGAAAAAATAAGGAAATCGCAGCCCTTATCTAAATTTGAATTATAGAAAGATTATAGCGGTCATCAGCTTTAATATTCCGCGTTTTCACTTCTGCAGGAGATCTAAACGATGTCTAATCGGTGAAGTATTGCGCTCGTATTGCAGAACCTCGTTCGCGATAAAGCATTTGACGTAAAATTCCTTTTTGAGTGTGGCGTTGGAATAGAATATTAATGCGTGAAAAACGGAGAAGGAATTCAAAATGAAAGTACATCTGATCCGTCGCGCTAGCGTAGTGCCTACAGCGGTGCACTGCAGAGCTCGAGGTCACGGGTTCGATGCGCGTCGTTGCGGCTGCATCGCCATGGGGCGGAAATACAAAAACGCCCCTGTACTTAGATTCAGGTGTAGGTTAAAGAACCCCAGGTGGCCAAAATTAATCCGCAGTGCCCTAGAACGCGTGCCCTCCCGCCGTGGTGGCTTAGCGGCCATAGTGGTGCTCTGCTAAGCACGAGGTCGCGGGATCAAATTGCGGCCGCATTTAGATGAGGGCGAAATGCAAGAGTTGCATTGGGAGCATGTTGAAGATCCCCTGGCGGTCAAAACGAACCCGGAGGGCCCCCACCACAGCGTGCTTCATAATCAAATCGTGGCACGTAGAACGCAGGACTTAAATTAAAGTGTGTGTACCTGGCAATACTTTGTCAATAGGACGGTGCAGCGGAATTGTCGCTGGTTCAAAAGTGATCATTTTTTTGTCCGGCTTTCTTTTCTTTGTTTTCATTTGACGAGGGCGACATTCAGGGGCAGGATTCGAAGGCGGCATACTGGATGGCGGAAAACTCGACCGTGGACGATAACGGCGTGCGAGTGCACCTTAAATGACATCAACAAACACTATCAAATTTCACTTTCGCTAGTGTTTGCGCCGGCCCGATGGCACTATCACCCAGCTCATCATGCATCAGTGTTGGCTTCGCCGCCTTGAATTAACGTTGTTAGGCAGACTAAGTAGTAGCTAAAACTGTCGAGGATAACTCGATCCTTAAGGTGGCAGTGTAGCCAGTTTCTGCAAAATACATACATGTGTGTCATATGGCAGTTATAATGAAAGAAAAAAGTATATGCCCTTTCAAGAAGTTGGCATCAAAAAAAAAAAAGAGAAAGAGAAGAGAAAAATGGGGTAGCACTGCCTAAAAAAATGAAATAGACTTTCTTACTCGGAGCATAGTTAGGTGTACGCGCGGTAAACTATTTGTTTGGTAAAGTGTTCATCTTTGGGGAGCCTTTAGTCATCCATCTGACGGAACAGAAAACAAAATTTCACCACGTCACCGATACCCCAACGGGAGTGCGGAATGCCGTTTAAGTGAGAACAATTTTGAAGCTTGCGTGTATAAATAATTGTTCGGTTGTATTACTGAGGTTGCTAAGATGTTTGAAGGGATACATTTCAATGTAGCTGTTTTGCGAAGACTCTGAGCCGCTTAGTCTGAGTCACCCTTTTTTTTTCTCCCTGCTACAGCCTCTTGTCAATCAAATGTCATTCGCAGACCGATGTTTGTGGTGCCTGCATCTACTCCTTTTATCTCGTTTATTTGGGATCCTAAGGTGTCCCACTTTTCATCCTCCTAGAAGGGACATTCTCTTTCACAAGTACATTCAGCGAGGATTACATGCAGCAAAATAATTGAAGAAAGTCGGATTCACCATCGTGTTCCAGTGGGTACCTCCCCATGGATATCGGCGTAGCAGGCGTCGAGGCCGTTGGCAGTCTGGCGCTCAAAGCGTTGCAATTCAAGCCCACAAAGAAGGCTCCTCAGGACACAAAAAAAGTCATGAAGAAGGTCATGTTAAGCCACTTCCGTCCCTTGTGGTCTCTGTCGCATCAACCATGCGTGATTAAAAGACTTAAGAGAACCGACGCCACTCGCATATATCGCATCCGCACAGGGTCAGTGCAGACTACTGCTTGGAGGTGCAAGACGGACTTGGCGCATCATCGTCGTGTGTGCACTGTCAAACTCTTGGTGTCATTAAGCATGACGCACTTAATTATTCTGAATTTGAAGCAGAACGTAAGAAATTAATAGATAGATTGAAGCGCAAGACGGCACCGCATTCCAATGCAAGAAATATTTTCTTCCCGCGAGGACATTGGGTATTTAGGAGAGAGGTGCTTCGCATCTTGCTAACGTCCCTGCGTGATACAGAGTTGGGAAGGGAATGATGAACAGTGTGGGTCGTTGTGGTTTGGAGAGCACGCAATGTATTGGGCTCCGAGTCAACTTGCTTTTGATGCACGGTGTTGTTAGCTGGACGGCAAAGTGTTTTACACCGAATCGCGGTTAATAGGTGGCGTTTAGGCGCAGCGATTGCCGGCAACTTTTGCAAGACTAGGTCCGCCTGCAGCAAGGAACACCCCTCCCCATCCTCCTCCACCTCTTCCTCTTCCTCCTCCTCCTACTTCTTGAAGTAGTGGCTGTGCTTTTTCGTGACTCGGAACTGAGTAAACGAAATAAATCTGTGCTTTAAATATGAGTTAGTTCAGCAACAATTCGTGACCTGAATCGGTGCGCCGTCATTCCCGTTACATCGTCACAAATTGAGCCATGAATCAGACGTACAATGTCTTGTGACCTAATGATTCGAAGTATTCGACCATGGCCGAGTGCCATTTGTTGAATTATATTTAGCCAATGACAGAACTTTAATATGCGCGACAACTTTAAGAACTTGGCACATATTCACAAGAAAGCTCTTACGCTAGAATTGCTCGTAAGAAATTTCAGCCAATTCTGATTCGGGACATGTTAGCGAAGATGGCCTGCCACTGGCGAAAAGCACTCGCGAATGAAAAGGTTTGTGGATTCGGCCCTTGGTTTATAGTGGCAAGCTCTTGCAAAGACATGCAGAGCTGAAGCACATTGCACTCTGGGCAAATGAAAGTCGCCTTAAAGGACCGCCTTACGTTATCGCACGAGATGCCGCACAGGCGGGGCAGAGATCTAACTCTATAAATTTGACGATATTTTTTTACGAAACCTTAACGTAGATGTGCTTTGTCTGTACAAGCTGCACCGCGCAACGTCACGCATTCCGTATAGGGATGCAAATTTTGTGGAAATTCTGAGCAGGTGGCAAGAAAGACGTTTTATTTAGTTTTATTTTTTTCGAAAATTTGGAAAATTGAGGAAAAATTGAAACACCAGTAAAACGAACTGATATTTATTATTGCAGATATAAACATAATTATCCTAACACGGCGTGATCACGCAGTTTTACACGCGAGCATTACGCAGAAAACGCGAAGACAATGGAATGAGCTCCTTGTACTCTTCTACAAAATATTCTTAATTTGATAACTGAGCAAAAGGTGACTCGGTGTCGCAGTCACCCTCGCTGGACACACTGGCATTAGAATCGATCGCGGCTGCTTCTACATTCAAAGTTATTCGTACGTAGACGAGTTTTCGAACATGTTTACCCGCGAGTCTATTGCGAAGGTTGTTATGAACATCTCCAAACAGAGACCAGTTTCGTTGACAAATTGGCAGATGGCGACGGTATCTGCAGCAGCCTAAAGGAGCTGTAGGAGCGCGTGGCTGATCAGTGAAACGGCCTTGCCACCAGGTCGACGGTTCACGCGCTTCGTGGAGTCCCATACGCCAGTCCTGGATCAAACTCTAGAGGAGCTCCTGTATTCCGTTACGTTTGAAAGCTACGCTACGTTTCAAAACGCAACTGAAAGCACGTAACGAAGAGACTGTAAATCTAAGCTGACGTTCTCTTTTTGTCGGCGATTCTAGAATCCTATGTTACACAGCAGTAAATGGCAAGTATAACTGTTATGTAGAAAATTTTATGTTTTTTACCTCACTTTTACTGCGCACAAAAAAAAAATCCTAGTTTTCTTCCCAAACTTGTGGGTCATTTTTTAGACCCTTGCATATCTAGTTCAGTAAAGGTGCTAATCCACGTTAAACAGTTTCACATGTCACAAAAATGCTGTAGCATTAGTACGTATATGCTTAAATTCCCAGCTTTCTTTTATTTAATGAAAAGACGATGCTAGCGATGATCTTACACCATGGTATAATGGTGTACTAGTGCTGCCGTTCCAATTTCTTTCGTGTCCTAAGGCATATCACAGATATCGCAGCACTCGCTACTGGCTTTCACGGCTTCACCAGACAATACCCGTATTCGCAAGGTATATGATCTAGACCGCCTAACAAGAGAATCGGTATAACAACGTGTCTTCGTGCTTTATGACGCTGCAGTGCAGCAGCGTCTCTCGGAGCTTGTATACCTGTTGAGGCGGAAGCGCCAAAGACGTCACCCTTTATTCTCCTACTATCATTGCCATTCGCGACAGCCGAATAGGAACACTCGACCGGAAACGCCTGGCCGAGGTCTACGTAGAAGACAGGGAGTGGAGCCCAGACCGCGACGGCGGCCTACTCTCTTGCTTCGTGTTTACGTGCGCTGCTCGTAAAACAGCGCCGTGCCGCGATGTTTTTTTATTGCCTTCCCACCAGATGGAGCCTGTTACGAAAGCTACTGCGCACTGCACGACGCCCGAAGAGCCTCCCCATTAGCAGCAGCCCGACCTGATTCGTACCTGCAATAGGAACGAGTCACGCACGACGCGAAGGGAGCCAGCTATCTGGGTGGCGGGAAACGTGACCGTATGGCGGCGCAGCCTTTCGATTCCGCGCCGGTGGCGGCAGCCCAGCTTCTCGAGCTCAGATGTGTGAAGAGATGAGTGCGGGTACGACGCGGCAAAAAAAAAAACGAAAAAGGCAAAAGAAAGAACGAGTGAGACTAATGGAAGACAACGGGTGGCGTCGGAAGTAGACATCCAACTATTGTAGCTCGAGGAAACAGAACATGAGCGTGTACTGACGATAAATACAAGAAATGTATGTATAGGCGAGGAAAGCCGAACCGGAATTGGGCGTCCCCGAAGTAGGTCTACACTGTTATCTCAGGTAGTTCCCTTCAGCGCAGTGAAACCCGCCGTGGCTGCTTCGTGTCACCAGCGTTACGTGGCTAAGCACGAGGTCGCGGGGTCGAGTCCCGACCTCGGAGACCGCATTTCGATGGGCGCGAAATGCAAAAGACACCCGTATACCGTGCATGGGGTGCATGTTTAGGAGCCTCAAGTTGTTGAACTTAACCCGGAGTCACCCAGTCCGGCGTCGCGCAAGATCAGATGTTGGTTTCGGCCCATAATAACCTAGAAATTATTATTATTATTATTATTATTATTATTATTATTGTTATTATTATTATTATTATTATTATTATTATTATTATTATTATTATTATTATTATTATTATTATTATTATTATTATTATTATTATTATTATTATTATTATTATTATTATTCAGAGATGCGGAAGCTACAGAAAGCTTAAGCCTTTGGAGAACCACAACTGCTGCGGGGGTGCCACCACCCTTACCCGTGCAGTCTGCTTGTTGTGTGCTCGGCAACTTCGCGTGGCACCTTCTGGTGCAAAAAAAATGCAAAAAAGAAGAAAAAAACTCAGTCTTTGAACTGGTATAATTGCCACGACTGCGTTGTTAGGAAGGCCAGCGCATGCAGTCGTTACCGTGAATAAGCACGTCAAGACACGTTTAGTCGCTTGCTAGGGCTATCATCCCCTAAATTTAATCTGCTTTGTTGAGCGCCCTGCCCGGTCAGAAACTCGGATGACGTTATCGCGTCAGTTCCCTTGAGCACCACCGAAGTGCTGGGCAACTAGGTCCGTTGTGCCACTTGTACGACACAAAGCATGACACGACGGCGCAGCCGTAACGTGGACAGTCTTCAAAACAGCGATACCACGAGAACGCAAGGCCTATTGCAAGGTATCTCGCTAGGTTTAGGGACTCTCAATATGAACATGCGCTCTTTAAAACATGACAATTTTGTCGTTTAAGAGCTTTGTGGCCGTAGTGAGGTGAGGCAGTACGATAACCCAATTCACTGTTCATTTGTTCCGAGTGAAACGCTCTTTGTGAAAATGACTGAATGTCGTGTCGCGAAAGAAACAGACAGCATTACGTTCTGTGACGAAATTCCTGCATTCCGATAAGTTTCTAGGATATAGAGCGCGGAATTGAAGGACTTGACGACGACAACACGTGACAGTTAAATAGCAGACTAACGTACGGTTCGAAATGAGAGGTCTTCTCGATTTTGCAAATGGCGCGGCGGGACCGGGAGACAGCAAGAGCCGCAGGAGCCATGAACTGAGGGCGCCTCCCCGCACAAACAGAAAGACACCTTCTTGTATTTTCTTTTTAATTAATGTTTTTTCCTTCTCCTCGTCTCTTTTCATAATCTCAGCCAATAATGAATGAAGCAAGTAACTATTTTATTAGTGTTGCTTCATCCAACTTTAGGGAACAAAATAGGGCACCCGAATTTGCTAAATTTCTGCCCAAGAACGTTCAAGCGTCGCAGTTTCCAAGCATACAAACGCCATTACAGCCAATTCGAAGATTGGTCAGCTTTGTACGAGTGACAGCACCCTGCCATTGTTGCGGTGATACAACCGCACATTTCGTAGTGTTGTAGGAAATAAATAATGTTGACACTGAATTCTTCTACATCATAAGCTCTAACGCATAAGCTCTACGGAATAGAAAAGCGGGCGAGTTGTAACCTATCCATTTTTTTGCCAGCGTTTCTCCCACCCTCTTTCTGTTTTCTTAGTCAGTTCGCGTGCTCTGCAAAAACTAAAAAAATAAAAGTGCGGAAACACGTAATCCATGGAATCTGCACTTCGCAGGCTATTTAAACTACAAAGAATGGCTGCCATGGTTGCACTCAACATTCAAGACTGCGTCATCCGTTGAGCCATATCCTTAGCTCACTGACTACAGCGCTACCTGTGCTTCTCGCTCAACGGAGGCGCTTTTGTGTTCTCTTAGCGACACTGGTCTTAACGAGGCACTTTAGTCGAATGTTGAGTGTTGTGCACGTTGTGTATCTTAGTTGTGAACAGTGCACATCATTTCGTTTTTCATCCTATTCATCTGAGGTAGCGCGCTAGGCATGCTGCCAGGCCAAACATTTCCAGGATTCATTAAAGAGTATCTCTCTCTCTCTCTCTCTCTCTCTCTCTCTCTCTCTCTCTCTCTCTCTCTCTCTCTCTCTCTCTCTCTCTCTCTCTCTCTCTCTCTCTCTCTCTCTCTCTCTCTCTCTCTCTCTCTCTCTCTCCCTCATATGAGGTATAGGGGATTAAGTTGTACGTAAATCAAGCTATCACGTCCGAGTGACTGTAGTTAAACGAGCGACATTGCATGCAAGCGAGAGTTTGTCGTATAGAACTGCACTCTTCTATTTCTAAAGGACCGGAACAGAATGAAACGTAGCGTCTGCTTTCGCAGCCTACAGGTTACATGGCCTCCAACAGTTGGGAGACCTAAAGATCGCGAATGCTACGCTTCATTGATTTCTCAGCTATACGGCCTCTTCTACACGCAGCCTCTAATTTCTGGCGGGCAAGTTACGCGAGTTACGCGAGTGTAGACAGTCGATTCACGTGAGCAGCCATCGCGGGAGTTGGTAAAAATAATATGCCGCATACCAGCGATTTTCAATCGCGCAATTTTTACGCAATCACACAACTTTCGGCGCAGAGTACTCTGCAAGAAAGGTGCTCGTGTTATAAACGCCAATTCACGTTGTGGCCTCAACCAGAGGCCTCGTTACTAGTAGCTACACATCGTCGTGGCGGAAAGAAAAAAAGTGAAAGCATAATAAGAACGACAGGGTGAAAGTCACGCGTTATTTGTTCCCGCGAGTACACTGTACATTTAGGAGGGAGGTGCTTTGGCTCCTCGTAAAATTCCTCCGTGATAGTGGGTTATAGAGCGTAAGTTGGGAGCCGGGGGTGTAGGCCGACGTGGAACGGATGGCGCACAGCCTGTTGCACCCGGGTTCAAGTTCAACTACGTCATTAATAATGCCTCGTGTTTCCAGATTTGGTGTGACGGGCTTCAGCCTCCACCCAGCGCTAGATAAGTGGCGCTCAGCCGGAGAAATTGCTGGCAATTTTTGCAAGGCCACGTTTGTCTGCAGCAAGCAATTAACACTCCTCCTCCTCGAGGATATGATGAAGGACACCGCAGGCCTTCCATGCGACCTAATGTGAACGCATACGCGGCTGCACTTTGTGTGGCCAAGCAAGAGAAAATTGCTCATTCTGGTTGAAACAGTGCCAGCCTGCTTCAAGAAAAACAATAATAACTAAATATCTGGGCAAACGCGCTTATGGGCGATTAGGATTCCCGAGAAGTGTGCTCGTGTTCCAAGATAACGAAGTATGTAACCGCCAGAATTCTCGTGCGCAGTTAAAGCAGTTTAAACTCACGGCAGTTCCTACAGGCACACGATACAGCCGCTAAGAGAGATGAACCTGCGTGTGACTAATGAGCGAAAGGCATGTAGAAAGAACTGTAGCGCGCTCCCAAAATCTGCGGGAACATCAAGTCATTGACTGATCGAGCCCTAAATCATCCAGGATAACAAGCGTTGGGTTCCGTACTTTCCACGTGTTCGCGCCAATGTGTTTGCATCCGTGGAAGTCCCAAAGAGCAGAGTTTTGTACGCCGCTGAAAATGCGTCCGAAAGTCTGCTCGCTCGCGTTTTCGCGAAAGCTCGTTGTCAGCTATGAACGATGAGCGTTCCGTGCTAATATTTTCAGGTACAGTTTTTCTCCGCAATAAAAGCAATATAAGGACAGATGACGATAATGAACACACTCGACGCATGCATAGCTAACGGCACATGTACATAGCTTGTGAAGAAAGGTACCGGGCATCATTTGGCGGAAAGCTTGTGCGCTTGCGCGATGATTAGTTTCGTCGCGACGCGTGCTTCAGCACAATCCGCCTGTGCGTAAATAAATAAATAAATAAATAAATAAATAATGCAAAAAACACAAAATAAGTTTCGACAAGTGTATTTAAGGTATATGAACAAGTTTGGCGGTAATGTTGTTTGTCGGATGCAGATATAATTAAGACTAAGTAATGCTTTCGCAGTGCATACATTAATCGTAAAAGATGTGTGAAAACTTCATTAACAAGCGACGCTAGTCGTTACCAAAGTTCTGAAAAGAGATTCAGAGCAAGGTTTCGTGTGGTTGCCTACGCCTGGGAACACACAGGCTGCCGCACTTGTTTCGTTAATGCAGCACGTGGCTGAACGCTGGGAAGCTAGAGAACTCGGCCGATGTGAACGATGATAGCTGATGCTTTATGGGTGCTCAGACGCAGTACCAGGCAGGAAATATAAAGGGAGTGCAAAGACTATGTGAAGATGTAAGTTTGGTAGCAGCGCTTGTTGTGATGTATTCGAACCTGTTGCGATTTTTCTACCGAGAAACTTCGTTACTTACTTTTATCTCAGCAGTTGCTTTCCAGATACGAGTGAAAGAAAAACTTTTGTTGGGGCAGGAATTTATTGCCGTGTGCTCAGTCAGAGTTGTCATTATTTACTTTGGCATGGATAGAGGAAGTAAGAATCGCCGTAGCCTGCCTGTTAATATTGATGCGGCTGTTTACATAAGTTCAGAAGCATAGAAGAGAGAGAGAGAGGATGAGATGAGAAAGGCAGGGAGGCTGACCGGAAGAGAAGCTTCTGATGTGACGACCGTATACAGGCCGGTATTCCAGGATTGTCTGCTCCGAAAGCGGGTCGGCAACTATACAACAGGAAGGGACAGGACGCGTCCCTGCTATTTAGCATTAAGTGGATAGAAGGAGGAGGAGGAGGAGGAGGAGGAGGAGGAGGAAAGAGAAAAGCAGATGGCAGGGAGGTTAACCAGAATAACGTCCGGTTGGCTACCCTACAGCGGAGGAGGGGAAAGGGGAAAGCAAAGATCACAGGGAGAGAGAGGAGCGAAGGAAAGAAGGAAATTGCGGTGAGTTCGCTGACGCGTGTGGTCTTACAAAAATTGCATTAATAGTCACAGGTGGTCGCACAAGCCCGTAGAAAAGGAAGAGAAAAAGAGGGGAGACGGAAAAAAATATGCACCAGGAGGATTAAAGCTTTACTGCAGCAAGAACTACAAAATGACGGTGAAAACAAAAAGAAAAGAGAAGAAAATTGCCACGCACTACGCTAAACCAAAGAACGAAAAAAGGAAATGCTGGTAATTTTTGTGTCGTATATAACGCTGGTTACTTTTCGCGTGAGTGCTTTTCTGTTGAGGAGGAATGGTGGTGCGTTGTGTGTTTATTTCTTTTTTTTCGTATTTCTTGCCATTTCGAATGTCTCACGCGACATTGATTCTTCTTCGATCAATGGTGCTGTTGTTTTATGCGCAATGAAGCCTTTGATTACTTAGTGCTACTGAACACTATACAAGTAGATGGACCATAGTCAGGCCCAGTTAATTAAGATTTACTCTCTTCATCCCCGGCAATATAGGTATAAACAAATCGAAATATATAAGAGAAATAATTTTAAAATATACATCTTTAATTTTGTCATGTACCAAGGAAGTAGCAGGAATACGAAAAAAAAAACTAACGCATCACAAATGACAGTATACGGTGAAGGGCGCGGGGAAAATAGTAGAACAGATAGCAGACTATATATACACCAAAAATGACTACAACAATTCTACACTGGAAAAACCCGTAGTTCGAGGTGCAGCCACTGACCAAGCTCAATCACAAGCGACCATCTTCTTGAAATCAAATAATTTACCTTCCCGTTTATAACATTTTCCTGGCTTATCTATGTTTCTGATCATAGGACGCAGGCGCTCATCAAGACTGGTACAAGGACGACTAAGCAGACGAATGTTTTTTTTTTTTTTTCAGGGGCGAGGCCCGTTGCGCAAGGAAAGCAAGGCATTAACATAACAATGGCAACAGTGCTAAAAAAACGACGGACGGGGTAAAACAAACACAGGACGAGCGCTGACTCACAACTAAGTTCACCGATACAGACGCAAAGGAATATAAGTGACGCAGGCAACTCACTTACTCGTGAGTCAGCGCTCGTCCAATGTTTATTTCACCCCTCCGTCGTTTTTCTTTTCGTGCTGTTACCATTATGAGTGCTTACCAACTTGTCTATCTTACTACATTAACATATCAAATGATGAAGGGGGAGGGGGCTGCGGGACCCAGCCGGAGAATACGATGGAGTGTCCGCGTGTCGTAGTTAATTTACGCGAAAGACTGAACTAAACACGTCTGCACTCGTAGAAACATGCAAGGTCCTGCTTGCCACTGCACACCCGAAGAAACTGCACGTTTCTTGCCTTAGTTTGGCCTGTGCTTTCGAC
The DNA here is from genome assembly GCF_050947875.1 of Dermacentor variabilis. Taxonomy (NCBI): domain Eukaryota; kingdom Metazoa; phylum Arthropoda; class Arachnida; order Ixodida; family Ixodidae; genus Dermacentor; species Dermacentor variabilis. The sequence goes on from NC_134572.1 coordinate 111,652,492, forward strand.
TCACTTACAAACGAGTGCGAAGCCTTGTGCCCCGCATTAAGCCCAGTAAACAACAGAAATCTGGTGACTGAACCCAGTCGTGAGAAAAAACGCCTAAGTGGCGGCAAACTGTCACAACACAGAACGTTCGCAGGAAGATGGAGACCGAGTGATCAACAGTGTGCAAACAACGGAAGCCCCAGCCCTGAGTTAGCGTTTCAAACAAGGATATTTGTCTTCGTCAGGGCGACAGCTGCATTTCTTGGCGGGGTTTTAATTATAGCTCCCTAAGGGTGATGAGCCTTATAGGTGGGTAAGGTGAGGAGAGGGTAACGTTGATGCAAATGCCGAAATTGTCACTCCTCTTGAACATTCCCACTTCCATTAACCAGCACTGACTTCACTTCCGCCTTGTTATTGAACTGCGCACACGCTCCGACAGAAACGACACAGGCCTTAATGGAACAGCACATGCTTTAGCCGGGAAAGTCACGAATTCAGGATAAACACTTTGTGACTAGCAAAATATCGAGCCCTTCGGATGCATAAATTATCTTCGCACATTGCATATCGAGAGCCTTGAATTTGACAGCCTTGACGATAAGGCGCATCGAACGAGGTTTCATGAGTCAGTTTCCTGCTCCTAAGTTCACATACTACCTGAAGCCTGCGTTCAATATGGTTGCTCTTCCTCAAGCGGCGCTGGCTAACCTTCCCAGCGCCAATCTTGTACACGTACATAGATACATAAGTTTTATAGTAGACGGAATGGTGGCCGCCACGGTGCCTTAATTGGCAAATCACCGCTCGTGTGACGCTGAAGGTGTGAAATTAGCTCTCACCTGCGGCTAGTAATTCTTTCGTCCAATTTCATTGTCCATCACCCGATTGTTTATGCATTCCAATTATGCACAACAGTTAATTTTCGTGTGATTTGTGTGACTTCACTGTCCGTTTGTTTGACATGGTTATGTATATTTACACTTAGATAAGCATTGTTGGCTCTGAAAAACTGCGGGCGGCGATGTCTCGAGGCGGCCCACCCCGACCAGCCCAGCTTTCTCGCGTGGATCGATGCCAGCGCAACTTTGAACACTGTCAGTGCCGACCACCATGACGTCCAGTCCCTGATGGCGTGCTTGGCCCGGCGGTCTAACTCCAGTGTGCAGCTGCTACCTGCGTCAGTACCTTTCACATTAACCCGAACGAGCTCCTTTTCCTTCGTTATCCACGTCTTGTTGCATCGTCGCCTTCACGTCACATTCCTGCCCACTGAAACAACGCGCCCTCAGAGTAGAGGGAGGTGTATATAAGCTCTACGAAGGAAAGAATTTGTTGCCGGCTGGTGAAGACAAGTCCTCTTGTCGAATGCGTTGGCTACGGGGGGCAGTTTCCTTTGCTCACCCGCTGTTAAAAAATAATGACACGCATTCCCGGCCTTTTACAAACGGGGCTTCCTGCGGTTTGAGGAGTTCACATTTTTTATTCGCGGTGATCCCGCTGTAGTCACGACCTAGGTATGTACGTTCCCTGCGGCTGCGGATTAAATTGGATGTCCAAAAGCACTAATTCTGGCCAACGTAGTCGTTGCACGTCGTTATGCGGACGCGTCGATGAAGGCCGATGACACGCCGTAAACACGTCGGAAGTGCGTCGCGCATGTGGTCACCGTTCGAAAGGACGCTGACGTCAGTGAAATACCAAACATACCGCGAAGTTCCACGCGTCATTTCCAATATGCTGGTGTGAAACGTGAATTGTGTATCGATAAACAAACACGAATTACTAATAATTAATTTATACTTATTTTAACTGAGCTCTAACTGGAACCACATTGCATATTTTTTTTTGTATGAATGCACTCTCCGAGGCCAGAAATAAAGATGAGGTAATAGCTATAATGCTACTTGATGTGGAACTCAGTTCGAGCTTTGTGGAATTAAGCTAGCTTGGTATATTGCACATATTGAACGGCAAGTAGCCAGTACTCACGATAAGGAATGACCTTACCAGTAGAAGGGTTGACATCCGGGCCAGTTGGTACATAGTTGAAGGAAAAAAATCAGTAATAAAGGACAAAAAAGACAAAAAGAGAGGTTCTTTTGTGTCTTTTCTCTTTTGTGACTGGTTTTTCCCTCCAACTTGCCGGTAGGTCAGGCTAGGTACAACTTGAATGGCGTAGAGACAACAGACGGCGCGCAACACCAGCTGAAGTAGCCTACAAAAAAAAACTGCTTCTGTGTTTACGATCTTTTATCGCCCCGTTCCCGAAGGGGCTATATGCATATCAGCCCGCTCCTACAAAATCAACGAATGCGCTACTGCACCACAGGTCCGGAAGCACAAGCATGCCTGCGACGTCCCGGAGGTAACAGTCTGCTCCCCCCCCCCCCTCTCTTTCTCCAGGTTCTTCAAGCGCGATTAATTCTTGGCCTCAAATCTTTTATGCACAGGATACAGGAACATAGGCGGTGTAGTTGCTAGTGGTAAATGCCAGGCAAAAAAAAAAAGACGCGTGACTGGCACTTGCACCGAATACGTATTTCTTTGTTTCACCGCCGTCCTAAAGCACAGCGTACGACCTTCCAACAGGGCTGTCTTTCAGCACTACCGCCAGCGGCACCTGTTCTGGATCGCTGCCATGAAGCAAGGCTTGCAGTTGCACGCTTGCTTCCGGTGCAGCACGTTCCTATTGCAGCATCTTTCCCGTTCGCCTACTTATTCATGTGACGGACCATGGCCGTTCTCGTCGCTTCCTCAGCATTAAGCTCGCCTGCACCAGATTAGGCTAAATGTGGCTCATGTAAAAGCACATAAAGTCCTAAATTTCACTCTCAACAATGTGCGTAACATGTAGCAGGAATTTAGCAGTGGATTAGTGGTCGGTAGTCGGACCATCTTCCGTACGCACGAACAAGGACCTTTGTGTCAAGTAGTTTCTGATCCATCGATATACTCGCCCTCCTAGTTCAACCACTACACATGCCGAGGCGTTCCCCAAGGCGGTGTTCTAAGCCCTGTTCTTTTCAACCTCGCGCTTCTTGGGCTGGCTGAATCCCTACCGGAAACAGTGAGTGTTTCAATATACGCCGACGACATCTGCATCTGGACATCAGCGGTCACTCACCTGCAGGTTCGCGCAAGGCTACAGCAAGCAGCAACACAGGCATCTGACTATCTTCGGACACAAGGCCTTACCATCTCAACAGAAAAATGTGCGTTAGTCGCTTTTACGCGAAAATCGATGTCTGGTTATCCAGTATACATCAATGGCCAGCCTATCTGCTACAAGAAAAATCATCGGTTTTTGGGTGTCAGTGTTGACCGGGACCTCTTTTGGAGCCCTCAGGTTGCTCACTTGAAGAAGAGGCTCACATCTATTGTTCACATCTTCAAGTTCATCGCCGGCAAAACATGGGGATCGTCAGGGGGCTCCATGCTACACTTATATCGAGCACTTTTTATCGGATTTCTACGCTACAGTTCTCCCGTGCTTGCTAAAACAAGCAAGTCAAATCTTCGAGAACTTCAGAGCGTGCAAGCACAGGCACTACGTGTTTGCCTAGGCCTTCCGCGGAGCGCCTCAACAGCAGGAACCATTAAAATGGCTCAAGACCATCCGACCACGACTTACATCAGCACCGACTCGCTTAGGGCCCATGTTCGTCATATTTCACGGATTCAATCAAGATTTCTTGCCTGTCTGCCAGAACGACGACCACAGGCATCCTTCTCCAACGAGGTCAGCAAGCATCGTGCCTCCCTACCATCGGGGTTCACACCATCAGCACGTTCAACCTCAGCTTTGTGGTGTTTAAAACAACCTCCAGTACGTCTTACGGTTCCAGGGATAAGAAAGAAGAACGACCTGCCTACCTTGGCCTTGAAGCAAGCAGCTCTGGATTGTTTGCACACTTTCTACTTTGATCGAGTCCACATATATACGTATGGCTCTTCCACCCAGACCAGCTCCACCGGGGCAGTGGTTATACCATCACGATCACTAAGCATCCGATACAAGATTTCTCACTTGACAACATCGACCTGTTCGGAGCTTGTTGCCCTCCGAGGTGCCGTTGAATATGTTAACAACCAACCGGCTAATCAGTGGGCAATATTCTGTGATTCAAAGGCGGCCTTACAATGTCTTCTGTCATCTCTTCGTCGCGGGTCCTGTGAACAACTCGTATCGGAGATACGAGTAATGCACCATCACATGATTGCGAAAGGGCACGACGTCGTGTTTCAGTGGCTGCCTGGCCATTGCGGTATCTCCGGCAACGACCTCGCTGACGAAGCTGCTAAGAAAGCACACGATGGAGCAACCCTTGTTTCTATACCTTTATCGCGTACTGACGCAGCCCAACACTTAGGCATACTAGCGCCCCGTATGACATTGGAGAAGTGGCACACACCTGATTTCACTCAACATCGATTGCATTCCCTCGATCCATCTATGCAACTGCGGTTGTTACCAGGGCTTCCGCGTCATGAGGAAACAATGCTGTGCCGCTTACGCTTGGGCGTCGCATTCACGAATGCATATGCGTTTTTAATTGGAATGGCTGATAGCGCCGAGTGCAATGTCTGCGGTGTCGAAGAAACTATAGACCATCTACTGTGCTACTGCCCATCATTTGAAAATGAAAGACAAGATCTCTGCACAGCTCTCAACCAATTAGATAGAAAACCGTTCACCTTGAACAAGATCTTGGGACCATGGCCTCGCATATCGCAGCTACAAAAGGCCACAAAAACGCTGCTGCGAAATTTGAAAGATACAGGATTGAGTCAACGTCTGTGATCCGGACTGAGTGACTGAACGATATCCCCGGTGGACTTTCTCTTCTTTCTTTAATCTTTCCGTCCCCGTTTCTCTTTCCCCAGTGTAGGGTAGCCAACCGGGCTCAGTCCTGGTTAACCTCCCTACCTTTCATTTATCATTTGCTCTCTCTCTCTCTCTCTTAGCAGTGGATTACTCCCATAGGAAACCCGTAGTGGCGTATTCAGCGTTGACTCTTGAAACGATAACACAGAAAAAAGTTATTTCACGCGCGCCATCGCATCGCTCCATTTCGCGTTTACATTCAGCGGTATATTGCAACAATTAGCGTTGCGATACTGCGACATTGGCAGATGTGGCTTTCAGACGACTTTTCTGTGCGGCCAATCGTCTACCGATTCCTCGGCAATTGCCATTACTGACCCGTACACACACTGGCCGCCATACACCAGTCTGGCATTTCCCGATTGAAATTTCCGTTTGAACGCGTGGCACAACAAGCCGTCCATAAGATCTCATAGCGCATCTCGCGCATTCCCGCTCGGGACGGCATTACCCCGAGCCACCGCCGCCGCTTCTCCAAACACCGCACGGCTTCGTTCAGCGTGGGCGTAATCGAATTCGGTAACGCACACGCGCGGCGCATGTCGATTGACCATCGCTCGTCTAACGCAACGACCTGCAGTAGCTCAGTCCGTTATAACGGAAGCGAGGGCGCATTCCTAATGGGCGTCATTCCACCGGCCGCAAACGCTTCCGACTGCAGTGTGAGGCGATACAGAGATCTCCGAAGATAGCGCGCTTGCTGAATAATGCAGCGGCTGAAATTGACGCAAGTGGCTCTATATACCTTCCATTTTTAAAGGGGCCAGAATTATTCAGCTATAAAAAGACGCAGGTGTATCTTTTTTTTTTCTCTCGGGAGCATTCTACTAGCTCGCTATTTGTAGTGGTTCACCATTAAAGCCCTTCCAGAGAAGATTTATTAGTCGAGCATGCCTGTACAACACTTGTAGCGGCAGTTACAATTTAAACGGCCGTTGAAGTTTCACATATGCATACAGCTTTTCTGCGGGTTACGCTCGGCGTATACGGTGTCTGCATGATGCATGTAAGTGCAGGGGGGGAGGCCGGCCAGGCTGCTCTGAAGCATTGTTACCCGCATTGCTAACCACAACCGGTACACATTAGGTGCTGTATACGGTGTGGGAAAATACGCTTAAGGGAAACAATTTGATACCAAAGTCCCCACTAGCTGATTTGGCTGGGCGGTTCAACAGAGCTTCATTTACTTATTTTGGGACTTCTGCTTTTGAGACACCATAGAAAGGCCATACGGGAAAATGGCAAATCCTCCGGATTCGCCACAATTTCTTATAAACACCAAGGTGACAGAAAACACGGTTAAACTGTTTTTGTTGCTTTTAGCCTTTTCTGCAACTTCACGTATACCGTTATGAACACCAATAAGACTATTCAAATTGTCTCAGCATGCACGCGAAACTGCTACAGGCATTACGCATACGTAAAAAAGGAAGCAAGAGTTCATTTACACTCTATGTCAAGTGAGATCAACCTGCCGGACAGACCACCAGCTCGTGCAGCATTTGCGCACACCCTCGTCATCGTGCTCAAGGCACTGCCGCGCCATCGTCGCATTCATGCGCAAGCCACCTTCTGACCTCACTACTCTATCTAAAATAGTTCCGCTAACATTTTCCCGGAAGTTTTAGAGAGCACGAGCATGTGCGGCTGTCCCCGCAAACGTACTCGCCTGCGTCTACTCAACCAAACTTTGTCACTCCCTTCATCGCCCACGTATTAGGCAAACGCGAACGTTCCCCTCAACTTGGCGTTTCTCTGCGTTATTGCGCTATATTGTGAACGAATAATACCATGCATAAACTCTTTTATGGAAATTCCTGGCTCATCCTAATTTTCACATTTATACTCCGCCGTGCGGTATAGTCCGCTTACGGTCATAAATCAACATATAAAATATTTCACGCACTCTAGAAAGAATTTCAGGTCACCCTTTTCGAGTGTTCTTGTGCGCTGTCGGCCTAGCGGGCTGTGCGACAGCTGGTCATGCGACAGTACGATCAAATAAATAAAAATCCACGCGGAGGAAATTGGCACCTTTTCAGTAGTACGGCAAGGCTTTTCTATTAGGCGGCAAGCCTAGCTGAACCCGTGGGCGCTTGTTTCACAACTAGCACCCAACGCGCAATGGACCAGAGTTCTTTCGATGCCAAAAACGAGGGGCGCTCCGTTTGCTTTCTCTTCGCAGACTATAAACTGACCGCGTCATTTGTTCTGCTGCTTGGAAAGTGAACTGCGCGTTGCACAGACGGGTCTGCATTCCACCCACCTTAACATAAAGGAAGTGGTTTTTCTTCGCTTTCCCTCTGAGTGATTTTTGACTTTCTTCTCGCAGCCGCGTTGTTCTTCGAAGGCCGGCACTGTGAACTTGTTTACAGTGTTACCCAACTTGAGTAATGGGAGAAACTGGGCGAAGTCGCTGTAGCGAGAAAAGACCTGCGCGCTTCGTGCCCTGAAACGTTTTCTCTCTTTTTTATGACTTTTCTTTTTCTCCGAGCCACAAAATCCAGTCAATATTTCTTTTTCTTTGTATGTTCACATTTGCCGTTCGTGAAACGAAAAATGACAGCTTCTGTTTCTGTTAAGCTGGTGAGTCCGTACACCGAAAAGAAAGGAGGGATTCGCCAAGGTGGCCCTTCGCTTGCACTGTGGCTTGGTTAAAAAAAAAGAAAGAAAGCTATACGAACAACACGTCGTGCTTGTTTTTCAAAATTTATTTTGAACAGCGAAAGGAAAGAGGGAGAAAGAAAGCCAGGAGACGAAAGATAAGAAGGTTAGTCAGACGAGCGTTCGGTTTGCTACCCTGTACGGAGGTGAGGGTTAAATGAAAGGGGAATGGAAAGAGCAAATAGGGAACACTGCGTAGGCGCTGAAGGACGCGCAGGACCATAAACGGTCACTAAGGCCGATCCACTTTAAGAACTGCATTGGTGGACTGGCACAAAAGACTAAACCTGTTTCGAGAGTACTAGGTCAATAAGAAAATACGGGGCAGGATGAAAGAAAGCAGTAAGTACTCACGCTTGCAAATCGCGCCATCTCGGAGTGCGATAGCGTGGAATATCCAAGCAGTGCTGTTGCAAGGAAATGGTGCCCATTAATAAAAGCAACGCGTGGGAAGTATTTTTGTGACTTATAAAACGGTCGCGAGAAGCAGCTAATTATAAAAACTATTAATATATTATGGTGAAGACTAAGTCAGCTAACGGGAACATGAACAACAAATTTTTACCGCGTTCTGTAAACGTCCGCCATTGTGGTTAAGCAGAACACTTACAGTATTGTCATCACGTTTGTAACTTCCAAACAACTGTCAATACATTTTGAAGCGTTCACTGAGTTGCCTGGCCGGTATGTATGACAGCAACGCATGCTTCATGAAGACAACACCTCATACACTACTATTTATGCTGAACTTACCCTAATGCGGCAAGCTTCTGGGGAAACAAATGCAGAGTAGCGAAGACATTTGCAGCCTGCGACTTGAGTTGTGCGCAAGGCAAGTGGCCGTCAAGTTATCCTGTGAATTTCATATCACACAATCCTAGTACAATGTGTGAGGCATAGATAGGGTCTCCTCAATTATTTTTTTTTAATCCCGGAAAGTGCGGAGGCAGCGATAAAACTTGTTTTTCACTTCTTTTATTACGTTATCCACCTTCGTAGGAAAAAGCTATGCAGCATACGATACGTAGTTTTGAATAAACGTGAAATGTTGTTTTGAGAATGTATTGTTCTGCAGTTTGTCAGTGATCTTAAACTGTAGAAGTTGTGACTGCAGAAACAATAGAAAAGGCTTAGAGGCTCACAATTTAATGTGAGTTATTTGATTTGGTCAATTTCATGATAACTTCCATGTGGCTATTTCCCACTCCAATATTTTTTTTTACTTCAACTCGTTATATTTCGAAGCTAGACAAAAGGTTGCTGGCCCAATAGCTGGCTCTAGTGAAGAGACACCAGTTTTCACACTGAGCTAATGTGAGAGTAACAGTGCAGTGAATATGGGAATTGGCGTCTTTTAGCCGAGTGTTCGACATTATTGCGTCTAGAACAAAATGCAACGTTAGGCTGTTCACTAATTTTATCTAGAAACGATTGCATAACTCCTTTTAAGTTCTGTCGGCGCATTCGATACACACAACGAAATCCTTCCAGATTGCTCAAACGCCTACAAAGCGCGAATTAAGCTGCTATTCGCGGTCACAGAGCGTACGGGCTTTCCCCAGAGCAGAGCTTCCCTTCCGGCGCGTTCACTGCTTCATTGCGTCACGGCAAGAGGGAATCTGTAATACTGTAGAATTAAGTTTCATCACTTTAACTTGCGACACACGCACTCACAACATGCAACGCACTTTCCGTATTTTAAAAAGACAAAAGAAAGAAGAAACCTATAAAACACGACATGCTTGCGCATTTTGGCGCCATAGTTCTTCCTCCCTCACTGTTGCACGCGTAGCGGCGACCTTCGTATTAGCATTTTAGCCATGTCTGGTTTCTACGCGGCGTACGTACGCCAGGGAGTTAACGGCCCATCTTTCTATTGTCTTTTTGTTTTTGTCGTTTGTTTATCTTTTCGTGAACTCTGCCATCTCCCTTCGTTCAGTGAGGCCGCATTCTCTTTTGTTCTTTTCCTTCTTGATTATTTTACTTTTTCTGGTGATAGCGGGCGCTCGCCGACGAAAGGAAGTGATGGTTTCGGCGATTCGCAGCAGACCGGGGGGGGGGGGCATTTTTACGTCATCGCACGTGCTCGAGCTGCGGTGCGGGCCAGCATAACAAACAGACGGACGCGGTGCGTGGGTGGCGCACGGTAGCTCGTCGGCGAGGGAGTCCAGACCGCCGGGACCCGGCTGTAAGCTGGGCGTGGAGCGCTTAGCGGCGACGTGCCGCTCCACCACGTCGACCACAGGGGCGTCCACCGCGGGAATTGTGTGCGCCGCGCGCGATCGAGTGGTTCCGACGGCGCCGCCGCTGCCCATTTCTGTAGCCTTTCTTCGCATGCCGGCTCGTCCGTTCGCTAGCGTTTCAGGAGAGACGAATGCTGGCCTCCACGTTATGTAACGCGCCGAAAAGGAGTCGCGCGATGATGTAGCACGCGTGCCGAGAATCCACGTACATGACCACTGTCACAGGTGCGCTTTCGGTGGCAGCTAAAGATAAAAAGAAAGAAAAGAAAAATATCGTTTCTAAGCCTGAACAAAACGAAAATTTATTCTGGGGCATTACTAGCCGAAACCACGATATCATGTGTGAGGCACGCCGTATATGGGGGGAATCCGTGTTAGTTTAGACCACATTGGGGTTCTGTAACGTCCAATGAAATCTTATACGCGAGTGTGTTTTGCGTTTCGCCCCCATCCAAGTGCGGCCGCCGCGACGGGAATCAAACCCGCGACCTCAAAACAGCAGCGCTACGCCATAGCCACTGGGCTATACCGCGGCGGGTGCCGTTAAGCTTGAACAGCTCTTCCGTCGCAGATAAGACGAAAGCTGAGTAGCATCAACTATGTTACTCATCCCTGGGAATAACTCAATAGGTGTGACTTCCCATTTGTACCCGGCTGTACGTTTAAGCCATAGCAGCTCGGAAAAAGAAAAAAAAGAAGCGGGAGCAAGCTTTCTTTAGCTGAAGGGCCAAGAACGTAGGATAAGAAGCGTGATGCTGAAGGGCCCCTTTCAAGCACAACGCCGAAGGTTTTTTACAAGACCAAATGCGGGTGGTAGCATAGCATGTCTTTGAAGAGAAACTAGATAATGCTATATACTAGGTGTATCAACTGGGTTCGTTGTAAATGGTGCGTTGCATTTAGTGTAGTTATACGATGCGCCGTGCAATCAGGAGAAGAAATCGGAAAGCTTTTGGCACGCAGTCACAACCGCGTGCGCCATTGCTTTGAAATTTCTAATTTTCGGGAATTAAAAAAAATTTTGCACTCCTGACACTCGGTATAGGCCGTTAGAGTAGCTCCGGAGGCCAAGCTTTCACTTATTGACGCCAATTCGCGAGCCACCGTGCTCGAGCAAGTGTATAACGGGGTAAGAAATCAATAAGCCTCAATATCAGGGACGTACCAGACCGGATATATCATCTCGGTTTCCTCATGTCCACCTTAAATATTCATGCCGTACCGAGGTGATCGACTCCTATGCTGCGTCCAGGGGAGAAGCGAGAAAGAAAGAGAATATATCATGGTGCGAAGCAGAACACCTTTTTTGCGGCGCTTTCCTAAGCACGAAACTGAATTTCAATTAGTTCCCCAGAGTACTTTGCACCTTCAAACAAGTGAGCAGAAACTGCTGATTCAAGAAGTTTTAAGTTCTGCTTTGCGATTTCAACTCTAGCGAGAATAAGAGCACCTGAGCACTTGAGTTGCGCTCATTGCAGAAAACAAAAAGAGCGAGCTTCACGAACGGAACTGTTAAAAGAGAAAGCTCTGACAGAGCGAGCAGCCGCGGTACAGGAGTTTGAATGCGACAAGAAGCAAAAGCAATGGGTCACATAATCACATTTTTTTCCCTGTCGTGCCCGTATCGCCCTCTCCAGCCAACGCCAGAGTAAATGCGAAAGGAGCAATTAAGGGCGAACATTCTGCTCACACCAGTGCGAAGGAAACACGAGGTGAGCTGTCCTTATGGTGTTAGGTATAACCCCATACTTAGGGTCTGGTTTAACCGCTTTGATTGGTATGGCGTCCGTAAAAAAAATTAAGAAATCAAAACAGGATCGCCATGAGGGAGGGCAAGAAAGCTATACTTGGGCGATCTGGTCGCTCGAATTGCCGAGATTCGTTTGTCCATTCGCTGACACCATAGGTCTCCGACTGGCGTGCGCCTTCAGTGTACACTGCACCGCCTCCGTATACCGTGCCACTGGCAAACGGTTTATGCGAGGAAGTTCCTTTTCGGTTTCTTTGTTTCGCCTGCAGCTTCTCAACCAGCGTCCGCATAACGCTTCGCGAAGCACTCATGGGGGCACTTCACGCGACATCCGGGCTGGGTGCCAGCATGCGAGTTCCCTTTCTCTTGCGAAGCACTCTCTCGGTGCACTACAACAGAGCTGTTTGACATCGATCAGGTGGAGTAAACCAAGCTCGACTTACTGGCGACTTCCGTGTCCCACTCGAATGATTTTGCTCACCGCAGGAAGAAGAAAGCGTGCGACACGCCTGCCGGCTGCATCGCATGCTGCGATTTTTGGAGATCGGAGTGAACCCGTGCGTTTACCTTGCATATTATTTTAGGCGGCAATGTGCGACGATACCACATTTCTGTTGCGGTGATCGGCGGGTCCATAGCGAGAAATACGTAAAGTGTCTTTTCTTTTTATTCTTTTTTTTATCAAAGTCAAATTGGCTACCTGCACTTTGTCGGGACAGACGAAACACGCGAGGCACTCGTCGTGTAAGGCGTTCTTTTGTGTACTTCTAGTTAAACTCATTGCGCAGTTAGCCAATATTAATCTTCGTCAATTAGCCCATTTTGTTGCTGTGTTCACGTTGAGAGAGAGAGGGAGAGAGAGAGAAACGTTTACCAGAATAATTTGGTTTGCTACCTTTGCTTAGGCAGCAAACCGTAAAGTGGGATATGAATATGAATCATGAGGTAAAGACACGTACAATTGCCTAAATTACGTGCTCGAATCAGAGGCCGCAGGCATCATTGCCAGAGCGTCTGTCGCAAGGTCTATGTTTCAGAAAACGAACTACCGCTTCAGCAACCTGAAACCACACCAACCACCGACCTACTTTAATGTAAGATAAGCCTTCTAAGAAAGGCCGAGCCTATTCGGTTCGAAGACCGCCCACAGCAAGATCATTACTGCTGCTTTTGAGTTGCTTTGTTCTACTGGTCCCAAGATTGCCTAATAATGACTTGCTTCTTTGAAACATCTTGTATCTGCAACTGCCATGTGAAAGCACGTCTTAATACCAACGCGTTCAGCACGCACAGATAACTTAAACTGACGTCGTTACGGCGACCATGTAGAAGGACCACTACACTGTGATAAAGTGCGCCGTAATATGCTCCGCTCATTTCAAACTCATTAGATAGTTTTAGAAGAGCGTTTGTCGCCTTACGTACATTAAACGTGAGCACTTTTGAGGGACGTTACGGCGCGCGTCCTTTCAGGTCTTTTAGTTTACCTGTACAGAAACGCAAACGTAAAGACGTTAGAAAACAGGGCGCCGTCTGGTGCCTCGTGCCAAACGTATCCAAGCTAAGACTATCCATTAGCAACCAACCTGCTGTCGCTAACGAGACGTTCATTTGAGGGATCGCCAGCCGTTTCTGCGCAGGCGCGAGTAAGAGCGGGTGCGAGAGAGATAATTTGGGGGCTTTTGCTTCTTGAATATATGACTCTGCCTTGGCACTACGGAGAAGGTTTCTTAGCGCATATTGTAGGCGTTTGTCCCTTAGACATACCGGCATTCCCGTGTGTGGTCGGGTTTACGCTCGGACGCTGGTTGCCGGCGCGGTAAAATAGGTGAAGCAGCGGGCACTGACGCCCGATTTGACGAACGCTGTGTCGGACAGAGTATCTCGCACCTGCGAGGCTCGTGCTTAGTCAATCGTGGCGGATCATAGCTTGAGACCGTGGCAGAGCCCGGGCCGTATATACTGAAAATCTAGAAGTCCTTAGCAAGTCTGTTCGACGTACCTTCAGAGGCAAAGTTCTGACTGGTGTTGCTAAAGTTGCGAGGCGCGGGAGTGCTGAACTTAGCGTCACAAGTTGGCGGCTGGACGTAATTATATTTATTCAGTCGTGTGTTTTACTAATTGTAACAACGTGCCATTATTTCGCATTATTGGCGGCGCCGCCTCCAGAACACCAAAGCGGCAACGCGGACACCAAAGCTAGAACCCGGTCTGGTTCGTGGGTCGGGGCTAGCCGAGGCCTGCGCGTGCCAGGGGTGTATATATGATCGGAGACAATTTTTTGTGCGAACACCCCCTGGAACGCTTCGGCCACCGCGGCCTCAAACCGCGGGCCGCTCTGCTCCCAGCTTTGATCCCCCCGCTAACCCTTGGGTGCCATGGAGAAACTGTGCCACCTGCTTTATTATAACCTCAGGCGCTCTCCTGAGGCCTCCGTTTGCCTGTTCGATGTGCCCTCCTGGATCAGTACTTGTAAAAAAATGCAATCTGTCGTCGCGACAAAAAAAAGCGACCCGTGACTTATGCAACGCCAGTTAGAGCCTTGCCCCTTAAGACACAGCGATCACCAAATGGAGCGTCCGTGCCCACTGCCTCACCGCGCGGGCAGCCAGCAGCGGAACGTAAACAAATTAGACCGCACTACGCAATGCTGGCAAGTTTAGAGAAAGCGAAAGCTTATTGCAATAGTTACTGGCGATCAGCGCGAGTGAGAGCCTAGCTATCCCGAGAATTGCCGCTGAAGCGGGATGCATAGGTGCCCACCCCCCCAATGTTTACAACGCTATTTCTTAGCGTCCGTAAACATTACGAACGTTAAAGTCGCAAAATAACGTACGTTATCATAGCGCACGTACGCCACAAAAGCCCAATAACGTTCGGAGCATGCGCAGTGAGGTCGACGCTATTTCTTTACGTACGTAATGCGTTTACGTTTGGTTGCAAACACTATTCTTCAACTGTCTATTGCCAGAATCACTGCGGAAGCCCCCGCTGGTTGCATTTCAGACACATACGTCGGCCAGAGAGCTATAGCTCACTTAAGTGTATATCGCGTGTCACGCAAGAACAATATTTTCCCACCTGACTCACTCAGATTGGAGCAACTATATGCTCATGAGTTCTATGCGATGTATTGAACAAAAACGCAATCGAACAAGTGACAACAAACGGCAGCAGGTCTGTTGCCACGCCGGTGGAGAGCTGATAATCGAGATGTACGCCGGTTTGCACGAGCGTAACTACAGCCTCTCAACGGCATTAATGTTAGCGTTTATTCTGGGACAATCATACGAACGCGACGTCTCAGCAGCCGCGGTGAAGGGCCATCATATGCAGGCTATGACATGTACGTATAAACGCTTGGTGCTTTCGGTTGCCACGGTTCGTTAGTCGCTATCACACCGCGACGATATCAGCGACACTGTAAAAGCTCGGAAGAAGCGCTTAGATATAGCAGCCCGTTACGCGAAGGGCATTCGAATCGCGCCAGAACGACTTGATGGAAGCGATTCCGGTTAGCCGAAAACTAGGAAACCGCAGGGCTGGAATCGCTTTGCTTTAAACGTGGCGTGCTCGCGAATAGTTAACAAATCAAGTGGAGCGGCTGCGCCGAGAGGGCCGGCGGCAATTTTAGGAACGACCTCGCAGTGCTCCACACCCAGGTACTTAACCGTTCTCGCTTTAAGGAAAGCTGTCGCACCTTTCTTCATTCTTTCTTCGGAACACGAGCGGGTCTTTCATGGCGACAAGCGAGACAAGCCTGGCGACGACCCGGCCATTAACACTTCATCTCCGCATAACCGTTACACTGTGTTTCTTCTTTCGCGACGCTGGGTTAAGGTTTTGAAGTTAACGCGCTCGTCATGCACTCAACTGCGTCTTTGCGAATGCTACTCGCATACGAATCATCGTAACGTGGCCCGATAGCGGCGTGCACGGCAAAGGTGCATTGCAGTCGCGCGCTGTTATATTATTGCGACTGCGTAATTGTCAGTCTCCGTGTGGTACTTACTCTGACGGTTTCGTAGATAACAATGTGCAGCTTCACACAAAACACCTTTTCTTTAAAAAAATACGTTTGCTTGAGACAAGGTACACTTCGAGAAAACATGCGAAAATGGTTTTCGCCCACGGGTAAAATTATCGCGTTTCTACGGAGGCGTCAGAACACCGAATCTGCAGTGCGAGCTATCGCACTTTGTATCACGTACGAGACGAGGTCCCGACCCCAGTTAAGCATTTCGGTAACAGCTAGATAATTTGACAGACCGGCAGTGTACAATGGGGGAGAAGCTCGAAGCGTTTTCCTATATAAGCGCTAAACAAGAGAGGTAGGAAGTCCTGATTTTCTCGTATAGAAAAGCATTCTGTATATATATAGTTTGATATATGATGTCTCCACGGATTCCTCGATAAGGTCGAGGCGCTCCTCGAGGACACTATGTGCGCTCTATGACTAGCCATATAAGATGTAGTCTGTACCGTCGCTCTGGTGCAAGTTTACCTTCCATTTCCCTTTTTTTTTCTTTTATTTATCATTCCATTTCTTTGTTTTTTAAGCCTGTTCAGTACACTCAACCAAATCTCACTTCGACGTCACTGCCTTAGCTTGTGTTTATTATTATTATTTTTTCCCTCGAAGGATAGCCCGTCTTCGACGACCTCTTCTATGCCCTTCGTATAGGCACCGGCAGGATCGTACCATGACGCATACAAGCGCTTGCCATCGCGTTCTGACACATAGCTGTAACCGAGCAAATGCTGCGGGCTCCCTGTGGCCACCTATAGATTACTTTCGATGCCGAATGCACCTTTGGTTTTTCTGTTCAGATTTTAAAGGCGTCAGCTAGTACCGTATCGAAACTCAAGGAAGATTAATTATCGGCGTTATGGGGGACGGCATAGGAGAGGAACGCCATGGGGCGGACAGCTCATGTTTTCATTAAAAACTGGCTAATCATATCCTGCCGATTACCGCGTTCACTCACAATTGCCCTAACCGGGAACCCCTGGGAGAGAAAGAGAAACAACTTTATTTGCCACTGCAGGGTAGGAAGTTAGGGCATGTAGGCCTAGTGTGCGTTGTTCTTACAAGTTCCAATGAAGCATACGTCTCATCAGTTCCAAATCTTTGCGCGGGAACATGAGCTATCACTGAAAGGTAAAGACGGAGCACATTTGCCTAAGCACTGCGATTCACGTCCGTGTGAGCCACGACTGGACAAGATACGGATTCTCGGAAGAAGCAGGGACACCAAGGCACGTGTATTGTTAGAGGCGTTTCATACTAAAGAGCGAGGTTCGTCTTGTATTAGCGACACATCAGTTTTACTTTTTGCATGCAGAAAGAAGGTTTTTTGATAGCCGGCTGTGATTTGGATGTCGCGCGATTGAAGCTGTTCTGTATATTGCGCATTCGCCTGCGTGTATTTATGGAATGTTGTACAATAGAGAATAAACAGTCGAAAGTTGGCGTCCCCCTTGTTGCTTCCCGTCCTTCCTTGTTTGCGCCAAACGATCATAATTATGGTCTACTCGGCAGCAGTTAACTGCATAGCTGACTTAAGTAAATTGACAAAATAAGGGCAAATAAACTTGGAAAAGACCGAACGTGCACTTTTCTCACAACACCCATGTATTTCCTGCCAGCTCGCTCCATCTTATTCCACGTCTTGTGAAGCTACGTAGCGAATCCACACCAATTCGTCCCCTTATCTGTGTCTTGCAGCAGCTGTGCATTCCTCAAAATATAAAAAAAAAACTTTATAAAAAGTTAGTAACGACTGCACCTACTACCTCCGATAGACATTTACTGACATTTTACTACGTTTTACTAGCATAAGTGAGCTATGAAAGTGCATGGAAGCTATAGTAAATCTACTACCTCGTCTTCGACGTTCTCAGTTAAGCCTTGCTGTGAGAGTTTTATTTATGCAAAATATAGATGGAGGTATAGTGTCTTTCATTATATCGCATTAGCGGTTACGTGCTAGGTTGTCGCGCACATATGTGCCGATAGTACACTACAGAAACTTAGGTGCACAGCTTTAATTATTTATCCTAATATGCAGGTGTTCACCAGTACTATCTGCAATCCCCCCAATGTACGGCTATAAATACTCCTCAAATTGTTTGTGAATTACGCCTCGCGTAGTACCTTTTGTTTGGTATGGGTGTTGTTGTTTGCCGTTTGTTCATGAGTTTCTGTTCATGTTTACCCAAGCTGACCCTTAATGCTGTCCATGTTTAAGCTCGATTATTACATACCATGGTGAATGAATGTGACATAAAGAATGCGGTTTCTTTTTGGTTACCTTGCTATTTCGCAATTTATTTTTTCACAAATTGGTTACAAATTTCGGCGAATACGCTTTATACAATATCTACCTAATATTAGAATAGAAAGAGCGCTTCTAAATAAGATGTCCCTACCATATTGCTGGTAATTATACTAAAGTTTTGTTAGTAGCGCTTTTAGCTGTAATAATGAGCCCAATATTACAGCTGCTACAGTATTGTGAGTCCAGTTAGTAATGGTGACTACCTTTAGTTAGTAAAGTTACTACCCCTACCGTTAATAGCTCCATTTACCTACCTGCGTAGTCAATATTGTGATAAACATACCTACTCAATAATATCTCCTGTTCATCATAACTCCTATATCCAACAACATCACATGGCATATAGGAAAAACTGGTTTTTGCATAGGATCCTATATGTTTCATATCGGATTATTGGATATGAGAGTTACGGGGCATATGGGTTGTTGAATATGAATTTACTACGTTAAAGTTAGTGGCCTTTTCTTTTCTAAGAGTGTAGCTTGCTATTCAAACAAAATTAATGCCATAGCGCTATATTACAGGTTCACCTGCCTTCTTTTGCGCATTGAATTCGCCTCTCACGTACAAAACAAATTTTTGACGTGTTTCATTCTTAATTGTACGCTTTCAGACAATCTGAAAAGGCGTTATGTGGACGTCGATTTTGCAACTCCGCGAGTAGTGCTCCACGAAGCAACATAGCTTGTGCGCAACCCTATAATTACGAGTATGCAGCGTCTTGAACAGCGTTCGTACACACGCAAAGAAACAATGATGAACTGCAGACCGATAAGCACGCAAGCTTCGCCACAATAATTCGATAGCTAACAGGTTGTTATTAGGCCACCCTTAAGCTTCCGCGCGGTGCGAAGTTTCGTTCATCTATATGTCGTTTTTCTTTAAATACTAGAACACCTTAAGACGGCCCTCCTCGAATAAAAAAAAAGAAAAAAGAAAAAGGCAACACACCCCAATCCTCGCGTGCCCTGTGAGAGCATGGCCTGAAGAAACGCAAGCACGCTATTTCCCATGTAACCACTGTGATGTCGGTGTGCGGCGAGGCAGCACTACAGAGCGGCAGCTTGAGTTGAATATGAGACGTACCCGCACTATTGACCGCGTCTTATCGAACGCTAAAAGAATCTCGTGCGGGGTTTGCAGAGCACCCGTTCCTTCCCTGGGTCTTGCGTGGGTGTAATCGCATAAAGACGCGGACACGAAAGCAAAGAAACAAGACTTGCTTAGTCTCGTTTCTTTGTCTTATTGTCGTTGTCGAGCAACATCTCGCTCATCGCTGTGATACTGTAGAATGTATGACCCTAATAGGCACTCGAGTCTTAGACGGGTCCTGAACCACCCGTCGGGCTTGGTGGTGACGTCTACGGAAGTAGTGGCGTCTATACCTGAACACCCAAAATCACATTTGAACCGCGCGCGCCACGGTAACATTCACTAGACGCAGCGTTGGGGCCACGCCCCGCTCCACCGTAGACTTTGTAGTGCAAGGCATTGAAGCAGGAATGGAAGCACAGGGGCGACATCATAAGCGGCCTCCGATTGTCAATAAGTCTTCGTCTGAACGCATCGAAGTACTGTTTGCAGCAAAGTATTTCTGAAATAGTCTATTTTAACTTGCACTGCACTTATCGGATTCGGTACAAAGTGGTTCAGCACCCCTTTAATTTAAAACCAGAACTAGCGCAATGCATTGCGTTGCCTTCCCCACCCTGAGAATCGGCCTGCACAGGCATGTCGAACTGTTGCGCACGCACCGCGGCTATGTTCAATCGCGCCGAAGGTTTCTTCACCATGCTAACTTTTTCGCACACCAAGTATTCAAATCCAGGGATTCTCTATAGGACATCAAAAAAACCGATCGTTTCATACAGCTTACCGCGCATTCGTGAGCACGTACTAGACAGTATGTGCGAGAAGAATTTTATTTTTCTCTCTTGAATTTATACGTTGCATACTAAGGTATCATCCGAGGACATACGCGTGTCTTAAATAAACATGGGTGAGTTAGCGCACCCTCTGGACAGTAAGGCATTCTTTTGCAATGAAAAACATCAAAGCGGTGGCTCTTCGCCAGCAACCCCTTGCAAGTCAAGCGTCCATTCATACTCGGTGCGCTTCAAGGAAGTACAGTTGTTCCAATGTGATGTTGTGAAATGCGTATGAGATGTACTGGGCGAGCAGCGGTCTTTGCCCAAGCTGCATATAGCAGCGACACCCACAGAAATCAAATGCCTTGTGCGCAGCCTCACTCGGCCTCTTGTTAAAATGCCCTCTCGAACTCGGCTTCACCCCTTCCCATACTTTGCAAGATGCTCGCATACAACGTAATGAAATTAGGGCACAATGGGCTGAACGCAGTTTTTTTTTTCACTTTCTCGTCTCTAGTCACGCCTCTACTGCATCAATGCGACTAGATAAGATGTATGCCGTTCCGTTTAGGTTTATGGCTTGTTCTCTTTATTTTGCGCAAGCAGGCACGAAGTGAAATAATTTTTCTTTTCTCCTTTTCAAAGAGTCATTACTCATCGGACCACCATAGAAACCCAGTATACCCTGTGTTATCTGTTGGCAGAAAAGCGGAGGAGTGTTTCGAAGGGTCGAATGCTTGGCGGGATTGAAAATTCAGTTCTGGCTGGTAATGCGGAAAATCACCATTACAGACACTTGAATTGCGCACTGATTTCAGGCGAAACTTATATTTAATATGAAGTATTAAATTACGTAGACCGCGAGGATAGTGAAAATGTATGTTAACGCGAATGCCAAGCATTACCATAGTTTCTTCTTAGTTCTCCATTTCCTTTGATCTGTCCTATTTTTCTCGTATGTATAATTTTTCTCAACTACTCATTGCAATCAGCAGCTGTAGCAATAGTATAGTAAAAGTAGTTAGGGCAGCCGAAGCCGCATTTGCAGATGTTGAAGTTACTCGCGCTATAAAGTAGAAGTAGTATACAGGCGGATCATTTTACCTGGAATTTTTAGAAATCGCCTCTGGCTAATAGCATATTTCTTGTCCTTTAGCTGGATTATTTGATCAGGCGGACATTACTAGGACGCGAATTCGGAACAAGTATTTGTAGCGATGAGCTTGCAAGACGTGTTGGTTTCAAATGAATTTTCCGGATGACACCAGTTTCGATATATTATTTCCCAAAGCGTCGAATGAAATACATGGCCGTTCCAGTTACTTTTGTGCTTCAAGGCATAAAAGTGTGTTTTGTTAAAAAAGTAAGTGGAACAACAGCGAATCTTTACGGCAAGTTTGATGGCGCATCTCTCTAAACTGACGTCATTCTGGAAATTAATTACAAGTGGACCCGCCTCGCAAACTCACCGGAGACAATTCGTAAATTGTAATATGTGCCGCAAGGTAATTCATTCAAAATATAATTACTAAATTTTTTGTTAATTTGTGGAATACGTGTTGCGACTTCTCGTGCAAGTAATGTTAGCCCCTCTGAATAATCCAGCTCAAGACTAGAATTGCGTTACCTGCAACCCGCCATTCATAAAAATAAGAAAAGCTTAAAAGTGATCGCCTTGTATAGTATATATATATAACAACAGCAGTAGAAGCATATAGTGATCGTAGTATTAGTAGTAATCAAAATACGCCAGTTTGCGCGCAAATGCTAGGAAGAAAGAACAACAACGACACACGCGCTGCCAACTATTAGTAGCGGAGACACAGCTTTGCTCTCGCCGGGAACAAACTGCTTCCAGCGAACTTATCTGGAGAGGGGGGGGGGGGGGGGTGATGGCCGTGTGAGCTTCTCGTCTACTATCTTCCCACGCGACGCAATCGAGGTCGGTTAGCGGCGTCAGTGGCGCAACTGCGCTCTTCCCAAGGCGGAAGAGCCGCACCGCGAAGGAGAAACCAGCGCCTCCCGTAGCTGTGTCCACGAGGTGCGGTGCCGGCAGAGCGCGTCAAAGCCAACTCCAATACGTCTCGCCGGACAAATGATCCTCCGTGCGAAAGATGAAACATCTTGTGCGCATGGCAAGGCAAGGCGCCCAAACGCTGCGATATATCCCCGCGTCGCTGCCTTCCTGACCGTTCAACTCCGCGACCTGCTCTGTCAGACGACACACTATTCTTGTTTTTTGCCTTCGCAACCGTTTTCACCCTTCAGGTCTTTCTTCTTTTAGCGCCTCCGCGGGGACATGCTTCCCACTTTGCTTCGTTTGTTGCTCTCAGTGGAGTTGCCTCGTTTTGTGTGGCATCTCTCTGTCCGCTCTTCCGTGGGGAAGTTTTTGTTTTTATTTTTATTTTTGCCCTTTGTTCCCGACGCGCAGGCTTGTTTTCGTTTTAGGCGCTGTAAGCAGGCTCGCGGGTCCGCGGCTTGCGCCGCGCGGCTTTGCTGTCAACTGTCACGCTTCCTGACATTTAGGGCGGGACACATGCCGCCTTGTGCTTCGTTAGTCGTCGCCCCTGGCACGGCGAGCTCGCGCTTGCACCGGCAGGCTAACGCTGCGCCACACAGACGCCTCTGCTACGAAAGAAAAAAAGAAATGTATACATATGATCGATACAGAGTCACGGGGTCACATTTGCCCTGAATGATCAATGTTCGGAAAACAGCATATACAACGCTAATTGGTGCAGCCGAAAATTATCCCTTTTATCCTTGAGTCGCGTGCCTCAGGACTTTCATTAAAGTTTTGCATCCATCCATCCATCCTTCACACCTCTTAAGCAAATTTCCAGCGCACTCCAGCTTCGGTTCAGTGTAAAAGGGAGAAACGCTGCCGAACCTGCGCAGAGGCTATCGAGTAGACTGCACGCGTGCACAACGGCCTGGTAATGGCACCAAACGTAAGCATACGTATAGTGTGGGGTGCTATACCTGCCCTCTCCAATTGTCTTTGCATGTTACAGTGTGCCTGCAATACATGCGGGCTTCTGTTACTCCCTCGTGTAACTCCACTCTAGATTTTTACAAACCTAGAAATTTTGCGTCTTACTTTACCATATTTTTCTTAGTATATTACCGTTAGGTGAAAGGACTAGCCATCCCCAAAACAGGCGACTAAATCTCTTTCTTTTTATTTGACTAAAGAGAGACCATAAGAAAGAGAGTCGCCCTGCCGCGAAAGGCGTAACCGTCCCGCCCAAGGCGGGCGCATGACTTATTCATTGGAAGGTGGAGGAGCGAGGGTTGGTGACAGCATTAAGTGTTTATGTAAGAATGTACAGAATAGTAACAAAACAATACCATGGTATGAGCGACAATACAAGGAGATACAATAAAACCTGTTAGTGTGTACCATCCAAGAGTTCTGAGCAAATCGAAACCACGCCAATAGGTTGCATTGCCCCCGCAATGGTCCACGCGCAAGGCGACAGTTCACTTGCAAGTCCTGTCGAAGTTTAGTTGTGGAGGCATCGCTGCTTACTGCCAGACTTTGTATTGAGCGAGAAAAAAGAGGATCAGAGCGGATTGATTTGGTGTTAGTTACAACCACAAAGAATTTATTATTATTATTATTATTATTATTATTATTATTATTATTATTATTATTATTATTATTATTATTATTATTATTATTATTATTATTATTATTATTATTATTATTATTATTATTTGTTCTGAGAACATATTTAATTTTGCAGGAAAGGGAAGGCGAGGAGCAGGCCGGCAACTGCCATCGGAAGGGCCGCAGCCCCTGCCTACTCTTCGGAAATGAAGGCACAGAAGCGTAGGAATGGAAGACAGGAAGGAGGGGAGGAAACAGGAAAGAAAGAGCAACATGACATGTCTCAAAGAACAAATCAGAACACATAATACAGGTCACGCACAGTGGTGCCGGTCCCCCCCCCCCCCCCCTCCACTGCAGCTCACGCCACTAAAGAATTTTAAACAGAAGAAATAGTGTCTGAGTTACAAATGCTGGTTAATTCTAGAAAAGTAAGGAGAGTGCGATGAGCCTGTTCGTGTCAAGACCCACAACCACCGGGGTGCAAACATTCTTCGAGCTTCGTACACCGCAGGTCAAGGAGGTGATAGTCCCTCACTAGCGACATTCGCTGCGCACTCAAAAAGGGACTCTCCAATGTCAGCTCCCTGCCAATGCAAACGAAGCACAGGGGAGCACATTATTTGCAACAAGGAAAGCATGCAGGCTTAGTGCTTTATAAGTCAAGACACTACATTTTGTTTCACGCGAAGGGCAGCAGCTTGGATACCGCTGGCAGCGTTAAGCTTACAATTCGAATTACCTTTCCCAACTTAGGGCGCAAGTTACAACCGCTGTTGTGAACACACACACACACACACACACACACACACACACACACACACACACACACACACACACACACACACACACACACACACACACACACACACACACACACACACACACACACACACACACACACACACACACACACACACACACATATATATATATATATATATATATATATATATATATATATATATATATATATATATATATATATATATATATATATAGGGGTTTTCTTCAAAGTTCAGCACGCAAGACCCGACGTAACATACGCAGGAAAGAGACGACGAACTTTTTGGGAGACTTCTGTTACTTAACGTTTTCGGCTGGTGGACCAGCCTTCGTCAGAGTACAGTGGCTGGTCCACCAGCCGAAAACGTTAAGTAAAAGAAGTCTCCCAAAAAGTTCGTCGTCTCTTTCCTGCGTATATATATATATATATATAGTGTGCTCCTTTACGTCTACTGTGTCGCTGTCCGCTAAACGGAACAATAAAATCTACCTTGTTCGCTTTTTTTTAGCGGAAGAACAGCGGCAAAGAAAAGCAGCTGTAGAGAGAGAGAAAGTGCAGGCAAAAGGTGAGGAGGTTAACCGGAAAACAAACAACGTTTGATACCCTGCACTGGGGAACGGGTAAAGGAACACAGAAAGATGACAAGGAACATACACGGGCAACGACAGAGAGTAAAAATAATACGCATATTAAAAAAAAAACGCGGCTCCGTTAGAGTCATTTAACTAGGTCACTTTAACCAAAAAGATAATAAATAAAAACTGCCTATATAGTTCGTTGGCTTTGGATGTGAGGACCTTATAAGCCGGCATGCCAAGATTGGATGCTGGGAATGCGGCCGGCCGTCGAGATTTGATTTGTACACAGAAGTGGTATTGCTGGCGCGAGCGACTATATATCGAGGTTGTACGGAGGACAATGACAAAGAACACGTTCGATGGTTTCCTCGCTGCCGCAATTGTCACTGGCAGCACTAAGAAAGAAAGAAAGTGAAAAAGAAAGAAGAAACAAGGATTGAAGCCGTGCCCTGTGATAGGTCATACCTTGGAAGGAACAAAATGCACGCAAGACGACATTGCGCTCATTCAGAAGTTCTTTACGCGTTTCACAGTTCTTTGGAGTTAGCTCTGCTAACACGCTACGATTTATTGATGTATTGGTTCATTCACTGATATGGTTTTATCGTCTCAAAGCAGCACTGGAGCTATATATAAGTGACAGCGGCTTAATTTTCACCACATGAAGTAAGGCCGACGAATTTCCGTCTGTTATCTTGTTGCGTGTTTGTTTGACACAGTTGTTTCGAGATACACGGCCGTGTCGCTTTGTCGTGGGGTGCCACGGGAAGTGAATTGCGTAACGCCGTCTGTTCCCGAATGCCGCAGCGCACGTGGATCCATCATGTGGCAAAACGGAGCGCCGTCCCGGAATTTTGGGCCAGAGCCAGGAGCGTGCGCCAAGTGATGCACATCACTTCGGTAGGGTGCGCCACTCGCTCTCAGTGGGGGCTTTCTGTCGCCAAACGATCGCGGTCCACACTCTGAACGTTCCGCACCGCCTTAGCCGCCTCGACGGGATACTTACAGCGGCCCGGAGAGCAAGGACTGCGTTTGGTGCGACTCTTGCAGGCCATGCACTTGCTGACAGACATTTTCTTCGTCTGTCGCATGCGGGAAGAGTGGTTGAGTAGTCGCCGAACTGAAGTACTTAAGTTGGGTTCACCCTGACGCCAGAATATTGGAAATTCGTGTACGGCCCCTGCGCCATTAGCCATATCGTAATTAGTGCGTCAACGTTAATTCACACGCTAAGAAGAAATAGCGAATTTTTCCTTTTAATGTGATAGCATTACAGGCTGACTTCACCCCTTTTTGAATGCATCATCGTCTGGCATAAAAGCGTAGGCAGATCACGAAGGAGTGAAGCCAAACACAGCGTCTCAAAGCGCTGGCTGTCACGAGACTGCAATGCGAGAAAGTGGCACGTGGCGCAGACGCCAGACGTTCCAGAGAGCGACTTTGGCGCGAGGGAAGCGTGAGTGCGATTGCAGCCGAATGGTTGCAGCACTGCGCCGCGTGCTGGACCGATCTCACCATCGGTCACGCATTTCTTCATCGCATTATAGGCGGACCACGCCCACTTTGTAGGTACGTAACAGAAAACTCGAGGTGTGTAGAGCGTACGCCGGCGCATCACACTGTGCTGGCCTGCATCCGAAGTTGTTAAGAGCACGGCCGCTGGATTAAAGTAAAATAAAAGAAAAGGTGCGGTCTTACACGTCAGGCGGGCCGCAATGGTTGCGAATGTCTCAGCCGTATAGTTACATTCTCGGCCGCTTGGCTCGACCGAACCGCGCTAGGGGTCGGGGACGGGACGCGTCGGCTTCCACGGGCGACGGCATTCGATGAGCATTCCTCACGCATTTCCTACGCCCATCCCAGACAAGAGTCCCCGACTTGTGAGGCACCGCGACGGATGACAGCTTTTTCAATGTATGAGGCAGGCCACGCCTTTCTTTTTATCCAGCAGCTGTGGTAAGATATACACTGTATAAACGTGCCTATCAACGCGATAGCGTTAAGGAGCTCGTGTCGCAGAAAAGCCAATGTCGTCGGTGTCGGCGTCCGCGGCGTTGGCCGTGAGCGATAAATCACGGCAGGCACTTCATAAATAAAAAGCAACTTCCAAGATGGCCTGGGTGGGAATCGAACCAGGGTCTCCGGAGTGTGAGACGGAGACGTTACCACTGAGCCACGAGTTTTTTTTTTCTTTATAACACTGAGCCACGAGTTCGATACTTCAAAGCGGTACAAAAGCGCCTCTAGTGAACGCGGTGTTGCCTTAGAAACGAGCTGTTTCTAAGGCTCAGGTGTGCGTCGCTTGCTCAGGCGCACAATGCGTTGCTCGACGCTCACCGCGTCCGATGCGGGGCGCGTAGTCGCTGCGCCGTAGCCCATTGTCTTACACCCCTTGGCGGGTCGACGGGAACACTGTCGCGTTCCACTCTTGAAGGCGAAGCTTAAGCGTCCTGCAATTTTTTTATGTGGACACGAGAGTACATTGTCTAGAAAACATCGCTGCGTCCATCAGCACATACGTCACGAGCCAAAACACAACCTCCATTGTTGCTTCGGTTAAGAGGCCGGTGGTCGGTGCAATTTACCTTAAACATGTGCAATAATCGTGAAGCGCATAAAACATTTTTAAATAAACTTAATGAAAACACCGTTCTTTTTTGCCGTCTATTAGAGATGCTGTGCTCATGTCCTCCATATCTATTATTGAATTAATGTTAGCTAAGCTAGCTCAAAGATCTCAAATGCACAACCTTTCAGGAAAGAAATGACAGAATTGTGCAGCAACAAACGACGATGACAACTAGCGCAAGTGAATCAAGTAAATCGCGCATAGCGCTGAATATTTAAGAAGTAGGTGTGCTTCATAGAAGTTTATGTAGGAGCCAACATTATATTTTCACGCTTTGCGTAAGAATTTCTTTTTTATTACGCGATACAGTGGAGCTTACTGAGTGCTTACTGTCACTGTTTGTCGGTCTGCACGCAGGGGGTTACGTACACCTGTCTGTTGATACTTGCACTCGACGCAAATCTAGCCTTTGCATATATATAAATCCAGAAAGATGCCCACTGATACACCGAGTGACCCAACAGCAGACAGCAGCAAGCACGCAAAAACCCGGAAGCGTAGGCAAAAAAAGTTTTGCGTTACGCAGGTGTGCACACACATAGACAGCACCACGCAGACAGATGCGTTCGCACAGGCCCCTCGTCATGAAAAAGCACAAAATTGTCTGCACCACCGTGCGGGTTGAACAGTGACAAATCGGTGTTAAAGTACATTGTGCAAATGAATAGCCCAGTCGTCATTGATTGACTTTAGGTCAAATCATAGACAGCGGCATGCGATTTAACAGCGGCGTGCGGGTAAATATGTCAGTAGGTGAGTGAGTGAGTGAGTGAGTGAGTGAGTGAGTGAGTGAGTGAGTGAGTGAGTGAGTGAGTGAGTGAGTGAGTGAGTGAGTGAGTGAGTGAGTGAGTGATTGAGTGAGTGAGTGAGTGAGTGAGTGAGTGAGTGAGTGAGTGAGTGAGTGAGTGAGTGAGTGAGTGAGTGAGTGAGTGAGTGAGTGAGTGAGTGAGTGAAAGAACTTGATACGATAAACATATTTAGCAGGCTAGTCTCTACGTGGGACTATCAGGGTAAATAGGCTTATCGTATTTATTCCATTCAGCCTAAACTATATCTTATACATATACCTCTGCCCACACTGTCGTGGCAATATACTTGCTTTTCTTTTTTTTCTTTTTTTTTTGGTTTAGTAAGCATCCTTACAGGTCACTGGTTCACATATTTTGTTGCGGAAGGTTCGTAGTTTCTGTTCTTTTTTATTCTCTACTGCCTGCTGCCACTTGTTTATTGGTATTCGTCATTAAGAGTAGCTAAGGCACCTTTTTTGTGAATTTAATCTAACGCAATATAATTATGTACCGCAATATTTTTAAAAATAAATTAACAATCTGCAATTTATAAAGAAACACCGGGGCTGCTGTAAACATCGCTTACTGTGGAGCTCCTGATAAAGTTTACCACACGCGATTATTTGACGCGCACTCATGCATTGATTAGAGTGTTGAAATCAAGTTAAATCTAAATGCGGGCGCTGCTACTTGGAATCGAGCTCAAGACCTCGTGCTCATCAGCATAAGGCGAAACTCACTAATGAACAGCAGAGGGTGGCATAGAAGAAATGGATCGGAAAGAAAATACCGGAAGAGCATCAAGGTTGTTACCGAGAACAGCGAAAAGGGGATGATTATTTGGGATTCTCATGGTGCAGCAGCCGTGCAGGCTATCATGACAGAACTGTGCATATAACTTCGGCTAATGAGTATTTAAAGCACACACTTACTAATAATATAGTGCATGTTTTACGGCTTCCTTGGTTAACTTATTTTGTTAGATTTGTGCTACGACATTCTTGGGCTAGCTCGGTATGTTCATTGTGAGGCGAGAGATAAATAATTGCTTAAATATATTTAGAAATATATGGTACCTCTCATCACCATTCCTCCCTCCACAAGCATTATATATCATCTTCGTTCTCGTGACATCACTGCGTGAACGTCCCACACTGTGCATTCGTCTAATTTGGGGCCTGCATTTGGTGCCACCACTTCCAACTCTACCGGGGCAGTAGTTCCATCGGACGCCATCTCCTCGAAATTTAAATAGTTGCACAATACCACGTATACAGCGGCAGAACCTGCTGATCTTCAAGGCGCGCTCAATTGCGCGCTCTAGCAGCCAGAAAATATTTGGGCCATTTTCTGCAATTCCACAGCAGCCCTACCAACTTGGCAGTTTGTCCTATACGTCATGGGTTACACGAGCAGCTAGTGTACGAAATAAGGTACGCTTTCATCATGCACTCGAGAAAGCACACGACACTGTATTTCAATGGTTGGCGAGTCATTGCGGAATCGTCGGCAACGACAGCGCAGATGAAGCTGCGCGTTCGACTCATCAAAACATCACCGTGTTCCTATACCACTCTCAAGAACGGATGCGGCTCGGCAACTTCAGTCACTTGCTCGCCACGTCACACTTCTACGATGGAATTCACCGGTGTTTCACCAAAGCACGCTTGAACTCCCTCGACACTAACTCGTGACTTCGCCTGCCACCTGGAATCTCCTGTCCCGAAACAACTTTACTGTGTCGCGTGTGGGCGGGCGTCACATTTATCAGTGTCTATTCATTCCTTATAGGGATGGGCAACAGTGTGACGTGCAGTTTGTGCGGGTGCGACGAGACTCTAGAGCACCTTCTGGGACACGTACTACCTATCCTTCGACACTCAACGACGTATTCTACAAGCTAAACTCAACCTGTTGGATAATAGAGCACTCTCGGAAGAAAAGATCCTTGCACCATGGCCTATGCATTCTTGCATGAAAAGACCACAAACGCCATTCTGCACTTTGTGAAGGATACTGGATCGTACAAACGCTTGTGACAGCGGAGATTACTCTGCGACTGACTCTGTGAATGTCTGACTATATCGTATTTTCTCATCTTATCTGTTCTTCCCCTTTTCCCCTCCTCAGGCTTAGGGTAGCCAGCCGGGCACGTCCTTAGTTAACCTGCCGACCTTTACCCGATTGCTTCTCACTCTCTTGTCGGCCTTGTCATTTCATCTTAACCACATAGACAAGCCGAATATCTAATTTGTAATATCTAAAGAAATGAGCAATACTCAGTTGGTTCGACGCAGTCGAGAAAGAGAGAGATATATAGTGACAGTAAATAAGCGCTTAATTAAAATAAAGAGAGGTTGGTAGACTCAGAACGCCTACTAGATTTAGCAAAGGTAAGGATGAATAATATATAGGACTAAAAACTGGTAGTGTGCCAAAGCAATTTAGGCAGTGCAGAGCTTCAAAGCTTAAAGCGTAACTGATGTTCTAAAAAGAGAGTGGTGCCTCCTTAAAAAATATATTCATAAAGAGCACGGCGTGGGAAGAGGCACAGGAACTGGGCGAAGACCGAATGGAGTCTGCAACTGTCGCACGTAAATGTCAGCCATTGCAAATGTGGTAACGAATGGACATTTGCAAAATCCACTGGCAGTCAGAGGCGGCGTAGCTGTGCGTCCCAGATGGAGAGTTCTGGCATAGCTGCAGCAAGGATATGTCATCTATAATGTGCTGGCTACAGTTGAAGACAACCCAAAAGTTTCAGAAAGCTAGGACGGTGGGTTCAGTATAACAACCCTTCTCAGAAAAAAGATAAAGATTTTCAGAAATCAACTATCGGATGCCTGCGCAGGGGTATAGCCTCGTCGGCGTGGTTGTTTCCGACAGTGACACCATGAGCTGGCATTTGTGTGTCACAAAAAAGAAAAAGAAAAAAAAGGAACAAAAAGAAAAAAAAGAAAAGAAAAGCATAATGACGATTCTTCCAAACCTCCAGATACCAATCGCCTACCATTATCACTTATTGCGGTGCATAGCGCTATAGATTGAAGGCCCCTTAGGATTTTAAAAGTGTGGATTACGTCTGTGCCACTTCCTGCACCACATAATTGATAGTGGCACAGGAAATGATCCGCTCTGTCGGTGAAACACCTTTCATTCGACTTGATATAATTGTCTCTATCTGATTGTGTCTGATTGCCTTGGACCGCGCCGATGCCTCTGCTGACGGGTTAAATACTAACAGAGGTGTCAATTCTCCCGCTGCATCGCTGGGCGCGTGCATGTGCGTGCGTGCGTGTTTTCCATAGGTTTCCACGCGCATCATACCGTCTTAATGGAAGTGAAGAGACGGCTAGTGGCGCGACAGTTGCTTGACACTTAGGACAACGTTGTCTTCTTAAGGCGATAGTACGAAGCGTCATTACTGCTGTATTGCCGTCCACACTGACTAATGTTGACAAATATCAAGCCGAACTTATCAAGAGATATCACATCAGGACTACCACCCCGTTAGATAGCACCATCGTCGCCTTAGTGAAGGTCTCATCTGCTTCGGATCCAGAAACGAGGGATCGCCGTGTTTGGTAATCCATTAAAAAAAAAAGGTAAGGTTAACTCCAGACAATAGATACCGGCATAAAACGAGTTACAATAGGTAAGGACCGTCCACGACGTCATGACTTCTCTAGTGCTCCGCTTGTCGTGGATTCAGTACATGAAATGTTATTATTGCTTATTCTATTTTTCTTTTCTACATTTCTTTCTTTTAACTTATGTACTGCGGAAACATAGCTAAAGAAAATGCAGAGGGAGCACCAGTTTTCTTTCAGCGCCATGTGGGACCAATTGTAAAGCGACTCTGAACTTCTAACACCCGTTTACGAACAGGGACTCTGAAAGAGGACCCGTTGTCACACATGAGGCGTACGGTGACGGGTCTTCGCTCCTGCTCACAACAACGGTCTCCTTTCACTGATTTGGCCCTCCGTCAAGGCCGTCGACACTTTGATGAAGAGGGGGTGATCCCTGGGCGAAAATTGCTGGCGAGAATGTCACCACCAAAGAGGCAATGACAGTCTTAAAAGGAGCGTTGGAGGATAGTGGAAACTAGCGGCGTCAGCTTGATGGTTTTAGTTTGCTCCTTTGTGTGAGCTCTGTGTTTCTGTGCATAAACGGAGAAAGCGAAGACAACTCCAGTGTTGGTGTCACAAACAAAGATAACGCATAGCGATAATTCAGCATTCTAGTATAGCAGTGAGGCCACGGGATTACAAAGAAGGAAAAAGAAACATACGGCAGACATTCTTCTGTAAGTTTAAAGCGAAGTTGACATGATGCCTATACTTTCCTCTGGCTTCGCTCAAACAATTTCTTTTGCAATGCGAGGCTATCAGCGCCTATCTGCGCATAATTTGATGGCTTTCACGTATCTTTAGAGCCCATGCTTTCTAATGGAATAGCGTATGGTATTGAAAGGCTTCTTGGATTTTATTTCTTTTTTAATATTTGGCGTGCCTCATTATCAGGAAAATGCGTCGGCTACCTGCTTGTGGGAGGCTTTGCAAAAGAGGAAATATTTCTTGCTTTGTTTTAATATTTTTTTTACATTGTTCTCTAATTATTGCAACCTGCGTTTTCTTTTCTGTTCATGCGTGTATGTTTTGTTCCTACTTGCTCACTGTATCTTCTTGCTTTGCTTTCGTCTTTGGGGTCTGTCATCTTGCTGTTTCTTTTTTCTTCAGTTCCATTTTCGTTATCTTCAACTTCCTTTCATTGCTATAAATTATACGGATAATCCGGGCTCATTTCTGCCGTCGCCATCGCCGTGAGGTTCTGTATGAAGTCCAAGGTTGATAAAATCGTCGCCGCGCACCGTGTGCAGTATGTGCGAGAGAAAGCGTGGGAGGGTGAGCCGGCGGTTGTGGCTTAATCTCGCGCACACAAGAGAGGAAAGCGGGGACGAAGAGCGCCGTCTTCCGTCGCGCGCAAGGCTCAGGGGGGATGGTAGGGAGGGGGAAGGGGCGCGTTCTACTCCGGGCATTGCGGGCGGTCGCGCACGCCCGGCCAGGCCGCTCTATCTTGAAAGCCATCTGCGACGAGGACAGAGTCCGCCTTGCGCTGTGCTTTCGCGGCTACGTTCGCGTTGAGCTTAGTTCGCGGCTTGTTCGCGTTTTCGCGGCTTATTTCGCGCTGAGGTTGCGCGAAGGTCAATTCGCTCGCAGCTGACCCGCTTGCTCACTCCAGCGTTTTGACAGAGAGTTTCCGCGGTCACCGACTGAGTTGTGTTCATGTTTGCTTGTGCACACGTGACACAATGCTTGTTAATTGAATTAGTATGACTATGTTCACAAAACTATACGGTCGGTATAACCACTACCCTTACTTCGTATAGCGAAGTTGCTAAGTTGCTATCCACTAAGTTGCTTTCACAATCGATGTTTCTCCTTTCGGGCGAAACTGCGACTTTTTTCTATCCCCTCCTTCCTAAAGAGTAGGTAGGCTTTGTGCCCCTCTTGGTGGCAGTTGCCAGCTTGCGCCTTTCCTATTTCCCTCTCTCCATGTATTGTTTGTGTTTTTCATGTCAAATAAATATGCACCATTGGGCGCGTGCCCATTCTTGGCGAATCCTCCCGAAAGAGTGCGTGCCACTGTGACACGAGGAATATATAATGTTTAAATCTATTTAGATATGTTGTAGTTTTCTCAGCCATAAACATCTTCACACTATACTTTACTATATAGGCATCATACATGGCATTTGTCCTTGTGACGTCGGTGCGACGACTTCTCGCAATGTGAATCCGTTTCATTTCATGTTCGCATTTCGGCATAGCTTGTAAATGGTGTAGTGCATAAACGTAAACATCCCATGAGCTAGATTAAAGTATAAAGCTTAAGATTAAAGCTAGATTTGCGCTTCGTGAAGATGCACATTGAATGAGAATATATGTTGTATAGGATGAGAGTCAATACATCTGTAAGCACTGCATTTAGTTGTATAGCTTTTAATTAAACTTCGCTTTACAAACTTCACTATGTGGATCCATTTTCTTCTGCGTTTATTTTATTGCGATAGAAATTATAAGGACACTCCAAGCGAAACTTCTCCGTCTCCGTTGGCGTCGTCGTGGGGCTGCGCATATATTTAGGTAAATGTATGTTCTTGACAAAATTCTTCCTCAGAATTTTGACAATGGCAGCTCACAGTGGGTTAGGTACCGTAGTGGGTCCCGTGCGATGTCATTGCAGGCCCTACGCGGCGCGTTAAAGTTTTGAAGGGCGCCAAAAATTGTGGCGCACCCGCGTATACCTATGTCGCGTCCGCGTTAAGTTCAAGCACAGCGATAAACCATGCTATCGCAGTCAGTGCTTCTCCGTTCGGGCGAAACTGCCATTTTTTTTTTGTTTACTAAGGCCATCCCTTGGGTGGGGCAGGAACTCAGTCATATAATATATAGGTAACGCTTGCATTGTTATGTCGTGCTGCTCCGGCGAGGCACACGAAAGAGGGGCCCGAACTGTACGCGTCGCGTAGGTTTCGTTGAGTTGACTGGACAGCGTGTAACGACCTCGCAACGTCACTCCTAAGCGCCTTCAGCGCAACCTACAGTGCGGAGGGGGGAGGCGAACCAACAGCCTCGGTATACCTCACACTCTTGCTCAGGGCGATGGCGCAGCTGTTTCCAGCGGGGTGCCAACAGCGGCGTCTCCGGCTTGGCATCGAAATAGCTCTGTCTCGCCGCCGCCGTCCCACACGCGCCGAGCGCTGTCACACGAGGCGCGGGTCTCGTGGCAGGTTGAAGGCGTCTCCTGGCGTCGCGGTACAGTGAGCACCTCGCGCGACATGCGAGTACCCTACCTGGCTTTCCATCGGGGGGTTGCCCTGTGCACCAGTGTTGTCGGAGTCCTTCTACAGCCGAAACTGTTATAGGGCGTTGATCCAAATATAACACGTTTTCAGCTCACTTTTGACGTGGCGCCTTCAGGCGCCACGTTGTTGGCCAACTACATTTTGTGCAAACGATGCTTGATTTTATACGCAGAAAACAATAAATTTGAAAAAAGGCATGTTCCACGGCGTGCGACGCCCGAAAGGCCCTCAATTCGGTGCCACCACGTGACGCGCTTATATCACGCGACCAAGGCACCTTAGCTGACCGACAAACAACACCAGCGTTGCTAAATTTCGCACCGCCGTTCGCCTCTGTTGCATGGTAAGAACGCATCGCAATCGAAGCCATTGGGACCAAGGCAGACTATATAGCCGTCGCACCGGAACATCGAAAACCGTTGCCCCGGCAACCCCCGCATTCTCATATGATCCTCCACTCGGAACGTTTATTACACTCTACCGAGTTGAGCACTGTACCATCCCTCGACTGAAGAAGACGCTACGCTTCTCAAAAACTAGCGCGGAGTGTCAGAAAAACACCCGTCCCCCCCTCCAGAAAATAAAAATAAACGGCAACCCTGGAGGACATTGCAGATATTGGTCTGTGGGCTTAATGCGATTTTTAATGTGCTATTCATTGGAATTGTGTTAAATTAATTAGATAGCCACCGCAGTCTCAGTTTTTCTCTTTTAAATCTTTCCAGGATCTCAGAAAGAAGCAGTGGCTTGTTTATATCCGAAGAGTCAACTACACATGTACACACACACAAAAAAAAAAGAACGGCAGCAACTGCTGCTGGAACAGCAAAACCGGCTAAAAGGGTGAAAAGCAAACCATTGCACCCAAACATCAAGTGGAAGAGCACATTAAAGTATCGTTACTTCCCGGAATAGCGTTAGGCAACTGTGTGCGTAGCATATCAACACGAAAGCCGGCCATTTTGAAACAACGAGCCGCACTGCCAGCAATCGGGGTGCGTTTTCTGGATGGTCCGGCAAAGAAGTGATAAGCACAGCTGCGACTAGAAGCACAACTGTTGAAACACGTGCAAAGGCGTGCAAAGCCTGCGCACGGAGCACGAAGGGACCGACCTGAACTCGGTTGCATGGTTGAAAACATACAGTTTCCTATAAGTACTATAGGGAACTCTTGCGCTGCGGTCGCTCAGCCACCATGGGAATGGTGGGTAGTGCACGTTTGTCTGATCTTCGTGCTTCGGGCTTCAGACGTTCTTGTGACTTCGTTTATTACACTTTATCTGTGCCTAAATCGGACTAAATTTCAAAGCCATTTATACTTTTTTTTTAAATGCAGCTATAGGTAATAAGACTCTGCTAGTTCATGATTCCGTGGCGTAATAGTTACAATATGGGGCTTCTGTGCTTGAGGTCCGGAGTTCGAACCCTGCTGTCGGACGATTTTAACAATGTTGATATAATTATTTGTAACGCAGTACTTTCATAAAAAATGACCCCCTTGCAAAGTCACGAAGCCAGAAGGACAAAGTTTAGACCAATTCATGTACTACTAATCCTTTCAATGCTGGGCAAACTGCATGCCCTGCTTGCAGGTCCCGTAGTCACCAGCGCCACAGTTCGCTCTAGTAATTGTATGAAACTCTGTGGTTAAAACATACGTAAAGTCACGACCATATTCGCCTTTGCAAAAGCGCATGGCATCCTACTTTACCGTTTCATTTTATGGATCTGATAAAAAAAAAAAAGAGACTAGCCGGATGCACGTTATTGCATCTCACGAGCGTGCCATTCACGGGCGGTGATCAGTCTGATCTCAGTACTGAAGTGAGAAGAGTGAAAACGAAATTGATATCGGACGAAAACTGAGGTGAATGCGAAATTACGCATAAATAGAAAGAACGATAACGGCAAACTAAAACGAATTCAGAGATGACTGAAGATGTTTAAATTATAAAGTACTCGTATACTTGCACTACACCCTTTTTATGGCCTCGAAGAAATGGTGCCTTGTAAACCGGATGCTTTCTGTTAACATAGGACGTAGCTTAAAAGTATCCGCTGATTTATTCAAGCCAATAATTTTCTTTAATCTTTTTTTTAATTTACCTTAAGTTTAGTTGTCATCTGAAGTTGTCAATTTTTAACCCTAGTAACTATTAGTTGCCACAGCCTTTCATATCCTTCAGTGCTAATTGCTGTAAATAAAGACCGAACTGCAGCAGGCCAAAGACGCTTACGTGGAATGCATGCTGTCTTTTTTCCTTTTTCTTTCAGGGAAGAATAACCCTATTTAATCTAACGCAACTGTTGCAAATGCCTGTCACGTATATGTTCTATTTCAACAGACGCTGCAAATAGAGGCCCGGCCGTATCCTATGAAGAGCTACGGTTTATTTATTTTTTTTTTTTTGCAACTCAGCAAGAATTCTAGAGTTCAGGGCTCTCTGACAAGAATGGAATGTTTCTCTTGTTTCAGCTGGAATTATGTAAGCTGGACTTCTCTCGTACCACGGAAAGGAACGGCTTTTCGGCTAAGGCCTCGTTTCTTTCCGAAAGTAACGGCTGTATTGGGTAAGCACAAAGAAACAAAAAGAGG
Organism: Dermacentor variabilis; assembly: GCF_050947875.1. Lineage (NCBI taxonomy): Eukaryota > Metazoa > Arthropoda > Arachnida > Ixodida > Ixodidae > Dermacentor > Dermacentor variabilis. The sequence goes on from NC_134572.1 coordinate 111,690,087, forward strand.
TATTAAAAATTTACATTATGGGGTTTTACGCGCCAAAACCACTTTCTGATTATGAGGCATGCCGTAGTGGAGGACTCCGGAAATTTTGACTACCTGGGGTTCTTTAACGTGCGCCTAAATCTAAGTACACGGGTGTTTTCGCCCCCATCGAAATGCGGCCGCCGTGGCCGGGATTCGATCCCGCGACCTCGTGCTCAGCAGTCCAACACTATAGCCACTGAGCGACCACGGCGGAAAGAATAGGTATTTTTACTTCAGCGGTCAGGTACGACCTATTGCGCAAATCCAGCATCATGGCATGCAGCGGCATGCTGTGCATAAAGACGCGAGACACTGAGTCTAGGAGTCGCATGTTTAACGAAAAAGGAACCTGGACTAATGATGAACCAAGTGGTTTCTGCGGTACCCCCAAAAAGGGGGTCAGATTCACACAAAGGAAAGTCATCAGCCAACAGGGAAAATAAAAAAAATCCATAGGATGGTGAAGAGTGAGTAACACTAATGTTTAAGCGTTAACGGTGGTGGGGGGTAAACGTGTTCGCTCACGGTCTCAAGCTCGCCGGACCGCTTGGGGCTCCGAAGGTCACACTGAATCGGTGGCATTACAATGTGATGGATGTTTTATAGCGTTCTCAATTAAACTACCATGATCTTCTCTGATGATCCTTGATCATCAAGAATGTTTGCGCACTCGCCGGCTTTCTAAGCATACAATGGCGCAGCCGAAGGCGCTATGACGACGCCGGCATGACGACAATGGGGCGACGATTCCGAAATGATCAAGATAGTATAACAACGACAGCGTGACAACAAACGCCATGTTGGGAGTCAAATCAAGGCAATAGCAGGACTACGACGAGATCATTACGACGGTATGACAACGAATGCATGACGACGACTGCATGATGACAATGGCATGACAATGGCATGACAACGGCGTCAAAATCACGATTGAATGACGACAGCATGATTACGATGGAATGGCGAAGGCGGAATGACGTCGATGGAACGACGACGGCATGAAGGCAATGGGATGACGAGGAGTGCCTCACAGCAGTGGCGTGACGCCGGCTGTGTGACGACAACTGTATGATGACGATGGAGTGACGATGACTGTGTAACGAGAAGCGGATGACGACGACTACATGACGACGATGGCGTCCCAATTTCAGCAAACTTGATGTCGAAGAAACGACCAAACATCTCCTGTGTAACTGCCCCACATACGAAGATGAGATGAGTGCCCTTCGGACAGCTTTAGTGCACTTGAACGACCGGCCATTCACAGATCTTGGGCCCGTGGCCTCGTGCGTCTGCTATGTGCAAGCCACAAAGGCGCTGGTGCGTTTCTTCAAATGCACCAGTCTGTATGACTGCCTGTGACTGACTCAGGGATGAACGCTTGTGGGCATAACAGTGCAACCTGTGAACTTCTTTCGTCCTTCTCTTTCAATCCCCTTTCTCCCTTCCTCAGTGCAGAGTAACCTACCGGGCTCAGCCCGGTTAACCTGTCTGCCCTTCCCTTATGTCTTCTCTATCTCGTTAAGGAACACACACACACACACACGCACGCACGCGCGCGCGCGCGCGCACACACGCACACACACACACAGCAGTTACTGATCATGTTGATGCTGTCGTTGCTCGCAGCCGATCAATCGTTAACTTCACCTTGGTGATGTCAGGGGCAACCCCCTGCTGGTGTAAGTGCGTCCTAAAGAGGGACTGGAGAACCCAGGAGAGGAGTACGGGCTTGTTTTTTGGGATTTGTGGCTTACCCGCGATGCGTAGGAGTGCCATTTTCGCGAGAGACGATCATCGCGGTGTGCTGCACGGGAAACGCGGGTTTGCTTAAAATGTGTAAAAAAAAAAAAAATGTCGGAAGTGATTTAGGAGCCTTTAATAATTTTTGGCAAACTTATAAATTTGAAACATGTGGTAGTCTTCTTCATGCGGTTGGCTCTCGAGGCGATAGTTTTTTGCACAGTGAGCCGTATACGTCGCCGAATCGGTTTAGAGTAGCAATCAGGGAATTTCATTGATCGCCACACGATGAACACTGACAGCGGTTATGTTCGACAGCTATATGACATTTAGAAACGACGCACCATGGTTGCAACAGACCACGAGGGCGCTGGAGACCACGAAGTCGCGGGATCAATACCAGGCCACGGCGGCCGCATTTCGATGGGGGCGAAATACAAGAACAGCCATGTGCTTAGATTTAGGCGCACGTTAAGGAACCCCAGGTGGTCAACATTAATCCGGACTCCCCCATTACGGCGTGCCTCATAATCAGGTCGTGGTTTTGGCACGTGAAAGCCCATAATTAAATTAATTAGGAATGGCAGTGTTGATGCGAAGCCATCTTGCTGTACGTGCTTTCATAGTATGTTGCGTTTATGAACGCTAACTATTTTTTTCTTATCACCATGACAGGGAGCGAGAGGGAGACCTTCTTACATGATCGGTGCTCGCATTGCTAAATATAGCTTGCCGACGCAGTAAAACAGGAAAATACGAGCACGTTTAGCTACTTTCCTGCCATAATTCGATAAACAGACTAATGAAATGAAATTAAGTTATCTATATCAGGGCACCTGTGTTTATTGGTCCTTGGTTAACCCCCCTTCCTTTCCCTCTTCGTTTCTATGTCTTAGTTATTGCTTTAGAAGAAAACGACTGTATCTATTACGTTCCCTGCAGTAAAACACTGCAGAACAAAGTCAAAAACACAATTAGCACGTTCCTGGATAATAACCTACCGTAGAACTGCCGCATCGTTGTTTTAACCTAGAAAAAAACATCCTCCCGCATTGTTATGAGTTACGACGTATAATAGTCGTATATCTGCTTTGAAGGCTTTGGGAATATCCTGGAAAGAACACACAGTACCTAAAACGCCTGCGTAAGCTATAAAATTGGAGATGTGCAGGGAGCCTGCTCACAAAATTAAGCGGATGACCGAAGCAACTGCAGCGCTGCGTTTGCAGACATTTAGCACGCGGTATGCCAAGCTGCGTGTATCGCGCTTTGCTTATTTCGACGAACCTGTCCGACGGCGCACGAAGTGCCCATAGCCAATCCCCTATAACGGATATGCGCCCTTAGAAAACGGAAACTAATCCCAACTATCCCGGAACTCTGGCGCTAAACAGTTTGTGCGAGGTTAATGTGCGTGACGCAGACCCGGAATGGCGGGTTCTTGTGCAGGCGATTCGGAAGCCACAGCCGGCCATGGCATAACAGGCGAAGGCAACGCTGGACGAATCGCGAAAAAGGTTTTCACGGTTCTCGCTGTGAGTGCCTGTTGTAATAAAGCTCGGCGACTACTGCGATGTGGGCCTGTCCCAATACACGCACGCAGCTGAGCTGGCGTGCAGTTGCGTGCAGCGAAGCGTTCGTGCGCAGCATTCCCTTGGCAAGTATGGCTGCTCGCTGTCTATATGACGTCATTCCGGGAAACGTAGCGGCCATGCCACCGACGCCATCGTCCGTGACGTCGTCATACCGACGTCGTTGTCATCGTCTTCCTGTCACAGCCGCCGCTCCTGTCGTCACCATCATGCCGGGGCCTTTGCTTGCAGCTGGGCAAGTTGCGCAGATTTCTAGGATCACTTAGCCGAGTTTGGTAGTTACCTACAGTAATGCCAACTTGCTGACAACTAATGACAACTTAATTATGCCGCAATAAATCAGTTCAAAAGCATAGAAATAACTAGACGTTGATCTCTTGTTCGTTTTTTTTTTCCTTCTTCTTGCGCGCGCAGTCTAACTGACGAGGGATCTCTTCTGAAAGACAGGGGACGTTGTTTGAGAGCTCGAAGTATATTGTCCATTGCGCGAATTTCACTCGCGAGTGGTGGTGCAAGCTCGAGCAGAGAGGCTCCTATGTACATATAGCATGCTTACAAACCGGAAA